>NC_061865.1:36529409-36849847 GCF_907164915.1 Impatiens glandulifera
AGCAACCATCGTCATCAACTGCTACAATTAGGTTTTCACCCTGCAATATATGAGATAAATTCCAATATTTACACAAAAGAAACAAATGAACACAGCTGCAAGAATAGTTAGCATATACAAGTTGGACAATATGAACAAATTGAACCCGGTAGTAGAACCGGACTATCTATGGGGATGTCAATGGAAGTAACCTCCTTACAGAATATGTAACTTCATAAAACTGAATAAAGTTCTTAGGCACAAAAAGTAAGAAACCATTGCCAAACCTTGCTAATTATTTGATTTCCAATGCAAACACGGTAATCGTCTTCACCGAAAGCAGGAGCCATGTGAACGATGCCAGTCCCACTATCAGAAGTTACATAATCATCTGCTAGAACTTTAAATGCCACCTCGGAGAACTCTTTGAAGTAATCAAACAACGGCACATACCTGCAGTGCAAAATCTCTTTTAAGTGTAAGCATATCACAAGCACACTAACCACCAACGGTAAGACACAAATTGCAGATCAATATTCTACATCTAGAACCAAGCATGGAAAACTACAATATGATATGAGGGGAAAGGGTTAGGGCTAATGCTCAATGGTTGAAATAAGCAGTTGGGAACTCTACCCGTACGAATAAATGTGGTTATGAGAAGTGACAGTTAGTAGAATAGTATAAATAGGAGATTAGTTGAATACTTTCTCTCTCTAACACATTGCATTCTCCCTGGCATCTAGGGTTCTATCTTCCCCATTAATTCTTAGCTTGTTAAGAGCTCTTAATTCTCTTTTCATCTCAAATTCTATTGTTCATCATTCAATTCAAGGTATTTTTTACAATTGAGCTAGGCTTTACTATCAATTCCTATTCCTAGTATATCACGATACACTTAATGCCACCCCACACTTTGTGTTGATATCATACACAAGAACACATAAATGTCCGAGTATATATATATATATATATATATATAAATATATATATATATATATATATATATATATATATATATATATATATATATACAGTTAGATATCAGTTCACACAGTTTCGTATCTATTTGCTCAAAATTGACTCAATACATAAAACACTATTTTACTCTCCGTATTAATTTATAAGTGTCATTGTGATTCTAGACAAATGAAACAAATATTTACATTTTGCCTAAAGCTTTATGCATATGAACTGCGATAAGGCTCTTTTTTAAAACTCTTGGCAAGTCGTCATATGATGAAACCCTAGATGATGGTACCTTGTGATAGAAGGAGAATAAGCATAAATGTTTTAATTAGAAGTTCACAGATTGACATGAAATCTATCAATACTAACAAAAAGAGATGGAAAAGAAAAGTGAAGCTGCTCACTTTATTCCCACCAGAGAAGACCCGGAAAACTTCTCCAAATCCTCATATGTATCAACCACAACATTCTTATTTTTTCCAACTGATGATCCCTTGGTCTTAGAGTTTGCGGGTTCAGTGTCGTTAACAGATCCATTAGCAGTACCCTTTTTGGGTTTCTCCACAGGAAGCTCAGAACGTCGAGATTCAGCAACCACATAAATCTTTCCACTGAATTTGTTACGGACCTGGTCATATTTTTAGATGAATTTGTTAGGGTTTAGAATTACAGGATCATAAAAAAGATGTGATGTATCAGATTTGAAAAGTCAATAATTAGTCACAAAGCATCTGTAGGAACAGTTTGTAGATGAAAAAAGAGCAAATAACAGTCAAAAAAGATTATTATATACATTTACAAGCACGACCAATAAACTTGTGGTTTGGGAAGAAGTGATTCTCCCCATGATTCTCCTAAAAAACACTTTCAACAAGATGATGTAATTTTAGTTTCTTGTTTGATTCATTATGAAACCAACTTTCCAAAAGCATCATTCCATTTCATAAGGAAAGTATGTTTGAAGCTGCTGTAAGAATATTAAAGTTACTAATATGTTGAAGTAAGTAATAATAAAAAGTAAATAGTGCACTTAATGGAGTATAACTGGTGAAACACTATGGGATATATGGAGTATAACTTTTCAAATATCATACAATTTTCCCTTCAAATACTAACATAAGTGAAGGCTTTGGAAACCTAGACTGTTTCACAGGATAAGAAACATCTCAATGTGACATCCAAGTCAAAGTAAAAAATTAAAGTGGCTTGATGGTTGGGTTATTCAATAAAGATCTTTGATTACAATGTATTATTACAAGTCAATTCCGTGACAACTTTATTATACAAACACATTTAAGAAAAAAGGCTTTAGAAAAGCTATTATTTTTATCTTCATGTAATACTCAAAAACGTAACACAAGCATGCGCGGACAGGGCATATAATAACAAATTCCAGAATGCATTGGCATGGATAATTAAAACATCAATTAACAGGAATCCAAATAAGTTCAAACCAGAATAGTTGTAGAAGGTAAGCTAAAGAGAGAAAACTGGTGTCTTAATTCAGAAATAAAGAGATTTAATAGAAGCGACAATAGTTTGCCAAATAGACTAACAATAAACAGCACCAACCTTTACGTAAACAAAATTTGCATTAACGCATAGAGCGAGATTACTAGGAAGAGTCCAAGGTGTTGTTGTCCATGCTACAAAGGCTGCACCATCTGGATCACCAACTATGGGGAAAGTAACCATGATTTCTGGGTCTGGTACCTCCTGCTCACACACAGTACTTGCTTTAAGCCTTTAAACTAAATTTCAACCTTTAAAAGATACAATTGAATGTAAATCATGTTTTCATCATGAAATCAACTTCTTATACTCCAAAGCAACAATTCTTCAAGAATAATTGGGTTTTCATCCTTTGTGATTTACAACATTTTTTTGCAAAATGTAAACCAGTATATGGGTTGAGACTCCAAAAACAAATTAGTGTACCATAGGATACCCCTGTAGAAAATTAAACCATAGATACTAGAGATTGCAATAGCAGGAAAATGGAACTTCATACCAATGAAAAGAAAGTACACCATTCTTTGTAAAACTCAAAAACTCTCAAAGTCGCATAAGTAGGCGATTCTTCCATTAGAAACAACGAGGGTTAGCAAACGATAGACAGAATTTGCAAACATAATTGAAGTTCTACAACCTAATATAACATAAGCAAGCAATAGCTAAACAAGACAGACATATATTTTTTCTCTTATAACCTTGTAGTTGGAATTGGCTTCAAAATTAGAAAGTGGGGTTTTGCAGCCAGTGCTATACGGCATGACCTGAAAAGCACCAGAAAAGGAAAGTTCAATAACATGTAAACCAGAAAAAGATTTAGTGCTGCAGTAACAAAAAGAAAAGAAGTGATGATTTATAAGCTTGTCTAGCTTTCCAAAATGTTATAAATTACCTTCACACAAATTATATATCAGACCAATACAAATAGAATTTCTTGATCTACAAATTAGAAGTTCCTCTACAATGAAGTGTTAAGAAATCTATGTTATGTCTACTTAAGATTTTGCACCGAGTGTAAAGCAAGTGGGATGAACAGAATTCCCTCAAATAAGGACACTACAAAATATCAGATACCCTTCTAATTTATTCTAGGATAACTGTAAAATGAAGTTAATGTCAAATGACCTCATACATATCACTAAAGAGAAGTTGCATAAAGGATATTCATATATTCAAATGGGCATACCTTAAAACCTCTGTATACAAGGTTCTTCTCAAATAGCTGTCCAAAAACCCACCAGACACTCTCCATAAACTTCAAATCCATTGTTTTATAATCGTTCTTGAAGTCAATCCACCTACCCGTTCTAGTAATAATCTTTTCCCACTCAGACACGTACCTGGTCACAATGCTCCTGCACTCCTCGTTGTACTTATCGATCCCCATATTCAGCACATCCTGCTTGGTCTTAATTCCCAACTTGGTATCAATCTCGAACTCCACCGGCAATCCATGGCAATCCCAACCAAATCGGCGAGTAACATGATGGCCGGTCATGGACTGGTAGCGAGTTACTATATCCTTGATTGTACCGGCCAAAATGTGACCGTAGTGAGGCAGACCAGTGGCAAATGGAGGCCCGTCATAGAAAATGTACTCTTCACAGCCTTTAGTAAGCTCAAGTTGGGTCTCAAAGGCCTTAACTTCGTCCCACCATTGGAGAATCTTCTCTTCCTCCTTTGGAAAAGAGAAGTCCTTCCCTTCGCAAACATCTTCCATGGCTGGAACCAGGTTCTAGAGAGAGGTCAACTGGATGAGATGAAACAGCATGAAATGCAAGGACGGGCAGTTGCTTGTCGATGTGAGCGAGGTAACTGATGGAGGCTAAGGTTTAAAGCTCAAAGAAAGAATCCGAAACCCTTACTTCCAGTAGTTGTAGAAACTGAACCTGCTGCATATGCAAGGAAATTATCCTTAAAAAAATGTTTTGTTATTTTAGGAGTTCAATTTCCAAGATTATTCAATGTGAGACTTATAAGTTTAATATGGTTTTTTTAAGTTAATTCTCGGTTAAATCAAATAAAAAAATTATAAATAAAACATTAATTTGTAGATAATAAAAAAGAACAAAGGTTAAATCATACAAATTTGTAAATATTAATAAAAATCACATAATTTTTGTGTAAATATTTATTATTCTTATTTTGCGCCTTCAATGTATCTTTAAAATAATAATAATAAAAAGTTAAAAACTTTACTTAATTTAATCCTAACTCTAACCCTTCGTAAATTCCAATCACATTTTCTTCAAATCACAAGTCACATCTCTATCATTTTCGGAAGACGAAACTCCTTCTTGCCCGCTCTTCTTTCCACTAAAAACCATGATCCTTGTCGCTAGCTCCTCGTCGCCAATTTCTTTCAATCACGAATCTGACGACTTCAGCCGACGGTTGGCCAATCCCTAACCTAATCCGGTGAACGATCCAATAAATTCAAGTATCTCTTTATCAAAACATAATTAATTAAGAGATCTGAAATAATGTTTAAGTTTTAAGAAAAATGTTATAACTTTAGTTATGGAGTCTTTAGTTATGGAGTGTCATGTTAGTTCTCCTAAATTAAAAAAAAAGAATAATAATAGAAAGATAGAATATTATGTTGAATTCCATTTTATCTTTGCTCTTAGACATTATTGGTTAAGCAAATAACAAAGAGAAACATATAAACATTATATATATATATAAAAAAAAAACACACACATAATTAAACTTCCTGGAAATAAAAAATTATGTTAAAAAATCGTAGTTTTACTAGTTTCATTTATATCGAACTCAAAAATTTGAAATCTGAAATTTTAGAATCAATAACAGTAAAAAAATTGATCATAGATTTTATGCAGTTGAAAACTGTAATTTTGGATTTTAGAATCAATAACAATAAAAGAATTGATCATAGATTTTATACAGTTGAAAACTGTAATTTTGGATTCAAACCACAGTTCTAGGAAACTTTCTTAGGAACTTTCATGTTTTACAGTTTTAATTTGAATTGATCTAATCGGTTGAAGTATAAATAAATTTAAATGTAAATATAATATTTTTTTAGAAAACGGCTTAATACTATTTTATTAAGAACCAAAAAATGGGATAGTCAATAATTAAAACTAGACAAATCCTAGTTTTGATTGTAAGATTACAAATAAACGACCCAAAAGTTTATGAATGGTAGTAGTCAAACCACACTACAAACACAGAATACAATAAACAAAGACTATAATTTATTTATCCCAACATGTGTTGTCTTCATGTCCGCATTTTTGATCATATTATCTTCTTCCACATCCACTTCCTCTCTCGTTTTTTCATGAAAGATATTTAATTAAATTAGATGATTATGCATGTCTGCTCCCATGGTTTAATCTTCATCTGTATGAACACGTACTAATATGATAAAATGTATTCTTTTTCAAAATTTCAGGGTTTTGTCAATGATTTTCTCTACTTCAGTTTTATGTGTTTGATGATTAACAACCTTAGTTTTCTCTTCGCTTTTCTCTCCGGCTATATATTTGCTTTCATCTTCTGCTTTTTTCTCTTCTTAATCTTTAAGTTTATCTTCTTCAGCATCCCCTATTTTATCAATTTTATTACTTTCTTCATTATCTTATTTTACATTGATTTCTTCCTCTACATCATTGTTTTCTTCCTTCTTTAATTCTTCCTTGCTTTCTTCCTCTGAATTTTTTCCCTTACTAATTTACTTTAACTACCCCATTATGCTATTTGATCATTGATTCTTTCGTTTCATTTTTCTTCTTTTTTCTTCTTAGGCTTTTAGGATTTTCTACTCTTCCTCAATTAGTTTTGCACATTTAGTGATAGCATGTTGGAAAGTATGGCAGAAAGCACACATATGTGACCTCCATTCATATGAGATTTCCATTACTATAGACTTTCATTTATTGTAAATTATTGTTATGGTTTTTGGCAGCGTACTTCGAGGATGCACTTCAATACTTATTTTAGCAAATGTAAGTTGTTCTCCTCCTTTTGTAATTGGGTCCATGTATAATAATTTTCCCAATAAATTTGCAAAGTGACTAAAAACTTCTACATTGTACATGTGTGTTGGGATGTTTCAAAACTTAAATCATATCTGGGTTGTTTCCTTTGGTTTTGCTTAGCAGGTTCAATTCTTCAGACTATCTCTTCAACTTTATATAGTTGGATCCAATATAAGTATGTCCATGTTTCAGAATATAATCCAAGTTTGATCCCTTATTGAAATGCAGAAAATAGAGATCGTGTATGTTTGCAGAAACCTTCTCTAGTCTTCTTTGTTCTCATTGTTTCATTAAGGCTTCATTGGTGAGTGAGAAAGATACTATGTTCTTTCTTATGTAGTTTCCAACTACTACATTTTCTCATTATGTTGTGAAAACTATCACCCAAAGAATGAAAAGCGGAAATATAACAATCGTAATGGATGTAGAACAATAACGTAAAAGCAAAATAATAAACAGAATAACGACACAAGAGTTTTACCCAGGTTCGGACCAACAATGTCATACGTCCTACTTTCGGAGAATCGGTTCAATAGAGTTATAATTACAAATTTTAACTCTATGTATGTTCTAGATTTAGTCTCACTACACTCTACAACTCGTTTACAATGTAAATATATATAGGCTTTTAGAATTCTTAATTAGGAAAGAATCAGTCTCTCTATATATTATAATATATATATATTCTTTCCCTTTTAGAATATATCATTCTATCTCCATATAATATAATATATATGGGTTATTTCTTTCTTTTGTACCTATCATTGATGCACACTAAATTGGGCCACAAAATCTTAGGCCTAATTCCATAAATCTCCACATTGTCTTTATGTCCATTGTCAAACGAATGAGCCTCATCACTAAGAACATCTTAGAATCGATCCTCTTACTTCTCCGATTATGTTCCAAACTTTGTGACGTGAATTAAGTCGCAACATTTTCAAAACTTGATTCCCGGCACCACCTTCGTGGCCATATTTGCGGGATTTTCATCCGTGTGAATCTTTTCCACAACTACCGCTCCACTCTCTATGACATCTTGAATGTAGTAAAGTCGAATGTCGATGCGTTTTGTGCGCTTGTGAAACATCGAGTTCTTGGACAAGTGTATGACATTTTGGTTATCGAAAAACAATTCCACCTTATCATGCTTTACCCCAAATTCATCCACGAGACCCTTCAACCAAAGTGCCTCCTTGACTCCCTCCGTCACAATGATTTTAATTGTGCCTTCCAACTTACCGAGCATCCAAATAGGATAAACACATATCCCATTAGGGACTTTCTCTTGTCCAAGTCATCTGCCAAAACATCATCAACATATCCTCTCAACTTATCATCATTTACACCCGCCCGTTAAAACAAAGACCAACATCTAAGGATCCCTTAACGTAACGGAGAACCCACTTCGTCGCCTCCCAATATTCTTTCCCTAGGTTTTCTATAAAGCGATTAATAAGACTATCCGCGTAAGCAAGATCGGGTCGCGTACATACCATGGCATACATTAGGCTCCCAACGATACTCGCTTATGAGGTGTTTTCCATTCTCACCTTTTCCTCCTCGGTACTCGGTGATATTTTTGAGGAGAGCTTGAAATGAGTAGCTAATGGCGTTTAAACTGCCTTGACGTTAGACATCCCGAAGTTGGCAACCACTTTTTGGAGGTAGTCGCTTTGAGAAAAGAACATGGATCCTTTCTCCCAATCTCGCTCAATCACCATCCCCAAAATTTTCTTTGTCGACCTCATATCCTTCATCTCGAACTCACTCCCTAACAGACTCTTGACCTTGCGAACTTCTTCCTTGTTTATTGTCATATCATCCACATATAACTAAGAAGACCCCGCAACCATCAACCCACTTAACATAGACACAACTATCGAAATTGCTCCTCATAAAATCGTTACGAACTATGAACTCATCAAAGCACAAATACCATTGTCTTGGGGATTATTTCAAACCATAAAGTGGGCATTTAAGGAGACATACATTGCCTTCATCACCGGGTTTAACGAACCCCTTGGGTTGCGTCATGAAGATCTTCTTCTCAAAGTTCCCATGAAAAATGGTCGTCTTCACGTCCATTTGCTCGAGCTCCAAGTCAAATTGATTCACTAGAGCGAGCAACACACGAATGGATGTGTGTTCACTATTGAGGAGTAAATCTCGTTAAAGTCAACTCCTTCGCGTTGTGTGAAGCCCTTAGCTACTAATCTCGCCTTAAACCTTGGCTTGTTACTACCCTCTATACCTTCTTTACACTTGAACACCCATTTTGAACTAACCACCCTCTGATTCTTGAGTTTGTTCACCAATTCTCACGTCTCATTTTTGTCAAGCGATGCCATCTCCTCTACCATAGCACACTTCCATTCAATTCTCTCATTGCTCTTCATCACTTCTCTAAACGATTTTGGCTCTGAATTTTGTACCTCATTTGCCACAAGCAATGCAAAGGCTACCAAATTGGAGTAGTCAAATCTCTCCGGAGCTCAGGTTGTCCAATGGTCTCTATCTCGTGCTAACTGGTATGAGCTAAGGTTCTCTTCTAAATTCGTACCTTCCTTCTCTACATGACCGTTTATTTCATCCTCTTCACTAGCCTCCTCCATGTCTACCAATTCTTTAGTAATCCCTCCTAGGAACTCCACCTCAAATTCAGTCTTATCTCTAACGACTGCTCCAGCTTTGACTGACTGTGTTGCTCCATAATAGAACTTGATTTCCCTAAAGACCACATCACGGATAATGATACACTTGGACGTTTCTCCGTCCTTGTAAAAGAGTTTCCAACCCTTTACTCCCTCAAGGTATCCAACGAACATACACTTCTTCGCTCTCGGATAAAGCTTTCCATCCGTTGGTGCATGTAAGCCACACACCCAAATACCTTCAGGTTGTCGAGTTTTGGAGGAGCGTCAATCCAAACTTCTTCTGGTGTCTTGAATTCCAATATCGTCGATGAACAACGATTGATAAGATAAGCCACGGTGTTAACCGCCTCACCCCCAAAACCTCTTCGGTAGACCAACCTCAAACAACATATACTAAACACGCTCAAGTAGCGTTCTGTTCATTCGCTCCGTCAAGCCATTATGTTGCATTGTTTGTTAGACGGTTTTGTGAAGAACCATCCCTTCTTCATTGTTGAACTAATTGAACTCCTTGCCTAGGTACTCCAACCCATTTTCTGTTCGGAGCATTTTAACCCTCTTCACGGTCATAGTCTCTACCATCTTCTTCCACTCATTGAATTTAGCAAATTCCTCATCCTTGTACTTCAAGATGTATATCTAAACCTTGCGCGAACAATAATCAATGAAGGTGATAAAATACCGACCTCCACCTGGAGTTGCAATCCTTGCTGCCCCCCACAAGTCTAAGTAAACATAATTGAGCGTCTTTTGAGTCACCTCAACTGATCGCCCAAACTTCACCCTCGTAGCTTTATCATATATGAAATTCTCATAAAACTCAAAATCATCAAGTTTCTTCTTTCCAAAATAGCCTCTTTTACTCAACTCCTTCAAACCCCTTTCACTAACATGCCCCAAGATTTTATGTCATAGACTTGTGGATGATACATCTCGAGATTCTGTCACTGCCACCATATCACCAACTAAGGTGCTGCCTTGAAGGACGTAAAGACTTTTCTCTCGCACACCCTTCATTACCAATAGCGACCTTTTTGTGACCCTCAATATGTTCTTCTCGCCCTTCCATGCAAAACCAAGTTGGTCTAGTGAGCCAATAGAGATTAAACTCCTCCGAAGATCCAGGATGTGTCATACTTCTGTCAATACCCTCTCGATTCCATCATGCGTCTTCACACGCACTATTCCAATCCCCATCACCCTAAAAGACTTGTTGTTACCTAACAAAACTTCTCCCACCGAAATCTTCTCATAGGTCTCGAACCAACTCTCGTTAGGTGTCATATGGAACGAACACCCAAAATCCATAATCCAACGCTTGTCAGACTAATTAGTGGAGACAACGAGAACATCCGCACTTTCGTACCCATTCTCGACCTCTTGAACAACCGTTGCTTCTCCGCTCTTCTTTCCGTCGTTATTCAAATCTGGACAATCTCATTTAAAGTGCCTCTCATTGTCACAATTGTAGCACTTAGTAAATTTCTTCCTGAGAGACTTCGAATGTCTCTTCTTCTTACTTTTATTGTCTCTTTTCTCGGTTCTCCTACGAACCAAGAGTCCATCTCCACTCACATTTCTCTCTTCATTCTTCTTCTTTTGGTCCTTCGATCTCAACGCACTCATTACATCATCGAGGGTAAGCTCCTCCCTCTCATGCTCAAGTATGTCTACGAACGTCTCATACGACTTTGGTAAAGAATTCAAAAGCATCAGCGCATTATCCTCATCCTTGTACTTATCCCCGATGTTTTCTAAATCAAGGAGAATCTTGACATAATCGTCGAGATGCGTCTGCAAATCCTTCCCCTCGGTCATTCTAAACATGAAGAATCTATGCTTGATGTAGATCCGAGACGACAGTGTCTTAGTCATATACAAATATTCCAACTGAAGCCACACATCTGTTGTCTTCGTGGCACTAACAATCTCTCACAATACATTGTCACTGAGACTAAGAATCAAGGTGTTATAGACCCTTTCCAACAGCTCCATCTTTTTCTCCGCGTCTATCAAGACTGGTAATTTTGATTCCCTCTCGAGTGCTTTAGCGACTCCTATGTTGCCTAGGTATGCCCTCATCTTAATCTTCCATAACCCAAAATCCTTCGTCTCATCAAACTTCTCGATATCCACCATAGAAGTTGACCCCATCTCAAGTCAAAGAAATCGAACCGCGACCACCTTAGACCAACCTCGCTCTAATACTAATTTGTTGTGAAAACTATCACCCGAAGAATGAAAAGCAGAAATATAGCAATTATAGTGGATGTAGAACAATAACGTAAAAGCAAAAGAATAAACAAAATAACAACACAAGAGTTTTACCCAGGTTTGGACCAACAATGTCATATGTCCTGCTTTCGAAGAATCGATTCAATAGAGTTATAATTACAAATTCTAACTCTCTGTATGTTCTAGGTATAGTCTCACCATACTCTAAAACTCGTTTACAATGTAAATATATATAAACTTTTAAAATTCATAATTAGGAAAGAATCATTCTCTCTCTATATTATATAATATATATTCTTTCCCTTTTAGAATATATCATTCTCTCTCCATATAATATAATATATATGGATTTTTTTTTTCTTTGTACCTAACATTGAGGCACACAAAATTGGGCCTCAAAACCCTATGCCCAATTCCACACATTCCTTAACACATTTTCTTCTACTTCAGTTGACAATTTAAATTCAAAACTAGAATTCAGTACCTCCACTTTTGTTTTAACATCGCCAAAATATATTTTTCATTTAAAAGCATGATCATTTGCTTTCTTTCCTATATAAAACTAGTCGAACTAAAATATAAAAATTTCAATTTAAACTTGTAAATCAAATTACAGCATGATTGGAAACTTACTATGAGTTGGAGAACACTCCTGAACTATTTTAGAAGCTTTATGAATGCCTGAATCCGAGCTTTAAAGCCTTGCACAAAATTTCCAAATTTTCAGAAAAAGTTTGAAATTTTTAATGGCGGATTTCTCTTAGGAGTGATTAAGGGTTTGGGATTGGATTCTCTTACCTTCGGTTTTCCCAGAGGAAACCATCTATAGCATCCCAAGGTCGGTTGATCGACCAAGTGGATCAAATTTTGGTCAAAATCCATCAATGGTATTTTGTGTGTTCTTCATCTAATTTGATCATTCCGGTCATGATGAGACCTATGATCGTAGATGAAAGTATCATTGTGGTAGTGTGATCATTTCATCTTTTGAATTAGTTGATTTGGTGGACTAATGTTGGAGTTCCATCTTTGAGAAGTCAAATATTTCGGTTGTTCATCATGTCGTTCGTCGCGAGGAAAAATCAAACTAGAGACAAAACAACGTCGTTTCGTGTTGAAATGTGAATGCTCGGTGCGTTACGTCCGCGTTCCGTCAATATTTGAGCGTTCCGTTGCGTCTGGGCTAACGATGTTGATGCACGCGTTAGATGTTTCGATGCTTCGTGAACGCGCATCTCTTCCGTTGTAGCGGGCGACGCGACTAACTCTCGTATGTTGGATGAGTTTCTAGTTCTCATGGATGTAGGGTATGAATCTTCCCGATTTCGGCTGCAATATATCACATTCCAATTTTAGTCTTAGAGCTTGATTAAAATTGAACTTTCTTTCATCTATTTGGCTTTATTTTCAACCTATAAAAGATTTTAATAAATATAACATTTATTTGTTTATTTATATTTTAGGAGTTTAATAAATAATTTATTTGGGATAAAATGAATAAAATATTTATCCTAAATTATTTATTTTGATCCCTTGAAATTAATTTGAGATAAATAAATACAATATTTATCTCAAATTATTTTATTTATCTTTCTTGGCAATAACTTTAATTAATTGGGCTTTAATTACTAGAATAATGATTCCAATTAGTTATTTAATTATGATTTGACATTAATTTTAATTATTTTGAATTTAAATTTTTGAATAATTATTTTAAAATTTATAAATTTGGTAGATAAAATTTTAGTGTATACAAAATGGTATTTATGTTTCTACACAAATATATCTTCATATTTATTATAAATATATAAATAAGCATATAACCTTTATAATTTGATTGATCACTTGAATTGAATTAGACTTTAATTTTTATATAATAACAATTAATATACCATCACTAAATAATATCATATACCTAAATATTAGAAATAATTCCACACCTAAACAAATAAAAACAATGTATGTTCTCAATCTTTATCATTTGTTCTAGCCTTGTTTGGCAAAAAACATTATATATTGGTTTATTGATTCTGACTTTCTTCACTACGAACATCTTCAACTATATGTCATGAAAATGATCAATATTCAATTATCGTTATATGATGATAATTAATTAGATATTTTAACACATAATCTTTTTAGTAAATAATCGAATGAGAAACACAATCTTATAGTTATTTATTAAAAAAATACTCGACTAATCACTGTAATAAGAAAAATTACCGGCTTAAGTCATTTGTTAGGGCAGATTCACCTTGGCCTCCGCTAAAAAAAATTAATCTCCTTCCTTTCTCCTTTTTCAGTCTTTTTTTTTTCTTCTTAATTGTTGTCTTATATTTTTTTATAAATTAAAAAATTACTAGAACAAACTAATATTTTTGACAATACAACAACTTGGTGATTGCCACTAATAGTGATTTTCTTTGCCTATATAAGAAACAAAAATAAAGTTGACTAAAACTCTGTTTTTAACATAGTGATGAATTCATATATTATCTACTACAGAAAGAAGTATTGATCAAGGAAGTCTTCACTAGCATTGTCTTCTAATTAACTTATTCTTCACATGAGCTTAGTTATAGGAAGAGTAAGTTGAACCATTATATATACTAGCATGTATATGTGCATTTGCACGAGTAATAATAAAAAAACCATGAAAAAAATATTAAGGTAAAAATGTTTATGGACAGGTCAACCCATAATTCGACCCAAGTATCCATTTACTCTAATATATATATCCAAATTAACTACAGCTCTCGACCCGGTAATCCGAACACTTTAAAAATTAAGCATCATTATATATATATATATATATTAGTTAGTTAAAAAGTTGAACTTATATTTTTAAAATATTCCGCGTTGATCAAATTTGGTGTTGAATTTAAAATAAAAAGTGTTATTAGCCCAGTTGGTTAAAGGGTTATACTTTTTTTTTGTTAGGTTGCAAGTTTGATCTATACATATAACATTTTTACTTTTATTTTTAACCGTTTTAAGTTTATGGGCGGGTCAACCCACAATCCAACCCAAATATTCATTTACTTTCACATATATATCCAAATTAACCACAGCTCTCGACCCGGCAATCCATATACTTAAAAAATTAAGCATCATTATATATATATAGATTAATTAGTTAAAAAGTTGAACTTATATTGTTAAAATGTCCCGCGTTGATCAAATTTGGTGTTGAATTTAATATAAAAAGTGTTATTAGCCTAATTGGTTAAATGGTTATACTTACTTTGTTAGGTTGTAAGTTTGAACCATACCCATAGCATTTTTAATTTTATTTTTAATCGTTTTAAGTTTATGGGCGGGTCAATCCACAATCCGACCCAAGTATCCATTACTCTCACATATATATTCAAATTAATCACAGCTCTCGACCCGACAATCCAGACACTTTAAAAATTAAGCATCATTATATATATATATATTAGTTAGTTAAAAAATTGAACTTATATTGTTAAAATGTCATGCGTTGATTAAATTTGGTGTTGAATTTAAAATAAAAAGTGTTATTAGCATAGTTGGTTAAAGAGTTATACTTGATTTTTTAGGTTGCAAGTTTGAACCATACCTATAGCACTTTTAATTTTATTTTTAACCGTTTTAAGTTTATGGGCGGGTCAACCCACAATCCGACTCAAGTATCCATTTACTCTCACATATATATTCAAATTAACCACAACTCTCGACCCGGCAATTCGGACACTTTAAAAATTAAGCATCATTATATATATATATATATATATATATATATATATTAGTTAGTTAAAAAGTTAAACTTATATTGTTAAAATGTCTTACGTTGATCAAATTTGAAATAGAGGAGTAATATATGGAGAGAATTTTGGAGAGAGAATGTGAGAGTAAATGATGTGTCACTATATCACTAGTTGAAAAAAGTATAAAGTGTGAGGGGAAGGAAATTTTGTTCTTTTTTGGGTCAATCAAATTGTGTCATCAATCCCTTCTACATTTCCTCTTCCAAATTCAATCTCCCAATCATTTCTCATATAAATCATTTATAATTTATTTTGCAACAATGACATAAAAATTCAGTTGTCAATATTGTTTAATTGTGTGCAACATATTTTCTAACTCAAATACATATCGCAAATTTGTAATTTATTTCGTAATATGATATAAATATTATGTTGGTCAATTAGTTGCCAACTAAAATACATAAAATCGAGTTAACTTTGAGCTCTCTTGTGTAAAACTGTTTTTAATTATGGCCAACATATTTTAAATACATATAACAAATTTGTAATTTATTTATTTTCATAAATTGAGTTGTCAAATTAGTTGACAAGTTAATAAAATAAAAGATAATTAATTTTGAGCTCTCGGTGAATGAGTATTCACTAGTAAAAAATTGATCTTTACCGACAATTTTTTTTGAAAGTTTTATAAAACTCTCCTAAATACTTCCGAGAGGAATAAATCTTTCGGTATTAAAAATAGATTCCGAGAGGGGTGTAAAACCTTCAGTTTTACTAATTATTACCGAATGTTCTTTGTAGAACTTTCGGTTTTTACCTTCCCAAAAAACCAAAAATAATTCTAAGTGTTGGATGTGGGTTAATTGCGAAACTTTTTACAAAAACCTTCAGTTTTGCAATCCCGGAGATTTTTAATTGCGAAGGTTATTCAAAGAACCTTCGGTTTTACCTTTTTTGAAATTCTCTTTTGCGAAGGTTTTCCAAAAAACCTTTTGGTTTTGACTCAATTAAAAATAATTCTAAGTTTGGTAATGGTTATTTTCGAAGGGTTTTTAATAAACCTTCGGTTTTGACTAATATCAAAATCGAAAGTAATATGAAAGCCTTCGGTATCTACCTCTATAAATACAAACTCTAACCCTTCTCTTTTTCATTCCACTCTCTCTTTTCTCTCTCTTCCGCGCCGCAACCTCCTCCACCACCGCTTCTCTTCTTCTCTTCTCGCGTTCAGGTTTGTTTCATTTTTTGTTGTTGTTTATTATTAGATTTAGATTTCTTATAATGTAGTTTATATATATTATCTAGATTTAGGCTAGTTTAAATTATTTGTTTGTTTCATTGATTTAGATTTGTCTATACGTTATTGTTTAGATTAGATTTAGGTTAGTTTGTTAAATATATATGATTTTGTTAGATTTGTTATTTTGTTTGATTGAAGTTATATTAGATTTAGGTTACGGTTATTTTGTTTGATTAATATATATATACATATATCTGAAATGCATTTAGGATGGGTGATTCATGGAATAGTCTTCGGCGTACACTAGAGAAACTGTCTCGGTGTTACCAGAATTTGCTAGCACAAACAGAAATTGCGGTACGTGAGGAAGAGGTGAGACAGATGACGCTGGAAATGGAGCAAATCCGATTGAGGGATGCGGAAAGAGGCCGATTGCTGAGTGAAATTAAAGCGGACAGGGCTGAAATGACCCAGAGATTAGAGAATCTCGAACAGGAACTTGTATTGTTGAGGAGTCGATTGAATCAACCACCCCCTCCTCCCCCCGTCTAATAATTTCTAGATTATATTGTTTGATTAATTATGTGTTTTGTTTTCCGTACGAACGATGACATTTTTATGTGTTTTGTTTTAATAATTATGAATTATTATTATCTTTGGTTTGCTTTTCACTTTTTTTAAAAAAAAACAGCATGGCCAAAACCGAATGTTTTCAAATAAACCTTCGGTTTTGACCCATGTTTAAAAAAATCTGAAAATTTTCTAAGTATGGGGAAGGGTAAAAACCGAAGGTTTTCAAATAAACCTTCGGTTTTGACCCATGTTTAAAAAAATCTGAAAATTTTCTAAGTATGGGGAAGGGTAAAAACCGAAGGTTTTCAAATAAACCTTCGGTTTTGACCCATGTTTAAAAAAATATGAAAATTTATTAAGTATGGGGAAGGGTAAAAACCGAAGGTTTTCAAATAAACCTTCGGTTTTGACCCATGTTTAAAAAAATCTGAAAATTTTCTAAGTATGGGGAAGGGTAAAAACCGAAGGTTTTCAAATAAACCTTCGGTTTTGACCCTTGGTTAAAAAAATCTGAAAATTTTCTAAGTATGGGGAAGGGTAAAAACCGAAGGTTTTCAAATAAATCTTCGGTTTTGACCCTTGGTTAAAAAAATCTGAAAATTTTCTAAGTATGGGGAAGGGTATGAATTGAATTGTTTGAATTAGAGTTGATTATGTTAGATTTGGTTTATGTATGAATAAATTAGATTTTAGGTTAGAATTGCATTGTTTGTATTATATTGGATTTTAGGTATGAATTGAATTATTTGAATTATGTATGATTGAAATAGTGTTTGACTAGGTTTGATTAGTTTAAAAAATTGGTTAGATTAATGATGATTGGTTATTTGAATTAGGCCAGATTGAAGACTGCCGTACCAGATTGGTTAGATTAGGTTTGAAATATTTATGATGAAATATTGTTTGTTAGGTGGAATTTGGCTTGGATAATGTTAGATTAGGTTTGAAATGTATATGAATGAAATATTAATGTTTGTTTAGGTGGAATTTGGCTTGGATAACGTTAGATATTGTTGAAATGTATATGAATGAAATAATGTTAGATTATGTTTGAAATGTATATGAATGAAATATTGTTTGTTTAGGTGGAATTTGACTTGGATAATGTTAGATTATGTTGAAATTTGGTTGGATAATGATAGATTAAGTAGAGATTATGTTACGATTATGTAATCCTAATTAATTTAGACAAATTTAAGTAAATAATAATCACAGTTGTTTTCCATTTTATTAGAAATATGGAAGTACCCGATAAAAGTTGGATGACCTTACGTCGAGATCATCCAGATTACGAGGAAGGTGTTGACAAATTCCTCGAGTATGCTGTTAGAAATACATCCCGACAAACCGTGAAATGTCCCTGCGTGAAATGCTTGAACACGCCGTTTATGAAAATAGACGAAGTGAAGACTCACCTCATCATTTATGGAATAAATGTTCATTATGAGTATTGGTATTTTCATGGAGAAAAGAGACGTACTACTCAAGTGGTTAATGACGATGTCGATGAAGATGCCGATGACTTCGATGATGATGATGATGATGACGATGATCATTCGGAGGATGCCGTGCCGGAATTCAACGATGCGAGACCAGAGATGAATAATACAGTTAATGAAGAGGTCAATTGAAAAACTTTCGGTTTTTCTTCAAATGGAAAAACCGAGAGTTTTCTAATAACTCTCGGTTTTCTTCTAATGGAAAAACCGAGAGTTATATGAAAACTTTCGGTTTTCCTCTTTGTGGAAAAACCGAAAGTTTTCTAATAACTCTCGGTTTTTTTCAAATGGAAAAACCGAAAGTTAATAGAAGACTTTCGGTTCTTCCCTAAGGGGTAAAATCGAGAGTTATTTGTAAAACTCTCGGTTTTCCTCTTTGTGGAAAAATCGAAAGTTTTTTAATTACCTTTCGGTTTTACTCTAGGGTATCTAAACCGAAAACTCTACGATATCTCTCTGTAAATGCCCAATTGTTTTTAACGAAAGAGTCAATACCGAGGGATGGCGAGAGTTACCAAAACCTTCGATAATGTGTCTATACCGAAAGTTATATGGTCAAAACCGAGAGTTTTTACTCTCGATTTTGACCCCTTTTTCACCAGTGATTCAAAATAATCTACAACATATATTTTAACTCAAGAAGTTTGGTGAAAATTTGTAACTTAGTTTGAAATTTCGAAGTTAAATTATCTTGCTAAATAAGTTGCAACTCTCAGTCATTAATCACCTCATCAACTTCTACCAACCTTTACTAAGTTTTAAAACTCATTAATCTCTTCATCATTTAATTTATATCTCTTCTTCGTTGAGATAATTCTATATTTTTTTTCATCTCTTCTTCTTCATCATCATTTTTTAAATTATAGAAAATTGCATTATAAAGATTCCTTCATCAAAGCTTGATCTTAAAATAAATTATCAGAACATGGTGCTCTTATGATTTCAACTCTATAAGTATACAAAAATTCTTCTATCGACTATGCTTTTATTATACTTGTTCTTAAAATGTATGATCAAGCCATGGTGCTCTTATGATTTCAACTTTGTAAATATACCTTTTAACCTTTACCAAACTCATATACAATATCATTCCTTCTACAACATTAAGAGTTATTTGTTCTTCTATTTAGTAATTATCAAACATAATAAACCTTTCTCTTTCAGATTATCCTATAGTTCTCAACTTATTTATGACGAGGTCCGATTGTGTTTGGATGTATAAAAAACACCACAACGACGTTGGAAGAAGCTCATTGAAGCTTGAGGCGGATTCTAGTAGTTATTACCTCCATATCGGATTCCCTTACATAATCCTTCAAAATCACCTGCTTATTACTAACCGCCGTCGCCGTGATCTCTGCTTCTCTCAGTAACTGCAAGAAGAGCCCTGAAACCGTATCCATTCATATAATTGTTATCCATCGTTTAGGAAACCTTTTAATAACAATATTGTCCTCAAACTATAATTATCTACGAGTTTTATACCTATAACTTTTGTTTAACACTCAATTTATCAAATTTATTCATCCTAAATTTCTTTCTATTGAATATTTTTAGGACTAATCATGATGTATTTGTCTTGAATTTTTGTAAGAAGTTATTTTATGTAAGTAAGAAATGATGTGTCTATTGAGAATCTAATTACATAGAATAGCACATCATCCTCAAAAGATAATTTCCTACAAAAATTTGACACATTGTATTGAAAATTTATTAGAAGAGATTATTTTTAAATTTTATTTAAAAAAAAAATCTTTATAAGTATCGTTACTCTATTTTAAATGTGAGTCTTATTATTTATTGATACATATGCTATGATATTATTTTTTATTTTTTTAACAATTTTATTAAATAATACAAAACCATATAATATTTTTTAAATTTAAACATTAAATATATTATATATTTTTGTATTATTTAAATTTCTTTTATGGACCATTTAAATATATATATATATATATATATATTATTTTAATGTTTAAATTAATAAAATGACTTAACTTGCATTTATTAGTTTAGGGTCGTAGGTGATTCTTTAAAATCTGAAAAAACATATTTTTTTTAATTTTATTTTATTATTAAATTTTGTTAACGAGCATGGTAGTTTTTTTTCATTACATAAGCTGTATCAATAAGAGCTCGTTTGATGAAAGAGTTTTTGGCATAAAATCAAGTTTTTATCCCAAAATCTAAACATTTTATCAACCATTAAATGAAATAAATTTATTATTTAAATATCAAAACTACCTTAATTTTATTATTTCTCTCTGAATCATCATTTTCTCACCTACACCACATCCTCTAAAGTCAAATGATAAATTAGTCTTCAAATTTTAAAAACTAATTTTTTCTTATTTTCACCGAGTAAAATTTTTTAAAATAAAATCAAGATAAAGCCTAAAAAACCACTTTATCTAAGATCAGACCAACATTGAAATTTGGGATCCTAGTTATACCCATTTTTTAAATTTAATTTATCCTACATTGATAAGTACTTTTCTTTACTTTAGTATATAAAATTAGTTTTCATATTTATAAATTAATGAAGTCATACAAAAGTTAAATAAAAAGTATTAAATTTAAACTTTACTAATAATTTTTTTTATGCTGTAGTTGAGTTGTCCCTAACTTGGTCTGCCCTAGTCCTAAGTCCTAACTCCTAACCCTATTCTGGGCTCGATAGGCTTACAACACACTCTCATCTAAGGTTAATATAACAAGCTGAATAATAAATTGCAAAATAAAATAAAATAAAATAAAGGATATAAATGCAAAAATAATTATATTTTGAAGGCAAAAATGACTTTGCTCCCTTTTCTAGTTAGATTCAATTATTTTTGTATTTTTACTAAAAATTAAATAATTTCGGTAAAAAGGAGAGACGACAACAATAGCTACTATGATTAACTATAATATTTATAACTAGCATGTATCCCGTGTATTTGCACGAGTAATAATAAAAAAATCATGAAAAAAATATTACAATAAAAATGTTTATGGGTAATATCCATTTACTCTCACATATATATCCAAATTAATCACAGCTCTCGATCCGGCAATCCGAACACTTTAAAAATTAAACATCATTATATATATATAGATTAGTTAGTTAAAAAGTTGAACTTATATTGTTAAAATGTTATGCGTTGATCAAATTTAGTGTTGAATTTAAAATAAAAAGTGTTATTAGTCTAGTTGGTTAAAGGTTATACTTATTTTGTTAGGTTGCAAGTTTGATCCACACCTATAGCATTTTTAATTTTATTTTTAACCGTTTTAAGTTTATGGGCGGGTCAACCCACAATCCGACCAAATATCCATTTACTCTCATATATATATTCAAATTAACCACAACTCTCGACTCGACAATCCGTATACTTTAAAAATTAAGCATCATTATATATATATATATATATATATATAGATTAATTAGTTAAAAAGTTGAACTTATATTGTTAAAATGTCCCGCGTTGATCAAATTTGGTGTTGAATTTAAAATTAAAAGTGTTATTAGCCTAGTTGGTTAAAAGGTTATACTTGCTTTGTTAAGTTGCAAGTTTGAACCATACTTATAGCATTTTTAATTTTATTTTTAATCGTTTTAAGTTTATGGGCGGGTCAACCCACAATCCGACCCAAGTATCCATTTACTCTCACATATATATCCAAATTAACCACAGCTCTCGACCCGGTAATCCGGACACTTTAAAAATTAAGCATCATTATATATATATATATAGATTAGTTAGTTAAAAAGTTGAACTTATATTATTAAAATGTCCTAGGTTGATAAAATTTGGTGTTGAATTTAAAATAAAATGTGTTATTAGCTTAGTTGTTAAAGGGTTATACTTGTTTTGTTAAGTTGCAAGTTCGAACCATACATATAACATTTTTAATTTTATTTTTAACCGTTTTAAGTTTATGGGCGGGTCAACCCACAATCCGACTAAAGCAGTGGCGGACCTACAAGGGGGACCTTGGGGGGCCCGGGCCTCCCCCAACCAGGGTAAAAGGTTTTAGATATTATATATATATGTTTATCAAATAATGCTTTGCCTCAGTGGTTTTGGAGCTGAAATGTATAGTAGAGGTCAGGTGATCAAACCACGCCTCTAACATTTCTTTATTATAACCTTATTTTATACAAACACTATTTATAATAAACTAATTCATAATTATAGTATTCTAATTTCAAATATAATTTTATTAAAGTAATTATTATTAATATTTTATTTTATATAAAAAAATATTTTCTAAAATACAAGTAATTATTATTAATATTTTATTTTATACAATTTTTTTTTTAAAATACAATATTTATAATAATACATAAATTTTAGTTAATATATAAATAACATTTATTTATATAAGTTAAAATATAAAGAATTATATATAAAATAATAAAAATCATATAATATTATTATTTATTTTAAAACTACATTTATATTATAATTTATTTATATATATATATTTTATTAATTTTAATATAATTAATAATACAAATTACTTATAAATATAAGGGTAAAATAACCATTTATATAAATATAAGGGTAAAATATTATTTTATATTTCTTAATTTTAAATTATTTCAACAAATAAATGTATTTGTTAGATTTTATTTAGGGGTTGTGACACATATTTATTTTTAATCATTTATTTTATGTAGGATATAGAATAATGAAGTTGTTCTATAAACGAATTTGTACTTCTACATCACATGACCAGCATGAGTCTTCTCAATCAATTAATGAGCCTACTAATGAGTCTAATGTTACTGATCAAATATACATGGTTAGAATATACTCGAGTCAGAGTCACTCAAGTATACATTACTCTCACATAAATATCCAAATTAACCACATCTCTCGACCCGGCAATCCGGACATTTTAAAAGTTAAGCATCATTATATATATATATATATTAGTTAGTTAAAAAGTTGAACTTATATTGTTAAAATGTCCCGCGTTGTTCAAATTTGGTGTTGAATTTAAAATAAAAAGTGTTATTAGCTTAGTTGTTTAAAAGAGTTATATTTATTTTTGTTAGGTCGAAAGTTCGAACCATATCTATAGCATTTTTAATTTTATTTTTAAACATTTTAAGTTTATAGACGGGTCAACCCACAATCCGATCCAAGTACCAAACACTTTACAAATTAAACATTAATATATATATATATATATATATATATATATATATATATATATATATATATATATATATATATATATATATATATATATATATATATATATATATATATATATATATATATATATATATATATATATATATATATATATATATATATATATATTCATCTATATATATATATATTCATCTACTTTCTCACAACCCTCTTCCATAAAAAGCTCATTTCATTTGGATTGTTTTTGAAAATTTACTCAAATTCAATCATTCTATCATATCTATTTTTAATAATCAAATCATTCAATCAAAATATTTTTACTTCATTTTTATAAATTTTAAATAATTTTTTTTTCATTAAATAATGTTTTTTATAATAATTCTTAAATAACCAACATCAAGCAAGCTCTAACAGTTTGAGATTCAGTTTTCAGGGGACATTAATATGATTATCATCATCAAAAATAAATTCGAAACAATCACGGCTTCATCAAAAAGACACTGGCCCAGCATGATGGCCAAATTAATACCAACATCTAGCTAATTTGTAAAAAATAAATAAAAAATATTTTAATTTATAGATTCATGTAAAGATATGTGTGAGAGGATGTTAAATTAATTAAATAACTAAATGAGTTATTCACCAAACAATGCGGGTCCTACAAATTAGAAATATCTCACATGATAGTTAATTAGGAGTTTTTTCATTGGAGCTTTTTTTTTTTAAAAAAAATTGACAAAGAAATATCTCTCATGTTAGTTAATTAGGGGTGTTTTCATTGATTTTTTTTTTTAAAAAAAAGTTATTTGATAAAAAAAAAAGTAGGTTATTTGATTTAAATTGGTTGAATTATATAATATCTTTTATATTAAATTTTATCAAAATAAAGTAAGATCAATATTTTGATATTTAGTTAATAAATTTTATAAAAAAAAATATGATAGTGATATGTATGGGTTGTTAGTAAAAAACCATAACAATAAAAGATCAAATTACCTCTAAGAACATATTATCACCAAGAACTTGTTGATATTGAATTGTTTGGGATTTTAATTGTTTTTTTTAGAAATTGTTGTTTAATAAAAGTATATATTTTTTTCTAAGTATAGGTGATTGATGTAATTTTTTTATATTTAAATTTATAAATGTAAATTTAAAATATATTTAATTTGATAAATTGAGTGATTAAATGATTAAACAAAATATTTTATAAAAAAAATCCTAAAACCAACCTCATACCAGCTCTAATTGGTATTTTTGTTTTTTTGAGATTTGTATGATTTGTTTTTTTAAATAAAGTATTTAAAAAATAGATTATTTGAATTTTTAGTTTATTGATTACTATTATATTTTTTTGTATTGGAGATTTATAAAAATAAATTAAAGATATTTTAAAATTTTAGTTGATTAATTTAATAATTTGGTAGATAGAATGATAATAACGAGATTCAATATATATTTTTGGAAAATCTAATAAAACAAGGCCAAATTAATACAAGGCCAAGGCTCTCCTCTATGAATTCACAGTCTGTTACTAATGATATTAATTAAACAAAAAAGATTTATACGATCTTTTTCTTTTACTGATAAATCAAGGAAATCAAAGATTGGGGAGTACCAAAAAAAATCAACCATGCAAGACGTAGAACCAAGCCAGTAAACTAAATCCCTAAAAGGTTACCACAAACACAGAAAAATAACTAATAGAAATGATATTGAAACTCCAAAATTAATAAATCCCACGCCTAGACAAATCTTTAACTCATTTGGGCACATCTGTAAGGAATAACCAACCCTTCAAGTACTCATGAATATGAGTTACAATTTGAATCAATTAAATTTGACAATGACAAACTCCCTACTAAATTGACAATTCAAAACTATATTCAAAATGAATTAGAGAAAATAAAAAGGGATGGACTTGGTTCGGTTAATCGAGTTTGTTTGAATAAATTTTATATTATTTAAAAAAATATTTGAATAATGTGTTTTTGAGGAAATATTTTTTTAGTATAAATATTTAAATAGTATTAATATATAATAATAATAAAAATAAAAACTATTTATTTATAAAAAAACAATAATATATTTTATTTAATGAATTTAGTAATATTATTATTAACTAAACTAGAATGTATCCCGTGCATTTTCACGAATAATAATAATATAAAAAACCGTGAAAAAAATATTACGGTAAAATTTTTATGGGCGGGTCAACCCACAATCCGACCCAAGTATCCATTTACTCTCACATATATCCAAATTAACCACAGCTCTCGACCCGACAATCCGGACACTTTAAAAATTAAACATCATTATATATATATAGATTAGTTAGTTAAAAAGTTGAACTTATATTGTTAAAATGTCACGCGTTTATATAAATTTAGGTTGAATTTAAAATATAAAATGTTATTAGCCTAGTTGGTTAAAAGATTGTACTTGTTTTGTTAGGTTGCAAGTTCGAACCATACCTATAACATTTTTAATTTTAGTTTTAACCGTTTTAAGTTTATTGGCGGGTCAACCCACAATCCGACCCAAGTATCCATTTACTCTCACATATATCCAAATTAACCACAGCTCTCGAACCGACAATTCGGACACTTTAAAAATTAAGCATCATTATATATATATATATATATATATATATATAGATTAGTTAGTTAAAAAGTTGAACTTATATTGTTAAAATGTCACGCGTTTATCAAATTTTAGGTTGAATTTAAAATATAAAGTGTTATTAGCCTAGTTGGTTAAAAGGTTGTTCTTGTTTTGTTAGGTTGCAAGTTTGAACCATACCTATAACATTTTTAATTTTATTTTTAACCGTTTTAAGTTTATGGGCGGGTCAACCCACAATCCGACCCAAGTATCCATTTACTCTCACATATATCCAAATTAACCACAGCTCTAGACCCGACATTCCGAACACTTTAAAAATTAAGCATCATTATATATATATATAGATTAGTTAGTTAAAAAGTTGAACTTATATTGTTAAAATGTCACGCGTTTATCAAATTTTAGGTTGAATTTAAAATATAAAGTGTTATTAGTCTAGTTGATTAAAAAGTTGTAGTTGTTTTGTTAGGTTGCAAGTTCGAACCATACCAATAGCATTTTTAATTTTATTTTTAACCGTTTTAAGTTTATGGGCGGATCAACCCACAATTCGACCAAAGTATTCATTTACTCTCACATATATCCAAATTAACCACAGCTCTCGACCCGACAATCCGGACACTTTAAAGCATCAATATATATATATATAGATTTTGAATGAAATAATATTTAATTTAAATATATTTTGAGCTTGGTCGAGGAATTTTTTAAAACAATTTAAGTTATTTAAAAAGTAATTATTGGTAATGATATTAAAAGTTGAAAAAATGGTAAAAAATACTTAAAAGGTTTAATATATAATAATAATAAAATAATAATTTAAAATATAAGGTGTTTTAGTATTTTGATTAGTGAATTGAATAGTGTAATTAATAAAAATAGGTGAAATAATATTTGATTAGGTTAAGGGTGTGTTTTTAACTCTGAAATTGACATTTATATTAAAAATTGAAGTTGGAATTGGAATTTTGGAATTAGAATTCCCTTGAAACTCAATCTATAATTTTATAGTTCTCAATTACATTCTTTTTAGGTCGAAATTGTAATTTTAAAATTAATTTTTTTATGTTTTTTTTAACAAAATAATTAATTTATCATTTAAAATCGATAATTTTGTATTTGACATTTAGAGTGTTAAAATATGAAATTGATTTTTTTTTTTAATTTCATAAGTTATATTTTAAACTAATATATATATATATATATATATATATATATATATATATATATATATATATATATATATATATATATATATATATATATATATATTAAAACGTTGAACCAATATTTTGTTTATATATATATATATATATATATATATATATTAAAACGTTGAACCAATATTTTGTTTTTGAATTTAGAAAGTTATAATGTTAACCATATATTTTTGTTAATATATGAAGTTATCATGTTAAACCGATATTTTTTTTAATTAAAATCAAAACTTAAAAAAATCTCTTAACTATTGAGTTATCCTATTTGGTTGTTTCAAACTAATATTTTAATAAAATAGATAATATATATTAAAATTATTTTTATTATATTATTTTTTACAAACAAAGGAATTGAGATTGAATTAAAATTTTACAGTTTTCTTAAACATATGAATTGAATTGTAATTAATGCAATTCTTATGAAATTGGAATTGAAATTCCAATGACAATGTCAATGCCAATTCCAATTCTAATTCTAATTCCACTCATCCAAATGTATCATAAATGTGTGTTTGGTAAGCATGAAATTGACATTGAAATTGGAATTGGAGAGTCCAATTTCAATTTCAAATTTAGTAGACCCTTTAATTTTAAGAATTGGAATTGGAATTAGAATTCCAATAAAACTCAATATAGTGTAATTTTATAGTTCTCAATTCCATTTGTTTTAGGACGGAATTGTATTTCCAATTTATTTTATTTTATTTTATCATTGAAAACATGATTATATATATATATATATATATATATATATATATATTAATTTAAGAAGTTAAATGTTGAACCAATATTTTTTTTTATATTTAGAAAGTTAAAATGTTGAATCGATATATTTTGTTTTTAAATCTATGAAATTAACATGTTGAACCGATATTTTTTTAATAAAAATCAAAACGTAAAAAATCTTTTAACACTTGAGCTATCCTAATTGGTTATGTCAAATTAATATTTTAATAAAATAGATAATATATATATATTAAAATTATATTCTTTTTTTCAAACATAGGAATTTTGATTGAATTATAATTTTATAATTTTTCCAAACAAAAAAATTGAATTGTACTTCAATGCCAATTTTCATGAAATTTGAATTAGAATTTCATTGCCAATTCCAATTCCAATTCCAATTCGAATTCCAATTCCAATTCCAATTCCAATTCCAATTCCAATTCCAATTCCAATTCCAATTCCAATTCCAATTCCAATTCCAATTCCAATTCCAATTCCAATTCCAATTCCAATTCCAATTCCAATTCCAATTCCAATTCCAATTCCAATTCCAATTCCAATTCCAATTCCAATTCCAATTCCAATTCCAATTCCAATTCCAATTCCAATTCCAATTCCAATTCCAATTCCAATTCCAATTCCAATTCCAATTCCAATTCCAATTCCAATTCCAATTCCAATTCCAATTCCAATTCCAATTCCAATTCCAATTCCAATTCCAATTCCAATTCCAATTCCAATTCCAATTCCAATTCCAATTCCAATTCCAATTCCAATTCCAATTCCAACTCCAACTCCACCCATCCAAACATACCTAAGTATTTTTTTATAAGGAATTACTTCTCATTAAATTCAAATAGGAGTTACATATGATAAATTAATTAATAAATAATATAAGATAACATCTATAAAATGAAAATAAACAATTGATGATCTATATATCAAATTTCATAAACAATTTACAAAAGAAAAAACTGTCAATGGAGAATATCTAACAATCAAGCGATTTGTTAATAATTCCATCAAAAACAAACTTATTTTAGTTCTTGAACGATGAGTGTTCACGTAGAGCAAGTTGAACGATCCAATGAAACAGGATCGAAAGAATATCTACCAAATATTCTAAACAGTAATTAGAATTATCCTTAGTTGACGGTTAGTAGGCAACACCGGAAACTGTCTTGCCAAGTGAAAATAGATTATCTATATTGCCGAAATAGTAATAAATTCATACAAATAAAGGGAGAGGTCCCCAATATTAAAGATCAAATCGAGTAACTTTTTATTGAAAATATGAAAAACAACATCAAATCCAATTATTCCGTCTTCTTTGTTTTTAAGAATTGGATGGACACGGACACGGGTTCGAGAAAGGATCACCAATACAATTAGAGCGTATGAGTAACAAATGACCCACCAATAACTGAGAGTATTATTCGGACTATAAAAACCCGAAACAAAAAAACTAGTCCGACTAAACAGGATACCGGACCGAACAAAATGCAACATCAACTCAAATCTGAGTAATGATAATAAAAATAAGGCACCATTCCATACTAAAAAAAATCAATCGAAGGGGCCAAGAAAGATTTAATTTTTAACTTCTCTAAAGTTTATTTTTCTAGAGAAAAAAATTAGAATTGAGAAATAATTTATTTTTGTTTTGATTAGCAAAAAAAAGTTGATTTAAGTTATTTAAATAACCCATTCAACAATCTTTTAAATATAAACATTATGGTTCAAATAACCAATTATTCATATTAATAACCAATTGATTAATTCAATTATGGCCATTAGCTAAGAATTATTTGAATAAAAAAATTGAATATTTAAATAAGGAAAATGATATTTTCAACGAAGGGCAGCAAAAACAAGGCCACAAATCCTATGTGGCCTGCCATGTTGCCCCCACGCCAGCATTAAAAAAGAATATATATATATATATAATATATAAAAAAATATTTCATGTTTTCCCGCTCAATCTCTCTCTCTTTCTTCTCCGGAGATTCATTATCTCTCTTTCTTTTCTAACGATTTTTTGCTCTCCGACTTCAGCGGTCTTTTTCTTCTCTTCATCGTCGTCCGATCGAAAATGGTAAGTTTTTTCTCTTTCTTATATTTATCTTTCATTCGTTTCGAAAATGATAAGTCTTTACAAATGGTGGTTAGTGCTGTAAAGGTTGCACATGAAGAACATATTGCAAAAAAAAGGCTAAAAAAATCCCCTGAGGAATTTGAAACTTTCGGTACGCCTCAATCTTTGTATATGGTTATCAACATTGAAAAAAATAATCTTCCTTTGAGAAGATCAACATTGATACCCGAGATGAAATCATTGTGGGGTTCGTCTTTGTAAATGGGAGAATGAGGAGAATAAGTAATTCTTATAATGTTGACTTCTTCATAGTTATTATAATGTTGATTTCAGGACTTGAAATGTGTCATTTCTGGAAATTTTGGGACATTTCGGATCCCGAAATGTATAATTTATGGACATTTTAAGACATTTTCTAGACCAATGTGTTTTCTTCAATTTCTTTCAAGGAAAGTAGTTCTATACGACATAGAGCATACCTCAATCAACGTAGGGCATTTTCTTTTAATGAAAAGTCAATGCCATGTTGAAAGTGGTATTATTGATGCCTGGGCATACCTTATGAATTATTATAATAAAAAAATTCCACTTGGAGAATTAGATTTTTGACAATCAATTTTGTAAGCTGTTTATTTTCGACAATCATTTTTGTAAGCTGTTTTATGGTTGTTTCTTTTCTTTTGTAAACCAATGGTCTTATTTTGATGTTAATTTGAGGCTTACAAAATAAAAATTAAGTACGTTGATCATTAGTTCACCTGTCAACAGGAAGTTGGACTATCTTTATGACAAATATGTTCAAATTATAAAAGACGAATCTCCAAATATGAATAAATTGATACATTGTAAAGGTTATGCAATATGAATTCTATTTCTGGTATTTTATAGTCTTTAATTCTTTTCGATTTTCTAGTCTCATGATAATGTGTGATAGAAAAATTAAGTAAGTTAATTTTTGGAACCGGCCAGACGAACTAAACAGTTGTTAACTTTCATGTGCAGATACAGATCAAAAACGTATGAACCGGTTGGGGCATCAAAACCGGTTGCTGCTATACTTCAAAGAAACCAGTTTCAAGTGATCAAGTTAAAAATCAGAGAAACCGGTTTTTACTTTCTCAAGCGACCGGTCAGCAAAGACAAAAGCTTACATACCAGCCGGATCATACTGCACAAGACACAAAACCGGAAGATTCAAACTTCAAGAGTGACGTACCATGACGAAAGAAACGTGTCTTGAAAGAATAAAAGAAGATCGGATCCGATCGGAAGCATGCGAGGAAAGCAATGATGCTTTATTGATCCGAAGTTGACAACCTGAGGTGCATGTCCAACACGTGTCCAAATCTGAAAACCGCTTATGTCATCTTCAAATCAGAGCTGCCTGCATGACTGCCAAGTGTTGAGGAAGGTGAAGCGTGCAAGCAACCTCTCTGCACCAGGCGTGATAATGATCAACCAATCCAGAGGAGAGAGAAGAAAAGTGACCGTTGGCTCTTCTCAGCTATAAAAGGAAGACGAAACGTCTTCATTAAATGCGAAGTTACGAACACAATTGTGAAGTTACAGATTACGAAAAAGCATTAAGTTAGAGAGATAAACTCTTATATTCCAAAACCGGTGTGTCTAAAACCGGAAGCTCTCTGTGTGTGTTTGTGTTGAATTGTTGTATTACATCAAAGAGTGAGTTTGGTGTAACCGGCGAGTAGCGAAGTTGGGCTCGACCGGAGGTATTGTTAACTATAAAAGTTAGTGGAGATCCTTCTCATAATCTGAGAAGAAGGGGTGACGTAGAAGAGTTTGCTCCGAACATCCATAAAATCCTTGTCTCGTGTTCTTTCGTTGCTTTCATTACTTATTTACTTAAACCTAACCTCAAACCAATCGTACCTCTAAAACCGGTCACTCATATCCATAAAACCGACTCCTTCTAAAACATCATCTAAAGTCGCATACGTTGCTTCAATCTGAAACAGACATTTCCGCCCTTGAACCCGGTTCAAGAGTCTGTGACAGTTTGTGCAGTGCTGAGAACGGTTTTAGTCTCTAACCGGACTATCACCAAAGAGTTGTGTGTGTTGTAAGCGGCCACCCTTCCAGAAACCGGAAACACCCCGGTCCTCCAAGGGTGTCCCCGATCCTAACAAGTGGTATCAGAGCAAGGTTCTTAGCACTCAAGCAACTAAAGAAGATGGGAAGCATGACCCACAGCGACAAGCCGCCAATGCTAAACAGCGAAGCGTTTAGCAGTTGGAAGAAACAGATGTATCTACATCTGATTACGTTAGATGATGAGATGAGCCGAGTCCTGAAAGAGGGACCGATCAAGATCAACAAGGAGGCAGAACTATGGACGAGTGAAGATCGAAGACGGAGTAACCTGGACAACCATTGCACGAGGCACATCTACAAGGCTATAGATGATAACACTTTGAACAAAATATCTGAGTGTGAAAATGCAAAGGAAGCCTGGGAAACGATCATTCAGATCCATGAGGGAAACGAAAGAACTAAGGAGAACAAAATCTTAGTGGCTACACAGAAGTATGAAAACATCAGGATGAAACCGGGGGAAAACATGAAGGAATTCAGCAACCGGTTCACCAGTGTAGTCAACGAGCTTCAAACACTCGGAAAGAAATATGACAACCGAGAAGTAATAATCAAAGCCCTAAGATCTCTGCCAAGCACATGGGACATCAAGACCATGGTGATGAGGGAATCGAGCACCCTTGGGCAGATGAAGTTGCATGATGTGTTCGAGGATCTAAAAGCATACGAGTTCGAGATCAAGTCTCGGATCGAAGATGAAGCATCCACATCAACCACAACCAGAGCTTTGGTTACATCAGTGGAACCGACGGTCCACGTATCAACCGCACCGGCTCCAGTCAAAAACACCGATCAAATTACTGAAGATGTGATGGCGATGCTAGCTCAGAAATTCGGGAAATTCATGAAGAAGAGCCAGCCACCATCTAACAATGATTTTAATTATAATTATGTAGACAAATCAAACAAAAGATGTTATAACTGTGACGGTTTTGGACATTTCAGGTCAGAGTGTAGAAAACTAAGGAGAGATGATAGAAAACCGGAAGGTAACAATCAAGGAAACAACTATCAGGGGAACAACTATCAAAGCAACCGGTATCAGGGAAACAACTACCAAGGGAACAACTACAAGGGAAACAACAACCAACGAAACGACTACCGGAGAAACGATGATCAACATGTTGACGAAGGAAAAGAGATTCAGAAAGTGCTCATTGCATCCGACGGCGGAAGCGAGTTGGCATACTCCGATAATGAAGACGGTGAAGAAAAAGTAACCTGCTTCATGGCAAACGACGAAGAGGTATTTGATTTCTCTTCTGACGAGTTTACCAAAGAAGATCTGGTTTCTGCACTCAACCAAATGGTTGCTGAGTTCAGAAACATATCTGCATACATACCAACTCCAATAGAATCTAAAATCGAACAATCAAATGATGTATATGATAAAATCTGTGAAACCAAAATGTATGAACCGGATGAACTATTCTCCGATAATGAGAAGACAGTTCAACCGGTAACCGAAACCGATGAACGAGCAATGTACGTCACTGCTGCGTGGGAGAGATCACGACAAGCGGTAAAACAAATGTGTAACTATAAAAGACACCCGAAGTGTAGGTATGGTATCGATTATGAACCAAATAAACAAAACGAATCAAAACAACCTAACGGTATAAACTCATGAAAAATAATCTTCCGTTTATAAAATTTGTCAAGAGTTCACAAACCGAAAATGACTTAAAACCGGAAGAAACACTTAAGTATGTAAGTCCTAGTGAATCAGAAAAATGGCTTCATCCTGAGAGAAGGAAAGTCAACCGGAAACCAAATAAACCAAATCGACATCAAAGAAACACATCACAACATAAGACATTCTTGAGCAACAACCAAGAAGTTAAACCAAATATTATAAAAACAGATACCGGGAAGGTGATCCGAATTATTCAAGTTTGGATCCCAAAGGGACTAATCAACCATGGACCCAACTGAATGTGGGTACCAAAAAGGTGTAAATAATTGTTTGTTGTAGGTTAGGAGGAGAAACCGGCTAAAGAATTCAGAATGGTACTTGGATAGCGGATGCTCAAGGCATATGACCGGAAACAAGGAGCTATTAACCGATATCAAGTACGAAACCGGAGCAATCATCACATTCGGGGACAACTCGAAAGGTAAAACCGTGGGCAAGGGTAAGATTGTCCATGGTAATCTATCTATAAGTAATGTACTCTTAGTAGAAGAACTACGCTTTAACCTGTTAAGCATAAGCCAAATGTGTGATGTGGGTTACAAAGTTGAATTTCATAAAAACTCATGTTTAGTTAAAAACCAAGATAATGACATTCTGTTAACCGGTAACCGGATGGGAAACATTTACAAAGTTGATTGGAAAACTGATTTCGAAAAACCCGTGTGCATGATAGCCGGAAATGATCCAAACTGGCTTTGGCATAAACGGTTAAACCACTTGAATTTCAAAACGATTAACTTCATTTGTTCCAAGGAACTAGTTCATGGTTTTCCAAACGTTAAATTCTCAAAAGATAAAGTATGTGCTGCATGTCAAATGGGCAAACAAGTAAAATCATCTTTCAAAAGTAAAGGAAATTATCAATCTGAACGATGCTTAGAACTTCTGCATATGGATCTGGTTGGTCCGGTCAAAGTTACTAGTTTAGGAGGCATGCATTATACTATGGTAGTTATTGATGATTATTCTAAATTTACTTGGGTTACTTTCTTAGCGTCTAAAAGTCAAGCAACTCCAAACCTGATTAAACTGATTTTGAGAATACAAAATGAAAAATTCATTCGAGTGAATAAAATCAGAAGTGATAGAGGAATTGAGTTTATAAACAGTAATTTAACCACTTTTCTTGATGATTCCGGTATTAGACACGAGTTGTCTAGTGCCAGAACTCCTCAACAAAATGGCCTGGCTGAGAGAAGAAACCGGACTCTCAAGGAAGCCGCAAGGTCAATGATAGCTGATTCGGGTATTGCTCAAAAGTTTTGGGCTGAAGCTATCAACACCGCTTGCTATACACAAAATCGATCTTTAGTAACTAAACGGTTTTCTAAAACTCCTTTTGAAATTTACTTTGATCAAATTCCAAGTGTGCGGTATTTTCGAATTTTTGATAGCAAATGTTTTGTTCACAATAACGGCAAGAATTACTTGACCGCTTTTGATGCTAAATCCGATGAGGGAATAATGTTGGGATATTCAGCTGTGAGTAAAGCCTACAGAATATACAATACTAGGACTTTAACAGTTGAAGAAACCGCACACGTTGTTTTCGATGAATCGGTTGAACGAAACACTGCACTACCCTTCGACCTTCACAACAGAATGGAAAATTTTAATATCTATTCTAATGATGAAGACGAGGTTCCGGTTTTTAGACGATTTGTCAAGGACCAAGCGGTTGATGCTGAACCTCAGCCTGATCAAGCTGCTTTACCGCAGAAAGTTGACGCTTCAGTTTCTACTGAAGAAATCGGTCGGTCTAACTCTGTTCAACCTACCGATCAATCTAACCTTGATCCGCCAACCGAAAGCTTGGTAGACACGTCTCGGATTAACCTCAGAAGGAACAAAAATCATCCTCTTGAACTAGTAATAGGTAACATATCCTCACCCGTCCGAACTAGGCAACAAAATTTGGATCACTATGAAAACTCTGCTTTCATATCACAAATTGAGCCGAAAAAGGTGGATGAAGCGTTGTCAGATCCAGATTGGATCTTGGCAATGCAAGAGGAATTAAACGAGTTTGAGAGAAATAAAGTCTGGTACCTAGTTCCCAAACCGAAAAACAAACCGGTTATCGGAACACGATGGGTATTCAGAAATAAACTCAATGAAGACGGTTTAGTTACGAGGAACAAAGCCCGGTTAGTGGCTCAAGGCTATAAACAGGAAGAAGGCGTTGATTTTGAAGAATCATTTGCCCCTGTAGCTAGACTTGAGGCCATTAGAATATTTTTAGCATATGCAGCTTTTAAAAACTTCAAAGTTTTCCAAATGGATGTTAAGTGTGCTTTTCTAAATGGTAAGGTAAATGAAGAGGTGTATGTTAATCAACCTCCAGGTTTTACAAATCAGAACACGAAAATCATGTTTACCGGCTGAATAAAGCCCTTTACGGTTTGAAACAAGCTCCAAGAGCTTGGTATGATACATTGACACAATTTTTATTTGATCACAAATTCACAATAGGTTCGGTAGACAAAACACTTTTCAAATTTGAAAGAAAGGAACAAATCTTACTTGTTCAGATTTACGTTGATGATATTATATTCGGATCAACCGATCCAAAATTATGTGACAAGTTTTCGAAAATGATGACTGATAGATTTCAAATGAGTATGATGGGAGAATTGAGTTTCTTTCTAGGACTTCAGGTTAAGCAGATTGAAGCCGGAACCTTCATAAGTCAACCGAAGTACACAGCCGAACTGCTGAAGAAATTTAGGATGGATACATGTGCCGAAGCGGCTACGCCAATGAGTCCTTCAGTAAAGCTGGACAAAGATGATGATGGTCAAGCCGTTGACATCACAGCCTATCGAGGAATGATCGGATCATTGCTATATCTCACAGCCAGTCGACCTGACATTTTGTTTGCGGTCGGAGTGTGCGGAAGGTTCCAAGCAAATCCAAAGCAATCTCATTATACGGCGGCCAAAAGAATTCTAAAATATCTAAAGGGAACTCAAGAAGTGGGACTTTGGTACCCAAAAGACTCGAGCTTCAACCTCATAAGCTACTCAGATTCCGATTACGCAGGATGAAAAATCGATAGAAAGAGCACAAGTGGAACCTGTCAGTTTCTAGGCGACCGGTTAGTCACTTGGAGCAGCAAGAAACAAACATCTGTTGCAACATCAACCGCAGAGGCATAGTACATAGCGGCTGGAAGCTGCTGTGCACAACTTCTCTGGATCCAACAGCAACTAAGGGACTTCGGGATAGAAGCCAAGGAATCTCCAATCTTTTGTGACAACACCAGTGCTATAGCGATTACATACAATCCGGTGTTGCACTCAAGAACAAAGCATATCGATATCCGACACCATTTCATCCGGGAGCATGTTCAGGAGAAACACATCCGGCTGGAATATGTCTCAACCGAGCAACAAGTAGCGGATATATTCACAAAACCGCTACAGGAAGCTAAGTTTTCTCACTTTCGAAATATTTTGGGACTTAATAATCTTAATCAATTAATATCATGATTATGCATGCATGTAAGAAACCGGGATATGTGTTCAGGGAGAAGCTCTCGCTTCTCAAACCATATTCAAATAGGCCATTGATAAATAAAAAATGCTAACCGGGAGGAAGTCTCCGGTTATGCCCGATTACTTCATAATTTCAAATCACATGTATATTTACTATACGGTTGAAATAACCGGGTTGAAGTAGATATAATAAATCCAAAGTTGAACAAATGTTGACATAAATCAACATTTCTTCACAATCGGAACAAAATATCCTACTAAAACCGGTCATGGAAAACCGCTTAGTACAAATGCATTCTGGTCTGATAGAATGAACTTCTCCGGTTAACTTGGGATGACTGACTGAGTTTTCATGCATATTTTGAAAAATGAAGCCTGTAATCAATAAAAATAAGTCTACCACAATCGAGATGACGACATGTGTCCATCATCAAGAGAGGAAGACTCACATCTTGTCAATAGATATTTGTCATCATTATTATCTTGGTAATAATTAGATTTTATCTTGGAAATAAACATTAGTTACTTCAACAAGTTAAAGTATATTAAATAACTGATGACATCATCAAGCATGCTTAAAACTCATTAATCTAGCCGAACCCCTGGCTATATAAACCACCCTTAAACCTTCACAAAACTTCACAAGATCACTATTCACAAGTATCATTCTTGAGATAAATCCTCTCTCTCAAGAACATGAACACCAACTCTCTAGAAAAGAAGATTCTATTGGCAGATTTTAATTCAATCTACTAATATGAAGATCACGAAGTCAAAGAAATGTTCTTAGCCGTAGAAAGAAGCGGGCTAAGAAACTTCCTCGAGAACAGATTCATTCTTGACTACCTAGTAGTCGAAGAATTCTTCCAAACCGGAAAAGAAGTGCATCGAGATATAATCGTTGCACAAGTCTACGGTCAAAAGTTCTTATTCAGCGAGACGGATTTCGCTGTATACTGCGGTTTGCCCAATGAAGGGGTAACCGACTTAACATACTCCCCGGTGACCATGGAAGAGATGTGTCGCCGGTTCTCAGGATCTGACATCCCGGTTAAACCCTGGGGTGCTAAAAGCCAACTTTCTCATAAGTACCAGCTTCTCTGCGAGATTCTGGGAAAGTCCGTCTTGGGCAGAGAGAAAAGTTACTATTACACCCAAAGGGTTTTCGAGATGATGATCGCTGTAACGGTTGGGACACCGGTTAACTGGTACTGGATCATCTTCAGTAACCTGAAGAAGATGCTCCTCTCCAACAAAACCGGCTACGCTCCTCAGCTGAGCGGTTTCTGTGCAAGTCTGGACATCCACTCCGGACCATTCGTAACTCTCCATCCTAGGCATGTGCTCACCAAGGAAAGAGTACAAGAGATGATCGACCGGTGGGAAGCTGTGAAGGCTAGAAGAAATCAAGCGACTGAGTCATCTAACGTCTAGCCTGTCCTTTTCTCTGTCCTATTTTATCTTTTTCCCAAAACCGGTAATTTTGCTGTACTACCGGTGTTGCACCTCAATCAATGAATCAGATTTCCTTCATCTTTTAAGTTAAAACTTAAAAATCATAAATGATCAAACATTTAATGTGCCGTATCAAAACAAAATCAGATCACTCTTGGAAACACAAATTGTCATTCTCAATAAGCATGCCTGACGTGATTAGACAAGACATGCCATTATTCTATTGGAAAATCACAAAATCATTAATGACTAGACATAAACGGCTAGATTTTTCAAATATTCTCATTAAATGCTCTCAACCATTCCAAGCTATAAAAGGGATTCATTCCTCCATTTTCAAAACACGCTTCCAGCCTTCCTTCTCTCTAGAACTTGAAAGCTTAGAAAAATCCTTCCAAAACCTTTCTCAATCCTTCGCACAATGTCGGCCGAACTCAGAAATACCCTTATCGTCGATTTCGAAGATATCAAAGACAGTGCATACTATGAATGCATTTTTCAGCATATCATAGATTCGGGACTTCAAGGTTTTCTTAAAGGTTCAAACACTATCCTCGTGGAGGAGGTGTGTGAATTTTTCAACAACGGTCACATTCTAGATGATGGCAGCATCCTCACCATCGTCGACGGTCAATTCCTTCAGTTTACCGAAGAGGAATTCGCCAACTTCTTTCACCTTCCGACCGAAGGTTTTTCGGACTTCCCAACGCCGTTCCTACCGGCTAAGGAAGACTTCTTCCAGATTTTCTCTTCTTCCAACGCTCCGATCAAGGACTTTGGAAAGAAAGAAACCCTCGCTCCTCACTACCAAGTCCTGCATGACTTGGTTCACAGGTCTATCATGGGCCAAATGCCTAACCAGAACTACAACCGGGAGGCTTTCGACATCATGATAGCCATCATTCGAAACTCGTCGATCAACTGGGCAACCTACCTCTTCAACAAACTGAAGCGGCTCATGACCGCTGCAAGGGGAAGGACCAGTTTCGCTCCTCAAATCACCCGGTTCCTGATGTCTAAACGTCGCAACCTTGGAACCGGTGTTCCGGTTGGACCATACAACACTATCACCATACTCATGATGTACAGGTAGATAGCAAGAATTGAGGAACGATCACCCAAAAACACCGTGGAAAATGGTACGAAAGGAGGATGGAAGGGGGATGGTTCACAGAAGACTAAATTTTTTTTTCTTTGTCTTTCCTCTCCGGTTTTTGGTCATTTTGTTGTACGACCAAAACCGCTCAATGTTCACCATTTCCTTTATTTATGAAATATTTAATCTTCAAAGTCTCCAGTTATCATTCATATCTTTCCTTCCGGTTTCCTAAACTTATACACAAAAACTTAAGGTTAACTTAAAAACTTCCGGTTAACAAGTCTTCAAGTAAAACCGAAATTTCGAGCAAAAATGAAAATTTGAAAAACTTAACCGCCCACGGTTTTACCTCCCAAAATTTACCGCCCATGGGTTTTCCGCACTTACCGCCGAAAGTTACTACAGTAACTTTTGGAGGGAAAGTTGGCGCCAAAAACATCAAACGACGGTTCGTCTTCCAACCGTTCGGAACCGCCATCTATATAAGTTCACAACATCTCATTCGACACTTGTGCTTTCTCTCTCTACAAATCTCCAAATCTTCAAAAGCTTTCTTCTCTAGAATCTTCATCGTTCTTTATCCTTTCTTCTCAAACTATCATGGATCTAAGCAAAGCCCCTTTCCAATGGATGTTGCAAGTTGATTTCGCAGACATTGATGAACACGCCGATGACAAAAACAAGGCTGTTCTTCAACTTCTGAGAGATTCTGGGTTAGAAAAGTTCCTATCTGGTCCGTTCATCACTTATCCGGCGGCGGTGACGGAGTTCCTGGCGACGGCGACGCTCACAAAGAGGAAAGTCTCAGCCATAGTCAACGGGAAGGCTATTATAATCACCGAAGAGTTATTTGCTGAAGCTCTCGGTCTGCCCAACACCGGTCTGGACCTAAAGATTGACTTAACCGCTGCAGAATCAAACGCTGTCCGGTTGGTGATCTCTTTCTCAGATCAGGATCTGGTGATCCACTCTAGCCGGAGGAATAAGCTAAAACCGGAATACAGATGGTTGCTGACTGTCATCGCCCGATCACTCTAGGGAAGAGGAGGTAACTTCGATAACCTGACGAAACTTAAACTCAAGATGCTGATGGCAATTGTCCGTGGTGACAAGGTGGACTGGGGATACGTCATTTTCGAAGAATTCTGCCAGATGGTGATCAAGAAGGATGGCCGGGTTCAGGCCTTTGCAATGCAAATTGTCAAAATTCTTCAGTTCCTTAATGTGGAACTGGGTGAAGGTAAACCGCTTCCAATCATCAATATTCTTGACTCAGAGTCAATGATTGAGAAACCGGAGAAGACGATCAAACCCAAGTCATCTAGAACAAAGTCGTCCAAAGGGACCAGCTTTTCCGCTCCGGCTGAAGAAGAAACCAAGAAGAAGAAACCTAAAAGAAAAGCGGTTGAAACCGAAGCTCCACAAGAACCGAAGGGGAGGAAGAAGGCAGCTGCAAGGAAGAGTTCCAACATACCGGCGAACTCCGAGAAAACTCTTTCCTCGGATAATCCACCAGAAAGAACCGCATACGTCTTTCAACCCATTCCCATCAACACCGTTGTTCCTACCCCCGTTCCATCTAACTCACCAAGGCAAACCGAATCCTCGGGGAGCCAAGAAAACAAGTCGGTTTCAAAGGAGGAAGCAGAGGTTAGTATACACTCTGAAACCTCCAAGTCACCAAGCAAACGAGTTGAAGAGGTAATAGCCGACGTGGGCTTAAATACCTCTAGAGCAATTGAGAACATAGTTCAAGACATTGCAAGGGAAACCGAAGAGGACGATGTGTCAAGTCGTCGCAAATCAATTGATCAGGTTGAGAAACCTGATCAGAGTGAAGTACAACCGGTCGAAGAAACGGCCAAAACAGCAGACATTACACCTCCGACTCAGGAGGGTAATCTTGAAGAACAGGAACCATCCGGTTCCGCAGGAGGCAAGACAGCTCCAGAAAACCAATCGGCTCAAGAAGGGCCATCTGATTCAGCCACAATGTCTGAAGGTTCCGTTCGGGTCAAGAAAGGAAAAGAGGTCCTCGTTGAAGATTCAGGAAAAGGTACGCTGCAAACCGGTCCTCAACCAGAAGTCGTAACCGGGGACGAGGTTACCTTTACCGCAAAACAAGAAGATGAAGTTTTCGAGGAACTTCTCAGGGACATGAACAAGGGTGCAAATGATGCATTAGCTCCATACCTCATGTGGGTGAAGCTCAGGTGTGAAACAAAGTTATCCGACATGGCTCCAGGATTGAGCGGCAACAAACATTGGGACAGGCTCATCAGGCTGGAAGAGAGGGCCCTCCAGTTAGCTCACACCGATCTTATCCAACTAGCTTTCAGTAAAACCGCAGTACTTCTTGAAAATGCTCGGTTACAAGCAGTGGAGAATGCTTTTCAAGAAACTGAAGGAGTGACTCTAAATCCGATTGAAATGAGAATGGCCGAACGGTTCATTGCGGTGCGAGAAAAGCTCGTACAAAATCTTGATCTTTTTGATATGCAGTGGAGGAAAGGTTGCCGAAGCCAACTCAATAATGCCGAACTACATCAAAGTAAGCCATTCTATGCGGTCGGTGAGACATCCGGAACGACGGAAAACCTGGAACAAAACACTTCTCAAACTGCTAAGGCTCCGGAAATCGATCAAATAAAGCAAGTGGTGGTTGATACAGTTGATTCATGCCTTGGAAGTTATAAAACCGCCACTGATGAGAGGATTGCAACGGCTGAAGCTAACTTGTCAAACTCTATAAAGTCCATGATAGATACGGCTATGCAGACCTCAGTCAAAACCTTGATCGCCGAGTCCATCCAAACCGCAACCGCTCCATTATTAGACATGCTGTAGGAAATAGCCATTCAAATTGGGGAGATGTCCAAAGTTCAAGTCAGCACAACTCAAACGCAAATCGAGTCGGATGCTGAAACCGCTAAGAGGCTGCAAGAGGAAGAAATGGAAAGGGAACGGTTGCAGAAGGAAATAGAGGACAAAGACTATGAGTTTGCCCAGAAATGCAACGAGGAGGAACAGGCCAATATCCAGGAACCTCCACCGGTTCAACCGTCCCATTCAATGAACACAAGGAATAAGAAGAAACGGAGCGCGGTTGCGAAAGTAATCAAGCGGGCAGAACAAAGAGCAGTTGTACCAGTCGTGCTAAATGTGCAACCGCTTGATGAAGAAGAAGACATTGAGAAACTTAATCAGCGGAAGAGAAGGGCAGTTGAAAGCTCAACCGCAACTCCAAGCTTCAGACCAATTATTGCTCCACCGCCTCCTCCACCAAAACCAGTCTGCACCAATTTTGGGTTCAGCAAAAAGACTCCCGGTCATTCAAGTGTATGGGCCGGAATGCTGATTGACGCTGCAAGACGCGACAGGGAGTGGAAGGAAAGAGAAGAGGAAGAAAGAAGACAACTTGAGAAAGAACTGGAAAAAGAGGCTCACAAGGGGGGACCATCCAAGCCTTAATCTTTCTATTTTTATCTTTCAAAACAGTTTTTGTTTAACTATGTTTCTGGAACTCGGATACTTTATCATATTTCTCTCCGCTAGTTTTCATACACCCTCTTCGAAAATCAAACACACGTTTTTGAAATATTTTCTTCATACTCAAGTCTCTAAATAAAGTTTTTCAAACCGGCCACTCATTACAAGTTTTGAATATTTATTCTAAATAATCAAAAAGGGAGAAATTGATAGAAAAATTAAGTAAGTTAATTTTCAAACCGGCCATACATTACAAGTTTTGAATATTTATTCTAAATAATCAAAAAGGGAGAAATTGATAGAAAAATTAAGTAAGTTAATTTTTGGAACCGGCCAGACGAACTAAACAGTTGTTAACTTTCATGTGCAGATACAGATCAAAAACGTATGAACCGGTTGGGGCATCAAAACCGGTTGCTGCTATACTTCAAAGAAACCAGTTTCAAGTGATCAAGTAAAAGATCAGAGGAACCGGTTTTTACTTTCTCAAGCGACCGGTCAGCAAAGACAAAAGCTTACATACCAGCCGGATCATACTGCACAAGACACAAAACCGGAAGATTCAAACTTCAAGAGTGACGTACCATGACGAAAGAAACGTGTCTTGAAAGAATAAAAGAAGATCGGATCCGATCGGAAGAATGCGAGGAAAGCAATGATGCTTTATTGATCCGAAGTTGACAACCTGAGGTGCATGTCCAACACGTGTCCAAATCTGAAAACCGCTTATGTCATCTTCAAATCAGAGCTGCCTGCATGATTGCCAGGTGTTGAGGAAGGTGAAGCGTGCAAGCAACCTCTCTGCACCAGGCGTGATAATGATCAACCAATCCAGAGGAGAGAGAAGAAAAGTGACCGTTGGCTCTTCTCAGCTATAAAAGGAAGACGAAACGTCTTCATTAAATGCGAAGTTACGAACACAATTGTGAAGTTACAGATTACGAAAAAGCATTAAGTTAGAGAGATAAACTCTTATATTCCAAAACCGGTGTGTCTAAAACCGGAAGCTCTCTGTGTGTGTTTGTGTTGAATTGTTGTATTACATCAAAGAGTGAGTTTGGTGTAACCGGCGAGTAGCGAAGTTGGGCTCGACCGGAGGTATTGTTAACTATAAAAGTTAGTGGAGATCTTTCTCATAATCTGAGAAGAATGGGTGACGTAGGAGAGTTTGCTCTGAACATCCATAAAATCCTTGTCTCGTGTTCTTTCGTTGCTTTCATTACTTATTTACTTAAACCTAACCTCAAACCAATCGTACCTCTAAAACCGGTCACTCATATCCATAAAACCGACTCCTTCTAAAACATCATCTAAAGTCGCATACGTTGCTTCAACCTGAAACAGACATTTCCGCCCTTGAACCCGGTTCAAGAGTCTGTGACAGTTTGTGCAGTGCTGAGAATGGTTTTAGTCTCTAACCGGACTATCACCAAAGAGTTGTGTGTGTTGTAAGCGGCCACCCTTCCAGAAACCGGAAACACCCCGGTCCTCCAAGGGCGTCCCCGATCCTAACAATGTGACATAACAATATCGAGACCCGAAATGATAAGATGTTATATAAAATCTCCACCATTGATAATGTGACATTTCAGGACACTTTTTTTTCCCGAAATGTCTATTTTCGAGTCCCGAAATGTCTCCATAAATTGCTAGTTTCTTTAACTTTTCTTCAAATTGGTTCCCGAAATATCTACCGAAATTTCCAATTTCTGGTCCCAAAATGTCTCGAATGGTTAGTTGGGAATTGGTGTAGCTTTTGTCCCGAAATTTTCATTTCATGACCCAAAAATGGGGATTTTAGGAAGTTTTTGTCCTGAAATCTTCATTTTAGGACCCGAAAATGAGGGTTTCAAGAAGTTTTTATCCTAAAATCTTCATTTCGGGACCCGAAAATGGGGATTTCATGAAGTTTTTATCCCGAAATACACTTCAATTTTCTACGATACTTATTGTAAATATCAAAATGCTCATAAAAAAACTCAATGTTACAAAATGTTCAAAAAACCCAATGTTACAACATGTTCATATAATTATTATATTCATTGAATGTTATCCCCATAAGCATTATCTTCGAGATATGTTTGAGAGGACAAAACTGATATGAAGAAAAATTGAGTCGAGATTGGATCATTCCGTTGTTGCTGTTGTGGCCGTATTTCCCTAATACCAAAAATAATGAAATTTTAAACAATATAAACATATATAACCCTATTTGACAACAACTATCATTAAAAATAAATAACATAATAAATAATTAGGACAAACCTTATTTATTGATCTCGAAGACGACTTTTTAGAGATTTTCTCAATTAAAGATTGTTTCCTCTTTGTTGGTGGTCGTTCTCGACCTCTAAGTTTGTTAGGAGAGTGTATCAAAATGGAGGTTGATGGAGAAACTTATGTGCCTTTGTCTTTAGATACTTATGTGCCTTTGTCTTTAGATACTTCTATGCTTCCATGATTAAGTGATATTAACTATTCCATCAAGCCTTATATACCGTTCATCCAAAAAGATTAATTGTCTACAAATTTTACTCCAACTAGTTGAACCTCTTACATCAATCGAGTTAGACTATTGTGATGTTTTTTTCTTCCACAGACATATCTGAATCATAAATTTTGGTGATAGTTTGATACCCGCACTTAATATCTTTACACCATTGGTCCAGTATATAACACATTAGTACCTCATTCACCCTCATCTTTTCAACACAACCATGATATGCGTACACAAAATACCTTTGAACTCAAATAATCGACATTGATATTTAACATTGCATTCCTGTTAAGTATAATACACTTTGTAAGAAATATCTCTTAAATGTTCTACATTAACCCGCAAAATAATTTCCACAACTTGAAATATACAAGTTGTCCCTTCCTCTTCAATTGATGAGATGTCGCGCAACATAAACCCTCTAACTTGTTCTTGAACCAACCTAAATATATCTTGAGTGTATAAGGTATGGTATTGCCTTTAAAAGGCAAAACCACTAATAGTTGGTATCAAAGAATTAAACGATTGAAAATTCAATTTCTTTTCTCTCTTGATATTTCTCAACAAAGCCCTATCATATTGCTCAACGAACTATTTGAGATATTTTAGACTGCACGTAGTCATCAAAAAGGTGTTCATACTTTCACTCCGTTAAGATGTGGACATCCCTACCCAAAACTATCCTTTCACATAAACATGTATCCATTTAGATTTTTCTAAAAATAAAGAATTCAACCAGTCATTATCTTCCAACTTATAATCTTCTATTAGTCTAATCCAATCGGCTTCGCATTGTTGAATAGTTATGGAGTTGTATAATATGTATTTCAGCCTCTTCTTTATTATATCGTATTTATTATGGCTTCCACATTTTGTAGGACGTTTTTTCATTATATGCCACAAACAAAAATGATAATGAGGTTTAGGAAATACATTGTCAATTGCAATCGTTATGGATCAACATTGGCCTATGATTATGGAAATTGGAGGTCGATCATCCATACATTCTAACCAAGTTCTAAACAACCAAGTGAAAGAATGTGAATCTTCATTTGACAATAAGCCACATCCAAATAAAATGGTTTGACCATGATGATTAACCCCGACAAACAAAGCAAAATGCATGTCATAGTGATTTGTCAAATAGGTTGTATGAAAAGTGATAACATCGTGAAAATCTTCATAGGAAACCCTAAACCTTCCATCTTCCCAAAATACGTTTCTAATTCGGGATTCCTCGTCCAAATCAATAAGGTAGAAGAAGTTTGAGTTCTTGGTTTTCATTCTTAAAAAATAATTAGTGAGTGCTTCAGCATCCCCACTCCCTAACCTCAACCTTCGTGCTTCTGTAACATAATTTCTACATATTCTCTCATCGAAAGACATGTTTACATACAATCCAGCTTCCACTATAAGGGATTGAAATGTTTTGGCTATAATTATATCAACTTCATCGTTTGTATCCAATCTCCTCTTTGCATTTACGTCTATTACTTTATAGAATCTAATATGCTGTATCCTCTTAGGGATTAATGTATGGTTGTGCTCAAGACAAATACTTATTAACACATAAGATGTAATAAAATTTATAATAGTTGTTATATTTGAAAAGAAAAACCATATAGAGATATTTTTTCAGCAGCTACGACTAATGTTATTTGGCGTCGATGGGCAAAACAATGCACATAATACGCATACGGGCAATCTTTAAGAAATAAAGTTTTCAAACCATTAAAAACACTACATATTGCTAGAATCATCATATCCATTACCTCGCGTATTATAAATTTAAAGATTATATCTAGTGAGGATATTACATATTTCTTTTTGGAGTGTTACGGTTGTGGTATCATAAATATGCACAAATTGGGAAAAGTCGCTCCCACAAAATACCATTGACATTAACAAATCTAAAAATTATAGCTATTTATTCCTTATTAGATATATCATTTGCTTCATCAACCAAAATACAAAATTTGGAATTACCAATTTTATCACGTATTTTATTTCTAACTTTGTTACTAATATTATGTAATATTATTTTTTTAACTTTGTGTGACATGTAATTTGTATTTACTGGAGCTTTCTCTAAGATAACATTACTCTAGCATTCCATTTTTTCAAAAAAATTAACATCTAAATAAAATTACCACGATTGTGGGAATCTACAAATTCATTATAACCTCTTAAAACACATGCTTGCAAACTTAGCCAAATGACACTCTCAATTATTGTTACAAGACTTAATCGATTTTTTTTTTTAATTTGCTCAAAAGATTCTCAATTCATGACTTTATCTATATGTCGAGTTACATCCATCAAAGCAACAACAAAACTTGAAGATTTATTGTGCACTAAGTTAGAACTCCCTCTCGAGACAAAAATGCACACTAACTTCCATTATTAACACGTTTTTAACTTTTGAATCCTTCAATTGTGAATACATATTGTTGGGATTTTATAATTCAAGAGATAAATAGAAAACAAAATCCAACCATGAGAATTTTTTAAACCAAGAGTATTGAAATTGACACTATTACTTTCCATATTCAGATATTAGATACTCTTAATATATATGTTGATATGGAATAATTTTAATGTAAGTTCGTCTAATTTCATCGCGATGATTAACAAGGTCGTTACATAGAAATGCGCAATTTATGATCTTGTTCAAGAGTAGTTTCATTAAACTCAACTCTTCGAGATTTAGAAAGAGATTCTATTCTCATCGGAAATTAATGTATTTGTTTCGACCGAATAAAAAAAATGAAGGATTATCAATCTTTGACTTAAAAAAGATAGAATATTAAATTTCTTATACTCTCTAAATTTAAAATTAAAAAATTGTTAAATTTTGAGATTCTTAACCTTTATATATTAGATATTAAGAAAATTATAATCAGAACATAGAGTATAAAAATGATTCACATACACACAAATGACTATAACAATACTATTGAAAAACATGATATGAATATGAGACTAATCAAGATAAAGAAGAGATGAATATAAACTAGAGTTGGGCAATGAGTTTGATAAATACAAACCGACACGATCCAACACGATATTTATGCGGAACGACACGATATGATATTATCTCACTCGGGTTTTGGGTTGACACGATACAAGCACGAGATGACACGATCACGACACGATTATGAGTTTATACGATCATAACACAGTTACGAGTCGACACAGACACACCAGGAGTATAAAAACGACACAAGTATAGACACGACACGAACACAAGTATACACACGAAACGATATAAGCACAATTATTCACATGACTTAAGCTATTCACATTAACCTTCTCTAAACTTATTACATTTTTATTTAATTAATAAATTATTTAATTTCATAAATGTAATATATATAATTAAAATTAAAAATACTAAAATACAATATTAAAAATATTAACTTAAATAATATAAATAAAATAAAATATAAATATAAATAAAAAATAAATTATATGAATAAATATTTGAGTCTATTAATAATTCTCTTTCATATTACATTTATGAATTACTTTTAATTTTTTAATTATTTATAATTTCAATTATTGTTAATACATTGTTGGGTCAAATTATTTTGACTAAGTGTTGAAATAATTTAACCACTGAGATTTTGATGATGAAATGACTTATGAGTTTTGATGCAGGTGTATTGAAACAGTATGTCATAAGACTTGGATCTAATGAGGGTCATTAGACCGATTTTGGCATTCAATTCATAGAATTAGACGTACAGTCTAACTCATCGGAGTTAGACGTGTAGTCTAATGAATGCATAGAATTAGACGTACAGTCTAACTCATCGGAGTTAGACGTGTAGTCTAATAGACGTGTAATTAGACGGATGGTCTAATAGATACACGGAATTAGACGTTAGTCTAATTAATGTAAAGAATTAGACGTACAGTCTAACTCATCGGAGTTAGACGTGTAGTCTAATGAATACACAGAATTAGACGTAAGTCTAATGTGTTCGAAATTAGACGTACAGTCTAACTCATCGGAGTTAGACGTGCAGTCTAATATATTTGTAATTAGACGGATAGTCTAATTTGTGCGGAATTAGACGTGCAGTCTAACTCAGTGGAGTTAGACGTGCAATCTAATAGAAAGTGAAAGTTAGACGTGTGTCTAACTCCTTCAGACAAGTCTGTGGTAGAACCGGAATTAGACGTGCAGTCTAACTCAGTGGAGTTAGACGTGCAGTTTAATGGTTATTAGATAATTAGACGTGTGGTCTAATTAGTGAAAGTTAGACGTGCGTTTAACTCCTTCAGACAAGTCTGAGGTAGAACCGAAATTAGACGTGCAATCTAACTCAGTGGAGTTAGACGTGCAGTCTAATGGTTATTGGATAATTAGACGTGTGGTCTAATTAGTGAAAGTTAGACGTGTGTCTAACTCCTTTAGACAAGTCTGAGGTAGAACCGGAATTAGACGTGCAGTCTAACTCAATGGAGTTAGACGTGCAGTCTAATGGTTATTGTAATTAGACGTGAGTCTAATTCTATTAGACCAGGCGGTCTAATAGACGTTTTCTATTAGAAGGAGATGATTTATTTCATTAGTCTGATTTTCTCAATCCGTCTAACTGAAATACGTCTAATGCTCAGTTTAAGCAGTACGCTTGAATTCAGCATTTCACCTACCCACGTGCTATAGCTGTACCCTACTCCTGCTCCACTTTTTAGTGAAGATTAGTACAACAACTATATGCATCCAATCAAGGAATGCCACGTAAGATAATTTTCCTCACATTACTTGTTTTGTAGGTACATCCCTGATGGAATATTCGGTGCACTACCAGTGATGTACGACCACGATCCTTGTGCTTAGAACCCGCTGTGTACAATGGAGGTTTTCCAATGGAAGAGTGCCACGTATCATTCTAAAAGATTCGACCGTTAGCTCTTGCTAATATTTAACAAATCTCAAGGACAATGGACAATCTGCCTTACAATCTGCCTCACGAACAAGCGAACACAACGAACAAGCAATCTAATTTTGCAGAGAGAGAAACTACTCAATCATCTTGCTTACTTAATTCATATTGTGAAGATACTTTCTGATTATACTGTGTGTGAATCAAGAGAGAGCTAGAATCAAAACACCTTTAACTGAGTGATATTCTTCATCTTGTAATTGAACAGAAAGTGTTCTGTTCAATAGTGAGCTAAGTGTGTGTGTAAACTGTATTTGATTCGAATCATATTATAGTGAATCCTTCCGGTGGTTGGAAGAAGGGGTGACGTAGGAGAGTTTCTCCGAACATCCATAAAGAAACTGCTGTGTTCTTCATTTCTGTCATCTTTTTATATTTCATCTTGTGTTTCAAACCCAAGTAAACAATTCCGCCTTGAATCTGTTTCAAGTGTTTACACAAGTTTGCGTAGAATAGAAAACGAATTAAATCCCTAACAGGTTTTCTTTCAAACCGTTTTTCATAAGCCTTCATCCTTAGCTAGACCCTAGTGTCTATCGATAAAGCCGATCCTATCATACATTAATAATAAATATATGATAATAATTTTAATTTTAATAATATATATTTATAATTTTACCCACCTTTCCCACTTTCTTTCCAATATTATTACTTAAACTACTCACCTTTATATTAACATTATCAAATTATCAGATCTCTCCTAATAATTAATCACATATTTAATTGTTTATCACAAGATATTTTAAAAATCTTAAATCACTACAAAATTTTACAAGTTATTAAGAAACTTAAACTAACAAAAATAAATATCAATTTATAAAGTAAAAAGATTAAATTAATTTTATTAATTAAATAAAAATTTAATTCATAAAATTAATATTAATTAAAAACAATGCAACAGTGAATAGTTATAAAAATATATTTTAAATTAAAAAATCTCAAACTACTTTTAATTATATTAAATAAAAAATTAATAATATATCAATTCTAATAATTTTTTCCTAAAAAAAAGTATATTATTACAGTAATAATTAATTAATATTTGTATATTACTAAATCATTTAAAAAAAATCTTAAATCACTATAAAATTTAAAAAGTTAATAAAACATTTAAAAAAAACTTTATTTTATCATAAAAAAACTCCATTAATTTTAATTATATATAATAATAAATATCATATACCTAATTAAATAATTAGGTATAAATTCTTATCTAATATTTTAAAAATTATAAAATTTCACATTTATAATATTTCACTAACTTAATATATATATATATATATATATATATATTAAATAAATTATTAACATTATAACAACAAATTTAGCTAATTTTATTTGGATAAGTATTTGTATGTTTTAAAACATATTTTAAATAATTTACATATTAAAATTTATATTTACACATTTTACATATTAAATAAATTTAATACATTTAACTTATTAAATTAATTTAAATTTTCTAAATTATAATAAATTAATAATCATATTTTTTAATTTTTACTAACAATAGAATTTAATATATATAAATAAATAATTAATTAACATGAGTGTGTCAAGACACGATCACACAATTTAGTCGAAATAACACGAAACACGAATTTAAACACGAGTTAGCACGGCACGAATAAACTTGTAGACATGAATAACACGACATGAAAAAGTCATTGAATCATAATATTTTGAGTGGGTCAAGACACGATACGACACGGATAAGACTGAGGCACGACACAACACGACACAATTAAGAGTCGAATACGAACTTTTATGCACGATGCCCAACTCTAATATAAACCAAAAAAGCACGTAAATAACATAAGATTTATGTGGAAACCCAAGACAGAAAAACCCACAGACAAGGAAGGAAAAAATCAATGTGGTTAAAGTAGAAGATTACAACTGAGAGAGAGAGAAGAATAATGACAAATATTATGTGTATTGTTGTGAATAAAACTCTAACTAAGGCCATATATTTATAGGTCACATAACTGGTCCTAGTGGGCCCAATATCAAACAGCTAGGATTTTATTTTATATAGTATTATTATATCGCGAGCCTAGGCCTAAGCCACGATCAAAACCCATATGGGTCCATAATCTAACAATCTCTACCTTGACAGGATCTAGTATGTCAAAAGAAAAAATGATCTTCAAAATATAGACAATAACCATAGAAATCTTCATCTCTTCCAAAAGCCCTATGGACTTCAACAACAAAGACCAACTAAGTTCGAACAATGCTCAAACTTAGCAATAGGGAGCGTCTTCATCATCATATCAGCAATACTATCAATAATACTAATTTTGCTCACACCAATATTACCGCATGCAATAACATCACATACAAAATGATATCGCACATCAATGTGCTTCATCAAAAAAATATCATTTTCACTATCACAAAGGAATGTCGTCATTTATAAATCCTTCTTGAATTCCCCAAATGGGCCTTTCAGCCAAATATCAGTTTTACAAACTTCTATATTGATCATGTATTCTACCTTAGTAGTAAAACATCGCGACTACACTACGTAGAGTAGTTTTCCAATTAATCAAAAAACCACCAATACAGAAAACAAAACATGTGAGCAAACTTCTTCTGTCGAGATCGTCAACATAATCAAAGTGGACATAACCGACAACTCTATCTTTAGTCCTCCCAAACTGTAGGTGAAAGTTACTTGAACTTCTTAAATAACGTAAGATCCAACAAACTACTCTCTAATACTCCTTTTTACCTGAATTTATTAGGTATCTACTAGTGCTAACTACATTTACTAAATATGTCAAATTTAATCGAGTACAAACCATTGAATACATAATTCAACCAATTGCAATAAAATATGGAGCTCGTATCAAATACTCGAAATTCTCATCAGACTAAGGTGATATAGTTGAAGACAGTTTAAAACGAGCTGTTAATAGAGAACTCACTAGACTAGAATAAAAAATGTTTTACAGATACATGACTTTGAAGTAGATGCAACTATCAAAATCACTTCTCTTGATGTCATGAGTGGTCATAAAAGAGTCGAAACTTTTATACCACCATATTGGTGATTGCTTTAAACCATCAAGGAATTTTTTCAAATAACAAATACATTCATCTTCTCTTAAGACTATAAATCCTTTAGGTTGCATATTGATGTCTTCAACTAAAACTCCATGTAAAAACATAGTCTTCACATCTAGTTGTTCAAGCTCCAAAATATGCATCGTCACGATGCCAAGTAATACTCAAATCAAAATATATTTCACAACCGGAGAAAATACGTCAATAAAATCAATCTCCGGAATTTAACTATATCCTTCCTATCGAGTCTTTGAGGAGGTCTAATTTCATATACGGGCTTATCTATAGTAATACGATATTGTGGTGCAAGCAGTAAAGTATCTGACAACTCTAGTGTAGTTGATGGTAGTACAGGTTCAAATTCCGATATGCTCTCAAACTTCACATACTTGCTAATTTTTTGCTGAATTTTATCTCGAAAAGGGTTAGATTTTTGCTCAATCTGATCACAAGAAGATATAAGAGATGGATGATATAGCATAGATGTCTCATTAAAAATAACATTTTGACTAATTATAACCTTTCTGGTTTTAGGACACCATAATTTATAACTTTTTATACCGAACTTGTAGCCGATGAAATACACTTCATAGATTGAACCTCCAATTTTCCTTTATCAACATGAGCATATATTAAACAACCAAAACTTCTCAAATCAGAATAACTAGAAGGAATACCATATCATACTTCTTGTGGAGTTTGTTTATTAATTGTAGTTGATGGAGAACGGTTGACAAGGAAACATGCCAAAGCTACAACTTCAGGCCAAAAGACTTTGATAAATGGTTAGGATCAGGATCAACGATAAAGACTAGGGTCTAACTATGTTGAAAGCTTACACACACTTCGTTTGATATTAACTCTGTTAGAAGTTAATATCCGTTTCTATTCTTCGCAACTCGTCACAAACTATTGAACGGAGTTCAAGTGCAGAAATAATTGTTTCGACTTGAAGCAACACAACATGATTAGAATGATGCAATAGAAAGGAACACAAGACACATAAGATGTTTATGGATGTTCGGAGTAAAAAGCTCATACGTCACCCCTTCTTCTCAACCTTGAGAAGGATATTCACTAGAATATTTGGTTTAATACAACACTTTTACAAACTTAGTCGAACAACCAGGACTTAGTTACTTCCTGTTTTCGAACTCTTAGTACACACACTCTATTGAACATAAATAAATTCTATCAACTTACAATGCTAACCAACTCACACAGAATAGCTAGTATTGTAATACAATCTTAACAATCTAGTATACTTTGAAATCTTTTAGAACTTGAGAGCTTGTATCGGTTGTAAAACCTGTTGTTCAAAAGGAAAGATTAGGTTGACAAACAGGTTGTCCTATGTTTTCTTAAGTAAGCAAGCTGTAATGGTCCTGTTTTCTGCTTAACGGATATATCTGCTTCATAAGACATCTGTCTTAATCTTGATTGGTTTAGTTCTAGAAAAGTACATTATATGAGATATTATTTGATCTTGTCTGTACTTGGATGATAGTAAGCCAAATTGTCATTAATGGGATCACGATGTACGAGGAGCGTATATCTCAAAAGGTTTGACTTTTCTTTGGTTCTTTTAGCAAAGCTGTGCTACTGCCAAAAAGATCTTCATCAGTCTTTACACAGAAAAGGAAACAAATGTTGGAGACGCATAAAGATGGCGTCTGAAACTATCAGAAGCGTCCTTATATGGTACCGAGGCTGGTAAATTATGAGACGCAAGAAAGACAGGAAGCGCTCCCAATATAATACTGATTTTATTGAAAAACCGATTTTAATAAAATAACGGACGCGTTTCTTATATAACCGAAGTTATATAATACCGGAAGATAAAATCGGACTCGTGCTTACAAGAAAATACCGAATTCATAAACTACCGAATACGATTCAGTATAAAACCGAACCTGCGAATAACTGGATGCATCTTCACAAAATACCGATTTGAAAAATACCGGACACGTCCCTTATATAAAACCGATGCATAAATAACAGGCTACGCTTCAATATAATACCAAAGTCCAAACTACCGGATGATTTTGTAAAATCTCAAACTAATATAAAATCGGATACGTGTTTGTAAAATGCCGATTTCACAAACTACTGAAAGCGCTTAAAAAAAATACCAAAGTCCAAACTACCGGTTACTCTTCAGTATAAAACCGATTAAGCAAAATACCGGATGTGTGTTTATATAAATCTGATTATATAAACTACCGAATACGCTTTACACAAAGCCGACTTCATAAACTACCGGATACGTGTTTGTAGAAAGTCGATCTTATAAAATGCTGGAAGCTTAAAATACCGGATGCATTTAATAAAAAATGCTGATCTTGTAAAATATCGGAGGCTTCTTTTTTAAACAAGAACCGCAGTATAAAATACCGATTTTGAGATAGAATCGGAAGCGCCTTTTTGCATAATACCGGACTTGATTACAAACCGATTTTTGATCAACTACCGAACAACTTTTTCTTTCCGGGTTTCTTTAATCTGCACAGGATTAAATTGACACAATTAAGTTCTTATTTATATGTTGATAGTTAATTAACACTAATAGTTGATTAACTATTTTGACTTAACATAAATCAACATTAAGGAGCATACAACGCACATTCTTTATCAAAGTTTTATTCATCCTCACTACCACACTATTCTGTTGTGGATTCTTAGGCATTGTGTGGTGCTTTACTATTCCTCCAGTTCTGTATAGAGCATTAAATTCTTCAGAACAAAACTCCAAACCATTATTAGTACGTAAACATTTTATTGGTTTCCCTATCTGTTTCTCAATCATAGTCTTTCACTCCTTAAACTTATAGAACACATCACTCTTTTGCTTCAAGAAGAAAATCCAAACTTTTCTACAGAAATCATCGATATTTGTCAGCATATAATAAGCACCTTCCATAGAAAACACCATTGACGGTCCCCAAAGATCAGAGTAAATATAATCATATGTTCCTTTAGTGTTGTGGATTACCTTAGAGAACCTACGTTTTTTTTTATTGTCGATGATGCAATGCTCACAAAACTTCAATTACTAATACTCTTTTCATCAAGAAGTTCTCGCTTTCTCAACTCTGTCATTCCATTCTCATTTATATGACCAAGTCGCATATACCACAATTTTGTGACATCATCATTAGATAACGAGGAGGTAGCGACAACAACATGACCTACAACTGTGGAGTTTTTAAGAACATATAACATATCAAGTTTTCTTTCATCTTTCATCACGATAAGAACACCTCTACTAACCTTCATAACTCCACCTTCAATAGTGTACTTGTAACCTTTTGAATCGAGAGTACTAAGAGAAATAAAATTTCTCTTCAAATTAGGAACATGTCTCGTATCATCAAGTGTACAAACAGCTCCATCAAACATCTTGATTTTAATTGTTTATATACCCACAACCTTGCATAATAAACTGTCTTCCATTACACAATACCTTTGGAAATTGTATCATATATTGAAAACTAGTCCCAATTGGAACATGTAAGCACTAAAAATCTACAAACCAATTATAAAATTAAAATAATTATTTTGATTTATTTTTAAATAAATAAAATCAAAATAATTAACCCCATGATCAAAACCCAATTAAAACACTCCATTAGACTAATTATTGCAATAATTAAAACCTAATTAATTAAGAAAACGGTCAAACTAAAAAAGTAAAATTATTTGAGATAAATTTTGTACTCATTTATCTTAAAATAGTTTTAGAAAAAAATAAGGGATTAAAATAAATAATTAAGGATGAACTCAAAATTATTTATTTAACCCTAAAATATTCAAAAATAAAAATAAAATAAATTGGTAAAATATTTTTTATATTTATTTTAATATTTTGTGTATTTAAAAATATCAAAATTCAAGCCAAAAGGGTTAAAGAAAAATCAATTTCAAACAAACCCTTAAGGTCTTTAAATAAAAATAAAATTGTAATCGGGTGTAGCCGAAATCCTAGTGGAAGGCTACAGCCAAAACCGCGTCCATCGGATGAGTGCTGGATTTTCATCCAACGATCCAGACGTGCCCGCGTAGCCGACTGTAACCGAAGAAGCGCACGTCCGCGTCTTACCGGATTAGTTAACGTCTGTTAGCCAAATCGTTAACGGAACGCCCAAACGCCAACGACATTGGAAGAACCACTAACGAAACACGCCCTAGGCTCGAAACGATGTTGTTTTGGACTTGTGATCATCTTCTCCATTGCGTTTCCGGAAGGATAAGAACATATCCACTTTTGATTTTTCGAAAGTGCAACTTCTCCACAGTCAACCAAAACTGCTGATTCGAAAGCTGAAATGATCACCCTACTTCGGTGTTCCGGCCAGTTGACTCAAGAACAGTCAAAACACCATTAAAATTTTAGTGTATACAAAATGGTATTTATGTTTTTACACAAATATATCTCCATATTTAATATAAATGTTTAAATAAGCCAATAACCTTTATATTTTTATGGATCACTTTATTTGGACTAATACACCATTACTAAATAATATATGTACCCAAATATTAGAAATAATTTCAACACAATCTAGATCTAAATAAACAAAAAACATTATATATTCTCAATCTTTATAATTTGTTATAAATTGTGTTTATTGACACTGACTTTCTTCTCCAAGAACATCTTCAACTATATGTTATGAAAATGATTAATATTTATTAATTATCATTTTATGATGTTTATTAATTAGATGTTTTAACACATAATCATTTTCAGTAAATAATCGAATGAGAAACACAATCTTCTCATTATTGATGATAAAAATATTCGTTTTCTACATTAAAATGGTAGGAATCAAGACTAATCATTCTAATAAGAAAAATTACCTAGAGCCGGCTCATAGGCAAGCCTAACAAGTCATTAGTTAGGGCAGATTCACCTAGGCCTCCCGTCAAAAAAAATTTATCTCCTTCCTTTTTCAGTCTTTTTTTTCTTCTTCTAGATTGTTAGGTCTTTTACATTTTTATAACTTAAATAAATTAAAAAGTTACTAGAAAAACAAAAAATAAAAGTTGACTAAAACTCTGTTTTTGACATAGTGATCAATTCATATATTATCTACTACAGAAAGAAGTATTGATCAAGGAAGTCTTCACTAGCATTGTCTTCTAATTAACTTATTCTTCACATGAGCTTAGTTATAGGAAGAGTAAGGTGAACCATTATATATATTTCTTGCATATTCATCTACTTTCTCACAACCCTCCTCCATAAAAGCTCATTTGATTTGAATTGTTTTTGAAAATCAACTCAAATTCAATCATTATATCATACCTATTTTTAATTATCAAATTATTCAATCAAAATATTTTTACTTCATTTTTATAAATTTTAAATAAATTTTGTTTTTCATTAAATAATATTTTTTTATAATAATTCTTAAATAACCAACATCAAACAAGCTCTAATAGTTTGAGATTCAGTTTTCAGGGGACATTAATATGATTATCATCATCAAAAGAAAATTCGAAACAATCACGGCTTCATCAAACAGACATTGGCCCAGCATGATGGCCCAATTAATACCAACATCAGCTATTTTTTCAAAAATAAATAAAAAATATTTTAATTTATAGATTCAAGTAAAGATATGTGAGAGGATGTTAAATTAATTAAATAACTAAATGAGTTATTCCTACAAATTAGAAATATCTCACATGTTAGTTGATTAGGAGTTTTTTCATTGGAGCTTTTTTTTTAAAAAAATTTGACAAAGAAATATCTCTCGTGTTAGTTAATTAGGGGTGTTTTCATTGAATTATTTTTTAAAAAAAAGTTATTTGATAAAAAAAGAGTAGGTTATTTGATTTTAATTGGTTGAATTATATAAAATCTTTTATATTAAATTTTATCAAAATAAAGTAAGATCAATATTTTGATATTTAGTTAATAAATTTTATTAAAAAAAATATGATAGTAATATATATGGGTTGTTAGTAAAAAACCATAACAATAAAGATCAAACAACCTCTAAGAACATATTATCACCAAGAACTTGTTGATATTGAATTGTTTGGGATTTTAATTGTTTTTTTTTTGAGAAATTGTTGTTTAATAAAAGTACATATTTTTTCTAAGTATAGGTGATTGATGTAATTTTTTTTATATTTAAATTTATAAATGTAAATTTAAAATATATTTAATTTGATAAATTGTTTGATTAAATGATTAAACAAAATGTTTTATAAAAAAAATCCTAAAACCAACCTCATACCAGCTCTAATTGGTATTTTTGTTTTTTGAGATTTGTATGATTTGTTTTTTTAAATAAAGTATTTCAAAATTAGATTATTTGAATTTTTAGTTTATTGATTACTATTATATTTTTTTTGTATTTGAGATTTATAAAAATAAATTAAAGATATTTTAAAATTTTAGTTGATTAATTTAATAATTTGGTAGATAGAATGATAATAACGAGATTCAATATATATTTTTGGAAAATTTAATAAAACAACGTTAGGATCCAACAAGCTCAAATTAATACAAGGCCAAGGCTCTCTTCTATAAATTTATAGTCTGTTATCAGTGCCGGACCCGAGTTTTGGGCTGCCCCAGCCTAAAAAAACATCAATTTTGACAGTTAAAAAAATAATTAAAAAAGAAGTTTTGGTGAAGTTAGAACTCATGACCAGGTAAAATCATTTTATTTACCTCCTAAATCACTAGGCTAAATCTATTTATATTTAAAAATACTAAAATTGTCTTATTTATTTTAATAAATGGGCTGCCGGGGAATGGGCTACCCTAGCCCGGGGCTTGCTGGGCTTACCTCAGAGTCGACCCTGTTACTAATGATATTAATTAAACAAAAAAGATTTATACAATCTTTTACTGATAAATCAAGGAAATCAAAGATTGGGGAGTACCAAAAAAACCAACCATGCAAGACGTAGAACCAAGCCAGTAAACTAAATCCCTAAAGGGTTACCACAAACACAGAAAAATAACTAATAGAAATGATATTGAAACTCCAAAATTAATAAATATCACGCCTAGACAAATCTTTAACTCATTTGGGCACATCTTTAAGGAATAACCAACCCTTCAAGTATTCATGAATATGAGTTACAATTTGAATCAATTAAATTTGACAATGACAAACTCCCTACTAAATTGACAATTCAAAACTATATTCAAAATGGATTAGAGAAAAAAAAGGTGGTGCTTGTTCTATTAATCAAGTTTGTTTGAATAAATATTATATTATTTTAAAAAATATTTGAATAATGTGATTTTAAGAAAATATATTTTTTTTAATAAAAATATTTAAAGCGTATTTATATATAATAATAATAAAATATTTATTTACAAAAAACAAGAATATATTTTATTTAATGAATTCAGTAGTATTATTATTAACTAAAATTTGAATGAAATAATATTTAGTTTAAACACATTTTGAGCTTGGTGAGGAATATTTTTTAAATAATTTAAGTTATTTAAAAAGTAATTATTGGTAATGATATTAAAAGGTGAAAAAATGGTAAAAAATACATAAAAGGTTTAATATATAATAATAAAATAAAAAAAAAAAAATTTAAAATATAAGGTATTTTAGTATTTTAATTAGTGAATTGAATGGTGTAATTAATAAGAAGGGGTGAAATAATGTTTGATTAGATTGGTAACTCTGAAATTGATATTAGAATTGGAATCGGAGGGTTTAATTCTTAAATATGGTAAACCATTTAATATTAAAAATTGAAATTGGAATTGAAATTAGAATTTTATTGGAACTTAATTTAGTGTAATTAATAGTTCTCAACTACACTCTTTTTAGGTTAAAATTGTAATTCTAAAATTATTTTTTTTAATATTTTTTTTCTAACAAAATAATTTATTTTATCATTTAAAATACAATTAAAGTTTTTTAATCGGTAATTTTGTTTTGAAATTTAGGATGTTAAAATATAGAACTGATGTTTTTTTTTTATTTAGTAAGTTAGCATTTTAAACTAATATATATATATACTTGGGGCTGACTCCAACTTACATCTCAGATTTAACTTTCTATTCTCTGTTTTTTTTTCCAATAAAATTTCCACGATTATTAGAAGATAGAGACTCGTCATGCCCTCTCAATGCACACACTTGCAAAGTGAGCCACCGAGTGCTTTCAATAGTTGATGTAAGCCGTAATTTGTTATTTTGTTTTTTATCTGATGACTGTGCATTAAGTACTTTGTCAATATGACAAAGATATTCATTAGATTATCAAGATATTTAACTGCCCTATTATGTGGCGAAATACTACATCATATATGCATAACAAAAGAGCATTTATCCCCATCATTAACTCGTTTTCAATATTTGAATCCATCTATTGTAAATGTAGGTTTTTGGGGTTGCTTATGTTCAAACAAGAAATATGGGAAACAAAAAGCAACATCTTTCAAAGGAGAGTATTCTAACCAAGTAAATTTCTTAAACCAATGACTTTGGAACCGTCGATTTTGATTTCCAAATTTGGTCGGCGGGTACTCATCCTTAATAGGTTGATATGACCCATCTTGATATAAGCTCGTGTAATTTCATCCCTTTGATTAAAAGGATATTTCCATATCGGAATACGTAATGCTGGATCAAGTTTAATATAACTTACATCAACATCAATTCTAGGAGATTTGTTAGATTTTGAGAATGATATCAAATTCTTTATTTAAATACCGAATCAAACCAATATAACTATTTTAACTTATTTATTAATATTAATTTATATTTTCTTATAAAATTTTAAAATAGTTTAAAATTAAGAAATATAAAACACTATTATTATTTTAATTTTTAAATTTTACCCTTATAAATAATTTGTATTATTAATTATATTGAAATAAATAAAAATAATGTATTATTATTATATAAATATAATTTTAAAATAAATAATATTATTATATGATTTACATTATTTTATATATAATTTTTTATACTTTATTTATATAAATAAATCTTATTTATATATTAATTAAAATTGATGTATTATTATAAATATTTGTATGTTAGAAAATATTACATCATATATGCATAACAAAAGAGCATCTATCCCCATCATTAACTCGTTTTCAATATTTGAATCCATCTATTGTAAATGTAGGTTTTTGGGGTTGCTTGTATTCAAACAAGAAACATGGGAAACAAAAAGCAGCATCTTTCAAAGGAGAGTATTCTAACCAAGTAAATTTTTCTTAAACCAATGACTTTGGAATCGTCGATTTTGATTTCCAAATTTGGTCGGTGGGTACTAATCCTTAATAGGTTGATATGACCCATCTTGATATAAGCTCGTCTAATTTTATCCTTTTGATTAAAAGAATATTTCCATATCGGAATACGTAATGCTGTATCAAGTTTAATAGAACTTACATCAACATCAATTCTAGGAGATTTGTTAGGTTTTTGAGAAGGATATCAAATTCTTTATTTAAATACCGAATCAAACCAAATGTAACTATTTTAAATTATTTATTAATATTAATTTATATTTTCTTATAAAATTTTAAAATAGTTTAAAATTAATAAATATAAAACACTATTATTATTTTAATTTTTATATTTTACCCTTATAAATAATTTGTATTATTAATTATATTGAAATAAATAAAAATAATGTATAATTATTATATAAATATAATTTTAAAATAAATAATATTATTATATGATTTACATTATTTTATATATAATTTTTTATACTTTATTTATATAAATAAATCTTATTTATATATTAATTAAAATTTATGTATAATTATAATATTTGTTTGTTAGAAAATAATGTTAGTATAAAATAAAATATTAATAATAATTATGAATTAATTTATAGATAAATTATATTTTAAAATATAATAAATTAAAGTTGAGGTCAGAGTTTGATCACCTATCCTCATTTTAACAGTTTGGTTATATAGCCAACTGGGCTAAGAGTCACATATTAAACATATATATAAAATGTTTTATTCTAAGATTTTAATTTAGGTGGTGCTGTAACCCACCCTAGCCCATGCGTGGCTCCGCCCTTATATATATATATATATATATATATATATATATATATATATATATATATATATATATATATATATATATATATATATATATATATATATATATATATATATATATATATTAATTTAATAACATTTTGAACTAATATTTTGTTTTTTAATTTTGGAAGTTAAAATGTCCAACTATATATTTTTTTAATATATTAAGTTAACATGTTGAACCAATATTTTATGAATTAAAATTAAAACTTACAAAAATCTCATAACTCTTGAGTTATCCTAATTGGTTGTGTCAAACTAATATTTTAATAAAATAGATAATATATATTAAAATTATTTTTATTATATTCTTTTTTACCAACAAAGGAATTCAGATTAAATTAAAATTCTATAATTTTCTCAAACATAGGAATTGAATTTTAATTCAATGTCAATTCTTGTGTAATTGGAATGGAAATTTTAATATCAATGTTAATTCCAATTCCAATTCCAATTCCAATTCCAATTCCAATTCCAATTCCAATTCCAATTCCAATTCCAATTCCAATTCCAATTTCACTTCCACTATATCCAAAATATATCATAGGGTGTGTTTGGTGAGCTTGAAATTGACATTGGAATTGAAATTTGAGGGTCCAATTTTAATTCCTAAGTTTGGTAGACCTTTTAATATTAAAAATTAGAATTGGAATTAAAATTATAATAAAATTTAATATAGTGTAATTTTATAGTTTTCAATTCCATTCGTTTTAGGTCGGAATGGTAATTTCATTTTTTTTATGTTTTTTCAAACAAAATAACTTATTATTTTATCATTTAAAACACGATTAATGTTTTCAATTGATAATTGTTTTTTGAATTTAGGATGTTAAAATATCAAATCTATGTCACCTAGAGCAAGTTGAACGATCCAATGAAACGACATCGAAAGAATCTCTACTAAATATTCTAAGCAGTAATTAGAATTATCCTTATTTGACGATTAGTAGACAACGCCGAAAACTGTCTTGCCAAGTGAAAATGGACCATCTATATGGCCGAAATAGTGAGAAATCCATACAAATAAAGGGAGAAGTGCTCCATATTAAAGATCAAATCGAGTAACTTTTTATTGAAAAAATGAAAAACAACTTCAAATCCAATTATTTCATCTTCTTTGTTTTTAAGAAGGGGATGTACATGGACTCGAGTAAGGATCACCAATACAATTAGACCGTACGAGCAACAAACGACCCACCAATAATTGAGAGTATTATTCGGACTATAAAAATCCGAAACAAAAAAACTAGTCTGACTAAACAGGATACCGGACCGAACAAAATGCAACATAAACTCAAATTTGGGTAATGATAATTAAAATAAGGCACCGAAGGGGAAAAAAAGATTGATTTTTCAACTTCTCTAAATTTTATTTTTCTAGAGACAAAAATTAGATTTGAAAAATAATTTATTTTGTTTTAATTAGCAAAAAAAAAAGTTGGTTTAAGTTATTTAAATAACCCATCCAAAAATCTCTTAGATATAAACATTATGATTCAAATAACCAATGATTCATATTAATAACCAATTGATTAATTCAACTATGACCATTAGCTATGAATTATTTGAATAAAAAATTTGAATATTTAAATAAGGAAAATGATATTTTCAACGAAGGAAGCGAAAGTAAAGCCACGAATCTTACGTGGCCTGTCATGTTGTCCCCACGCTAGAATTATAAAATAATATATATATATATATATATATATATATATATATAATATATAAAAAACGTTTCATATTTTTCCCGCTCAATATCTATCTTCCTTCTCCGACGATTTATTATCTTTCTTTCTTCTCTAGCAATTTCTTGCTCTCGGACTTCAGCGGTCTTCTTCTTCTTTTCTTCATCGTCGTCCGATTGAAAATGGTAAGTCTTTTCTCTTTCTTTCGTTTATCTTCCCTTCGTTTCGAATATGGTAAGTCTTTCATACTTCTTCTCTTCTTTTCAGTCTAGTCCAGGTTCATCGTCCGACAAGACTCCAAGGACTCCAAGGTAATATCCCTACACCATGTTATCCATCTATTTCGAAATGAATCTATTTAAAAACAAATATTGATAATTAGGGTTTAGCGTAGAAACGATTTTGATATTTTAGCAATTAGGGTTTAACATATAAACGATTTTGATATCAATGTTTTGTTTAGCGATTTAGGTTTAGCTGTAAATTTTAGGACAAAAGCATCCAAAAAAAATGGACATTTCAATTCAGGATATTCGAAACAATCACGGCTTCATCAAAAATAGACTGGCCCAGCATGATGGCCAAATTAATACCAACATCAGCTAATTTCTCCAAAATAAATAAAAAATATTTTAATATTTTATTTATAGATTCATGTAAAGATATGTGAGAAGATATTAAATTAATTAAATAACTAAATGAGTTATTCACCAAACAATGCGGGTCCTACAAATTAGAAATATCTCACATGTTAGTTAATTAGGAGTTTTTTCATTGGAGCTTTTTTATAAAAAAATTTGACAAAGAAATATCTCTCATGTTAGTTAATTAGGGGTGTTTTCATTGATTTTTTTTTTTTAAAGTTATTTGATAAAAAAAAAAAGTAGGTTATTTGATTTTAATTGGTTGAATTATATAATATCTTTTATATTAAATTTTATCAAAATATAGTAAGATCAATATTTTGATATTTAGTTAACAAATTTTATAAAAAAAAATATGATAGTGATATATATGGGTTGTTAGTAAAAAACTATAACAATAAAAGATCAAACAACCTCTAAGAACATATTATCACCAAGAGCTTGTTGATATTGAATTGTTTGGGATTTTAATTGTTTTTTTGAGAAAATATTGTTTAATAAAAATATATATTTTTCTAAGTATAGGTGATTGATGTAATTTTTTTTATATTTAAATTTATAAATGTAAATTTAAAATATATTTAATTTGATAAATTGAGTGATTAAATAATTAAACAAAATATTTTATAAAGAAATCCTAAAACCAACCTCATACCAGCTCTAGTTGGTATTTTTGTTTTTTTTAGATTTGTATGATTTGTTTTTAAAATAAAGTATTTAAAAAATAGATTATTTGAATTTTAGTTTATTGATTACTATTATATTTTTTTGTATTTGAGATTTATAAAAATAAGTTAAAGATATTTTAAAATTTTAGTTGATTAATTTAATAATTTGGCAGATAGAATGATAATAACGAGATTCAATATATATTTTTGGAAAATCTAATAAAACAACGTTAGGATCCAACAAGCTCAAATTAATACAAGGCCAAGGCTCTCCTCCAAATTAATACAAGGCCAAGGCTCTCCTCTATGAATTCATAGTCTGTTACTAATGATATTAATTAAACAAAAAAGATTTATACGACCTTTTATTGATAAATCGAGGAAATCAAAGATTGGGGAGTACCAAAAAAAATAAAATCAACCATGCATGACGTGGAACCAAGCCAGTAAACTAAATCCCAAAAGGGTTACAACAAACACAGAAAAATAACTAAAAGAAATGATATTGAAACTCCAAAATTAAAAAATCTTTAAGGAATAACCAACCCTTCAAGTACTCATGAATATGAGTTACACTTTGAATCAATTAAATTTGACAATGACAAACTCCCTACAACTATATTCAAAATGGATTAGAGAAAAAAAAGGGTTGTACTTTTCTATTAATCGAGTTTGTTTGAATAAATATTATATTATTTTAAAAAATATTTGAATAATGTGATTTTAAGAAAATATATTTTTTTTAGTAAAAATATTTAAATCGTATTTATATATAATAATCTTAAAATATTTATTTAAAAAAAAACAATAATATATTTTATTTAATAAATTCAGTAGTATTATTATTAACTAAAATTTGAATGAAATAATATTTAGTTTAAACACATTTTGAGCTTCGTCGAGTAATATTTTTTAAATAACTTAAGTTATTTAAAAAGTAATTATTGGTAATGATATTAAAAGGTGAAAAAATGGTAAAAAATACTTAAAAGGTTTAATATATAATAATAAAATAAAAAATAATAATTTAAAATATAAGGTATTTTAGTATTTTAATTAGTGAATTGAATGGTATAATTAATAAGAAGGGGTGAAATAATGTTTGATTAGGTTAAATGTGTGTTGGTAACTCTGAAATTGACATTAGAATTGGAATTGAAGGGTTTAATTCTTAAGTTTGGTAGACCATTTAATATTATAAATTTAAATTGGAATTGGAATTAGAATTTTATTGGAACTCAATTTAGTGTAATTTTATAATTCTCAATTACACTCTTTTTAGGTTAAAATTATAATTTTAAAATTAATTTTTTTTACTGTTTTTTTTCTAACAAAATAACTTATTTTATCATTTAAAATACGGTTAAAGTTTTTTAATCGGTAATTTTGTTTTTGAAATTTAGGATGTTAAAATATAGAACTGATGTTATTTTTTTATTTAGTAAGTTAGCATTTTAAACTAATATATATATACCTAGGGCTGACTCCAACTTGCATATCAGATTTAACTTTCTATGCTCCGCTTTTTTTTCCAATAAAATTTCCACGATTATTAGAAGATGGAGACTCATCATGACATCTCAATGCACACGCTTGCAAAGTGAGCCACTGAGTGCTTTCAATAGTTGTTGTAAGCCATAATCTGTTATTTTGTTTTTCATCTGAAGACTGTGCATTAAGTACTTTGTCAATATGACAAAGATATTTATTAGATTATCAAGATATTCAACTGCCCTATTATGTGGTGAAATATTACATCATATATGCATAACAAAAGAGCATCTATCCCCATCATTAACTCGCTTTCAATATTTGAATCCATCTATTGTAAATGTAGATTTTTGGGGTTGCTTATGTTCAAACAAGAAACATGGGAAACAAAAAGCAGAATCTTTCAAATGAGAGTATTCTAACCAAGTAAATTTCTTAAACCAATGACTTTGGAACCGTCGATTTTGATTTCCAAATTTGGTCGGCGGGTACTCATCCTTAATAGGTTGATATGACCCATCTTGATATAAGCTCGTCTAATTTCATCCCTTTGATTAAAAGGATATTTCCATATCGGAATACATAATGCTGGATCAAGTTTAATAGAACTTACATCAACATCAATTCTAGGAGATTTGTTAGGTTTTTGAGCAGAGATATCAAATTCTTTATTTAAATACCGAATCAAACCAATGCAACTATTTTAACTTATTTATTAATATTAATTTATATTTTCTTATAAATTTTTGAAGTAGTTTAAAATTAAGAAATATAAAGCACTATTATTATTTTAATTTTTATATTTTACCCTTATAAATAATTTGTATTATTAATTATATTGAAAGCCAGTGTTTGATCACCTGAACTCATTTTCACAGTTTGGTTACATAGCCAACTGAGCTGAGAGTCACATGTTAAACACATATATAAAATGTTTTATTGTAAGATTTTAATTTAGGTGGGGCTGTAACCCACCCTAGCCCATGCGTGACTCCGCCCCTATATATATATATATATATTTATTAATTTAATAACATTTTCAACTAATATTTTGTTTTTTTAATTTAAGAAGTTAAAATGTCCAACTATATATATTTTTTAATATATTAAGTTAACATGTTGAACCAATATTTTTTGAATTAAAATTAAAACTTACAAAAATCTCATAACTCTTGAGTTATCCTAATTGGCTGTGTCAAACTAATATTTTAATAAAATAGATAATACATATTAAAATTATTTTTATTATATTCTTTTTTATCAATAAAGAAATTGAGATTAAATTAAAATTCTATAGTTTTCTCAAACATAGGAATTGAATTTTAATTCAATGTCAATTCTTGTGTAATTGGAATGGAAATTTTAATGTTAATGCTAATTCCAATTTCAATTCCAATTCCACTTTCACTTTCACTATATCCAAATATATCATAGGGTGTGTTTGGTGAGATTGAAATTGACATTGGAATTGAAATTTGAGGGTCCAATTTCAATTCCTAAGTTTGTTAGACCTTTTAATATTAAAAATTAGAATTGGAATTAAAATTCTAATAAAATTTAATATAGTGTAATTTTATAGTTTTCAATTCTATTCGTTTTAGGTCAGAATGGTAATTCCAATTTTTTTTTTATATATTTTTTCAAACAAAATAACTTATTATTTTATCATTTAAAACACGATTAAAGTTTTCAATTGATAATTGTTTTTTGAATTTAGGATGTTAAAATATCAAATCTATGTCACCTAGAGCAAGTTGAACGATCCAATGAAACGATATCGAAAGAATCTCTACCAAATATTCTAAGAAGTAATTATAATTATCCTTACTTGACGATTAATAGACAACGCCGGAAACTGTCTTGCCAAGTGAAAATGGACCATCTATATGGCCGAAATAGTGAGAAATCTATACAAATAAAGGGAGAAGTGCTCCATATTAAAGATCAAATCGAGTAACTTTTTATTGAAAAATTGAAAAACAACTTCAAATCCAATTATTTCATCTTCTTTGTTTTTAAGAAGGGGATGTACATGGACTCGAGTAAGGATCACCAATACAATTAGACCGTACGAGCAACAAACGACCAACCAATAATTGAGAGTATTATTCGGATTATAAAAATCCAAACAAAAAAACTAGTCTAACTAAACAGGATACCGGACCGAACAAAATGCAACATAAACTCAAATTTGGATAATGATAATTAAAATAAGGCACCGAAGGGGCAAAAAAGATTGATTTTTCAACTTCTCTAAATTTTATTTTTCTAGAGACAAAAATTAGATTTGAAAAATGATTTATTTTTGTTTTGATTAGCAAAAAAAAAATAAAAGTTGGCTTAAGTTATTTAAATAACCCATCCAAAAATCTCTTAGATATAAACATTATGATTCAAATAACCAATGATTCATATTAATAACCAATTGATTAATTCAACTATGACCATTAGCTATGAATTATTTGAATAAAAAATTTGAATATTTAAATAAGGAAAATGATATTTTCAACGAAGGAAGCGAAAGTAAGGCCACGAATCTTACGTGGCCTGTCATGTTGTCCCCACGCTAGAATTATAAAATAATATATATATATATATATATATAATATAAAAAACGTTTCATATTTTTCCCGCTCAATATCTCTCTCTTCCTTCTCCGACGATTTATTATCTTTCTTTATTCTCTAGCAATTTCTTGCTCTCCGACTTCAGCGGTCTTCTTCTTTTCTTCATCGTCATCCGATCGAAAATGGTAAGTCTTTTCTCTTTTCTTCGTTTATCTTCCCTTCGTTTCGAATATGGTAAGTCTTTCATACTTCTTCTCTTCTTTTCAGTCTAATCTAGGTTCATCGTCCGACAAGACTCCAAGGACTCCAAGGTAATATCCCTACACCATGTTATCCATCTATTTCGAAATGAATCTATTTAAAAACAAATATTGATAATTAGGGTTTATCGTAGAAACGATTTTGATATTTTAGCAATTAGGGTTTAGCATATAAACAATTTTGATATCAATATTTTGTTTAGCGATTTAGGTTTAGCGGTAAATTTTAGTACAAAAGCATAAAAAAAATGGACATTTCGATTCAGGGGGAAATTTGATGAAATGCCCTCCATAACAGGCTAAAATCCAAAAATGGACCGCGCCGGCTAATGTTGGCAAAAAGGGCCTTTTTGTCCTGCGAAATGTCAGAAATACCCCTCGCGCGCCAGATTTTACGCTCATTGACGCGAATTACCATTCACGCGATTTAGATTAAATCGCATGATTTCATTCACGCGTTTAATATGAAACGCGTAAATGGCAATTCGCGTTTTTCAATTTACATGAATTCCCATCCACGCGTTTAATCTAAAACGCGTTGATGAACTCACGGAATTTATATTAAATCGCGTGAATGGAAATTCACGTCTTAAGTCTTATATATAACTTTTGGCCCTAATTTAAAACAAAACCTCCCCGATTCTCCCTCCCACCCCGACTTCCAAAACCACTTCTTCTCAACTGCCGACTTCCTTCAACATCGATCAAGATCATCGTTCCTCAACTTCGTTCCTCGTCCAACATCATCGACTTTCCACCGTCTATTCGACATCATTGTCTTTCCACCGTCTCTTCGACATATTCCGGTGAGTTTAGGGCTTAAGGGTTAGGGTTAAATTTTGATGTGTATTATGCCGTTTATATTGATTTATATTGATGTATTTAGGGTTTAGGGTTTGGTTCTGGTTTCGTTTATGTGTGTAAATGCTTTTAGGGTATATGACGAGTATTGTATCGGTGTTCTTATTCTGCATGCATGCATTTCACGTTTATTCATCCATTTCTCGTTTAAGAAATGGCATTTTCGTGTTTGTTATGTGCTTGTGAAGAAATAGTATTTTTGTGTTTTCTTTGACTGTGTAGGCTCAGGGTTTAACTTTTGCTGCTTTACTGCACCTTAATAGAATGCCAATGAGACAGGTTTCAATGTTATATTAAGAAATTTAGAACTGTCCATTGAGAAATATATTACTTCACCTTTATTGTATTACTGTCCATTACTGCACCCTTACTTTACTGCACCTTAATGTATTAAGAAATTTGCAAGCATTTCTCAATGGTTAATTCGATTTTCTTACTCCCATGTTGTTCCTTGTTTTGTAGATGGAGTCCACTATAATACCCGAGTTTGCTGGGAGGGTATCTTGGAAAACCAATATGGGAAATATTGCGGCCAAGTTTGCGAAGATGAATCTAACTGAAAGGGTAGAGGAAACCCAATTCAGATTCTTATTCAAAGGCACCCGTTACTGCGGTTCTCATGAACGATTATACACCACATGCTCCTCAGGAAGTCCAGCTCAAATTCTATGGAGATGAAGTTCCTTATGAATGGAGAAGAGATGTGTGCTTCGGGATGAGGGAGTTTGCATTGGTTACAGGTCTCAATTTTGGGAGATTCCCTACGGAGCAAACAATTTTCAATCAGGTTGAAGAATCTCCAACTTTGGTTCTTAAATATGTTAGGATCGGGGACGCCCTTGGAGGACCGGGGTGTTTTCCGGTTTCAGGAAGGGTGGCCGCTTACACAACACACAACTCTTTTGGTGATAGTCCGGTTAGAGACTAAAACCTTTCTCAGCACTGCACAACCTGTCACAGACTCTTGAACCGGGTTCAAGGGCGGAAATGTCTGTTTCAGGTTGAAGCAACAAATGCGACTTTAGATGATGTTTAAGAAGGAGTCGGTTTAATGAAGGTGAGTGACCGGTTTTAGGAGTATGATTGTTTTTGAGGTTAAGGTTTAAGTAAACAAGAAATGAAAGCAAGAGAAGGAACACGAGACACGAGATTTGTTTATGGATGTTCGGAGCAAACCCTCCTACGTCACCCCTTCTTCTTAGGTTATGAGAAAGATCTCCACTAACTCTTTAGAGTTACAATTACACTTCCGGTCGAGCCCAACTTCACTACTCGCCGGTTACACCAAACTCACACTTTGATGTAATACAACAACTCAACACAAACACACACAGAAGGCTTCCGGTTTTAGACACACCGGTTTTGGAATACAGGACTTTATCTCTCTAGAATTTAATGCTTTATGACTTTCAGAATTTATGATGCTCACAACTACCACTGCCGAACTGCACTTCTTCGAACTACATTGAATGAGGACGATCCGTCTTCCTTTTATAGCTGAAAGTAGCCAACGGTTACTTTCTTCTCTCTCTTGCGGATTGGTCGATCATTATCACGCCTGTTTGCAGAAAGGTTGCTTGCACGCTTCAACTTCCTCAACACCTGGCATTCATGCAGGTGACTCTGAGCATAGGATGACGTAGCCGGTTTTTAGATTGAGACACGTGTTGAACATCCGCTTCCGGTTGTCAGCATCGGATCAACAAAGCATCATTGCTTTCCTCGCATGCTTCTGATCGGATCTGATCTTCTTTTATTCTTTCAAGACACATTTCTTCCATCATGGTACGTCACTCTTGAATTTGAATCTTCTAACTTTTGTTCTGAACCATCCGGTTTTTGTGTCTTGTGCAGTATCATCCGGTTGAAGAGTATAATCTTTCTTCTTCGTTAACCGGTCGCTTGAGAAGGTAGAACCGGTTCCTCTAATCTTTAACTTGATCACTTGAGGCTGGTTTCTTTGAAGTAGTAGCAACCGGTTTTTGATGCCCCAACCGGTTCATACGGTTTTAGAAGTACCTGCACATGAAGTTTAACTTCTGTTTAGTTTGTCTGTCCGGTTCAAAATTAATCTACTTAATTTTTCTATCAATTTCTCCCTTTTTGATTATTTAGAATAAATATTCAAAAATTGTAATGTATGGCCGGTTCCAAAATTAATCTACTTAATTTTTCTATCAATTTCTCCCTTTTTGATTATTTAGAATAAATATTCAAAACATGTAATGTATGGCCGGTTTAAAAACATGATTTTGATTGTTTTGAGAGAAGTATGTTTCAAAAGCATGAGTATGATTTTTGAGAGAAATATGTTTCAAAAATATGAGTATGATTTTTTGAGACAAATATGTTTCAAAAATATGAGTATGATTTTTGAGAGAAATATGTTAGAACCTATTAGAAAGAACAGAGTAACCAAGTTCTGAAATAGAATAAAACATAATTGTTCAAAGTAAACAAAGAAAGAGGTTTAGGGCTTGGATGATCCCCCCTTGTGTTGCTCCTTTTCCAGCTCTTTCTCCAACCGTCTTCTTTCTTCTTCTTGCCTTGCTCTGTGTTCTTTAGCACGTCTTTCGGCATCGATCAGTACACCGGCCCATACACTTGAATGACCGGTGCCCTTATTCTTGAGATTGAAGTTGGCACAGACTGGCTTTGGTGGTGGAGGCGGTGGAGCATTTGGAGGTCTGAAGCTTGGAGTTGCGGTGGATTCTCCGGTTGTCCTTCTCTTCCGTTGATTGAGTTCCTCCGGATCTTCTTCTTCTTCTTCATCAAGCGGTTGTGCATTAATCACGACTGGTAAGGCTGTTTTCTGTTCTGCCCGTTTCATTACATTCTTAACTGCACTTCGCTTCTTCTTGTTCCTTGTATTCATGGAGTGGGACGGTTGATCCAGTGGAAGTTCCTGGGCGTTGGCCTGCTCTTCCTCGTTGCATTGTTGGGCAAGCGCATAGTCTTTATCTTCAATTTCCTTCTGTAACCGTTCCCTTTCTATCTCTTCCTCTTGCAGTTTCTTTGCGGTTTCAGCATCCTTTTCGATTTGCGTTTGTGTTGTGCTGACTTGATCCTTGGACATTTCCCCGATTTGAATAGCCATTGCCTGCAGCATGTCCAATAGTGGAGCAGTTGCGGCTTTGACGGACTCGGCAATCATGGCTTTAACTGTTGTCTGCATGGTCGTGTCCATCATGGTTTGTAGAGAATTTGATAGTTTATCTTCAGCCACTGCAATTCTTTCGTCGGTTACGGCCTTAAAATTTCCAATGCATGAGTCAACGGTTTCACCCATCGCTTGCTTGATTTGATCTATGTCCAGAGCTTTGACCGGTTGAGAGGCTTCTTGTTCCAAGTTTTCAGAGGTTCCGGATGTTTCACCACTTATAAAGAAAGGCTTACTTTGATATAACTCAGCATTGTTGAATTGACATTGGCAACTTTTCCACCATTGCATGTCAAGACGATCAAGATTTCGAACAAGCTGTTCTCGCACCGCAAGAAACCGTTCAGCCATCTTCATTTCAATCGGGTTTAGCGTCTTTCCTTGGGTTTCTTGAAAGGCATTCTCAACTGCCTGTAACCGAGCGTTTTCAAGGATCACTGGAGCTTTGCTGAATGCCGGATGGACTAGATTGGTGTTAGCTAGCTCGAGTGCCCTTTCTTCTAGCTTGACGAGCCTGTCCCACTGTCTGTTACCGCTTAAGTCTGGAACCATGTCTGATAACTTGGTTTCGCATCTGAGCTTCACCCACAGGATGTATGGAGCTAGCGCATCACTTGCACCTTTGTTCATGTCTTGAATGAGCTCTTCGAAGATCTCATTTTCTTGCTCTATGGTGTATGGAAACTCGTCTCCGGTTAGTTGAGGGTCGATTTGCAGCGTGCCCGTTCCGGTTTCCGTTGTTTCTTCAAAAAGAATGCCTTTGCCTTTGTTTATCGGAGTGGGTCCTTCTGGAGCTGTCTTGCCTCCTGCGGAACCGGAAGGTTCCTGTTCTTCAATATTTCCCTCCTGAGCCGGAGATGCAATTTCTGTTGATTTGGTCGTCTCATCGACCGGTTGAACTTCTGTCTGATCAGGTATTTCCACCTTATTATCTGGCTTCCGACGACTTGAAACATCGTCCTCTTCGGTTTCTCTTGTGATCTCCTGGACCACATTCTGAATTGCTTCTGAGGTATTCAAGCCCACATCGGCCAATACCTCTTCAACTTGCTTACTGGGTGACTTGGAGGTTGCAGAGTGAACATTTGCCTCTGCCTCCTCCTTTGAGTTTGACTTGTTCTCCTTGCTCCCCGAAGATTCGGTTTGCCTCGGAGAATTGGATGGGATGGGAACTGGAATAACGGTGTTGATGGGGATGAGCTGAAAGACATCTGCGGTTCTTTCCGGTGGATTGTCCGAGGAAAGCGTTTTCTCAGAGTCCGCCGGTTTCTTTGAACTCTTCTTTGCAGATACATTCTTCCTCCTCTTCGGTTCTGGTGGAACTTCTGCTTCAACCGCTTTTCTTGATGGTTTCTTCTGTCTGGTTTCTTCTTCAACCGGAGCTGAGGAACTTGCTCCCTTAGATGATTTAGTTTTTGAGGATTTTGGTTTGATCGTCTTCTCCGGTTTTTTGGTCATTGACTCTGAGTCAAGGATGTTGGAGATCGGAAGCGGTATGCCTTCACCTAGTTCCACATTAAGGAACTCAAGAATTTTGACGATTTGCATAGCATAGGCCTGCACCCGGCCATCTTTCTTTATCACCATTTGACAGAACTCTTCATAGATGACGTACCCCCAGTCCACCTTGTCGCCGCGGACAATGGCTAACAACATTCTGAGCTTAAGTTTTGTGAGGTTATCGAAATTACCTCCCCTTCCTTGGAGTGATTTGGCGATGACGGTCACTAACCATCTGTATTCCGGTTTGAGCTTGATCTTCCGGCTGGAGTGGATCACCAGATCCTGACCTGAGAAAGATACAACCAACCGGGCAGCATTTGATTCTGCTTCGGTTAAGTCGAACTTTAGGTCCGAACCTGTGTTGGGCAGACCAAGTGCTTCCGCAAAAATCTCTTCTGTGATGAGGACGGCCTTCCCGTTGACAGTCGCCGAGATCTTCCTCTTCGACAGCATCGCCGTCGCCAAGAACTCCGTCACCGCCGCCGGATGAATGGTGAACGGACTAGAAAGGAACTTCTCCAACCCAGATTCTCGTAGAAGTTGAAGAACAGCCTTGTTCTTGTCGTCAGCATGTTCATCAATATCTGCGAAATCTACTTGTAACATCCATTGGAATGGAGCTTTGCCTAGATCCATGATGGTTTTGAAGATAGAAGATGAAGAACGATGATGATCGGAGAGAGAAAAGCTTTTGAAGTTCTGGAAATTTTAGAGAGAGAAAGCACATGTGTTGAATGGGCTGATTTGAACTTATATAGATGGCGGTTCCAGGCGGTTTTGAAGATGAACCGTCAATTTGATGTTTTGGCGCCAACTTTCCCTCCAAAAAGTTACTGCCGTAACTTTCGGCGGTAAAAACGAAATTCGATGGGCGGTAAAATTTTTGAGGTAAAACTGTGGGCGGTTAAGATTTTTCAAATTTTCATCTTTTGCTCGAGAGACCGGTTTTACTTGAGATCTCGTTAACCGGAAGTTTTAGGTTAACTTTAACATTTTGTATAAGTTTTGAGAAACCGGAAGAAATACTGTGAATGAAAACTGGAGACTTTTTAAGAATTGAAATATTTCATTAATAGATAATGGAAATGATTAACATTTGGGGCGGTTCTGGTCGTACAACAAAATGACCAGAAACCGGAAAGAAAACGAAAAGAAAGAGAATTATTCAGTAAACCATCCTCCTTCCAACCTCCTTTCATACCACTTCTCCATGGTGTTTTGAGGAGACCGTTCCTGAATTCTTAACACACATTTATAGATCATATCTATAGTGATGGTGTTGAAGGATCCAACCGGAACACCTTTTCCAAGGTTGCGACGCTTGGACATGAGAAACCGGGTGATCTGAGGAGCGTAGCTGATCCTTCCTCTTTTACCGGTCATAAGCTGCTTCAGCTTATTGAAAAGATAGGACGCCCAGTTGATGGCGGTTTCGCGGATGATGGCTATCATAATATCGAATGCCTCCCGGCTGTAGTTCTGATTGGGCATTCGGCCTATGATAGACCTTTGGACCAAATCGTGAAAGACTTGGTAGTGAGGAGCGAGATCTTCTTTCTTCCCAAAATCCTTAACAGGAGTGTATGAAGAGGAGAAGATCTTGAAAAAGGTTTTCTTAGCCGGTAAATACGGCGTCGGGAAATCAGAGAAACCTTCCGTTGGAAGGTGAAAGAAGGTGGCGAATTCCTCCTCAGAAAACTGGAGGAACTGACCGTCGATGATGGTGCGAATGCTGCCATCATCCAAAATGTGACCGTTATTGTAGAATTCACACACCTCATCCACGAGGATGAGGTCCGAACCCTTGAGAAAACCTTTCAGGCCAGACTCTATGACATGCTGATAAATGCATTCATAGTCGTCGCTATGCTTGATGTCTTCAAAATCAATGATCAGGGTGTTTCTTATCTCGGCAGACATGATGGTGAGTAGTGAAGAAGAGTTTGAGAAAGTTCTTGAGCTTCCGAGTTTTTAGAGAGAAGAATGCTTGAAGGCGTGTTTTGAAAAATGGAAGTTGAGTCCCCTTTTATAGCCTGGAGTGAATGAGAGCATTTAATGAGAGGATTTGAAAAATCTAGCCGTTTATGCTTAGTCATTAATGTTTTTGTGATTTTTCAAGAGAATAAAGGCAAGTCTTGTCAAATCAAGTCAGGCATGCTTTTTGATAATGGGAATTTATGTTTCCAAGAGTGATACGATTTATTTTGATACGACGCATTTAATATTTTAGATTTTGACTTGGAAAGGAAGGAAATCTGATTCATTAATTGGAGTACGAGACCGGTAGTACAATAAAAGTACCGGTTTTGTAAGGAAAAGATAAGAGAAAAGAGGAAGGACAGGTTAGACATTTGATGACTCAGCCGCTTGAGCGTTTGAAGCCTCAGCCGCTTGAATTCTTCTGGATTTAACCGCTTCCCACCGGTCGATCATCTCTTGCACTCGTTCTTTGGTGAGCACGTGCCTTGGGTGAAGAGTGACGAAGGCTCCGGAGTGGATGTCCAGACTTGCACAGAAACCACTCAGCTGAGGAGCGTAGCCGGTTTTGTTGGAGAGAAGCATCTTCTTCAGGTTACTGGAGATGATCCTGGACCAGTTAACCGGTGTCCCAACCGTTACGGCGATCATCATCTCGAAGACCCTTTGGGTGTAATAGTAACTTTTCTCTCTGCACAAGACAGATTTTCCCAGAATCTCGTAGAGAATCTGGTACTTGTGAGAAAGTTGACTCTTAGCACCCCAGGGTTTAACCGGGATGTCAGATCCTGAGAACCGGCGACACATTTCTTCCATTGTCACCGGGGAGTAAGTTAGGTCGGTTACCCCTTCATTGGGTAAACCGCAATATACAGCGAAATCCGTCTCGCTGAATATGAATTTTTGACCGTAGACCTGTGCAACGAGTATATCTCGATGCACCTCTTTCGCGGTCTCAAAGAGTTCTTCGACTACAAGGTAGTCGATGATGAACCTGTTCTCAAGAAAGCTTCTTATCCCACTCCTTTCTATGGCTAAGAACATTTCTTTTACTTCATGATCCTCATATTGGTAGATTGATTCAAAATCTGCCAATAGGATTTTCTTGGCCAAAGAGTTGGTATTCATGTTTTTGAGAGAGAGAGAGAGAATTTTATCTCAAGGATGATACTTGTGAATAGTGAACTTGTGATGTTTTGAAAAGGATTAAGGATGGTTCATATAGCCCGGGGATTCGGCTTGGTCTTTAATGAGGTTAAGCATGCCTGATGATGTCATCAGCTATTTAATAGACTTAACTTGTTGAAGTAACTAATGGTTGTTTCCAAGGTAAATCTAATTATTACTAAGATAACAATGATGAAAAATATCTATTGACAAGATGTGAGTCTCCCTCTCTTGATGATGGACACATGTCGTCATCTCGATTGTGGTAGACTTGTTTTAATTAATTACAGGCTTCATTTTTCAAAACATGCACGAAAACTCAGTCAGTCATCTCAGATTAACCGGAAAGGTTCATTTCATCAGACCAGAGTGCATATGTACTAAGCGGTTTCCCATGACCGGTTTTAGTAGGATATTTCCATTTATGAAGAAAAGTTGACTAATGTCAACAGTTGTTCAACTTTGGATTTGTTTTATCCACTTCAACCCGGTTATTTCAACCGTATTAGTAAACATACATTTGATTTGAGATTATGAAGTGATCGGGCATAACCGGAGACATCCTCCCGGTTAGCATGTTTGATTTATTAATGGCCTATTTGAATATGGTTTGAGAAGCTTTAGCTTCTCCCTGAACGCATATCCCGGTTTTATATACAAGTATACATCATGATTATATCAATTGATTAAGATTAGTAAGACCCAAGATATTTCGAAAATGTGAAAACTTAGCTTCCTGTAGCGGTTTGGTGAAGATATCCGCTACTTGTTGCTCGGTCGACACATATTCCAGCCGGATGTGTTTCTCCTGAACATGCTCCCGGATGAAATGGTGTCGGATGTCGATATGCTTTGTTCTTGAGTGCAACACCGGATTATATGTGATCGCTATGGCGCTGGTGTTGTCACAAAAGATTGGAGACTCCTTTGCTTCTATTCCGAAATCCCTGAGTTGTTGTTGAATCCAGAGGAGTTGTGCACAACAGCTTCCAGCCGCTAAGTATTCCGCCTCTGCGGTTGACGTTGCAACGGACGTTTGTTTCTTGCTGCTCCAAGTAACTAACCGGTCACCCAGGAACTGACAGGTTCCACTTGTACTCTTTCTATCGATTTTGCACCCCGCGTAATCGACATCTGAGTAGCTTATTAGATTGAAGCTCGAATCTTTTGGGTACCAAAGTCCCACTTCTTTAGTTCCCTTCAAATATTTTAATATTCTTTTGGCCGCCGTATAATGAGATTGCTTTGGATTTGCTTGGAACCTTCCGCACACTCCAACCGCAAACAGAATGTCAGGTCGGCTTGCCGTGAGATACAACAGCGATCCGATCATTCCTCGATATGCTGTGATGTCAACGGCTTGACCATCTTCATCTTTGTCCAGCTTCACGGAAGGACTCATTGGCGTAGCCGCTTCGGCACATGTATCCATCCCAAATTTCTTCAGCAGTTCGGCTGTGTACTTCGGTTGGCTTATAAAGATTCCGGCTTCCATCTACTTAACCTGAAGTCCTAGAAAGAAGCTCATTTCCCCCATCATACTCATTTGAAATCTATCAGTCATCATTTTAGAATACTTTTCACATAATTTTGGATCGGTTGATCCGAATATGATATCATCAACATAAATCTGAACAAGTAAAATTTGCTCTTTTCTTTCAAATTTAAAAAGGGTTTTGTCTACCGAACCTATTGTAAATTTGTGATCAAATAGAAATTGTGTCAAAGTATCATACCAAGCTCTTGGAGCTTGTTTCAAACCGTAAAGGGCTTTATTCAGCCGGTAAACGTGATTTTCATGTTCTGGATTTTTAAAACCTGGAGGTTGATTTACATACACCTCTTCATTTACCTTACCGTTTAGAAAAACGCTTTTAACATCCATTTGATAAACTTTGAAGTTTTTGAAAGCTGCATACGCTAAAAATATTCTAATGGCCTCAAGTCTAGCCACAGGGGCGAATGATTCTTCAAAATCAATGCCTTCTTCCTGCTTATAGCCTTGAGCCACTAACCGGGCTTTGTTCCTCGTAACTAAACCGTCTTCATTGAGTTTATTTCTGAATACCCATCGTGTGCCTATAACCGGTTTGTTTTTCGGTCTAGGAACTAGGTACCAGACTTTATTTCTCTCAAACTCGTTTAATTCCTCTTGCATTGCCAAGATCCAATCTGGATCTGACAACGCTTCATCCACCTTTTTCGGCTCAATTTGTGATATGAAAGCAGAGTTTCCATAGTGATCCAAATTTTGTTGCCTAGTTCGGACGGGTGAGGATATGTTACCTATTACTAGTTCAAGAGGATGATTTTTGTTCCTTCTGAGGTTAATCCGAGACGTCTCTACCAAGCTTTCGGCTGGCTGATCAAGGTTAGACTGATCGGTAGGCTGAACAGAATCAGACCGACCGATTTCTTCAGTAGAAACTGAAGCGTCAACTTTCTGCGGTAAAGCAGCTTGATCAGGCTGAATTTCAACATCAACCGCTTGGTCCTTGACAAAGCGTCTAAAAACCGGAACCTCGTCTTCATCATCAGAATAGATATTGAAATTTTCCATTCTGTTGTGAAGGTCGAAGGGTAATGCAGTGTTTCGCTCAACCGATTCATCGAAAACAACGTGTGCGGTTTCTTCAACTGTTAAAGTCCTAGTATTGTATACTTTGTAGGCTTTACTCACAGCTGAATATCCCAACATTATTCCCTCATCGGATTTAGCATCAAAAGCGGTCAAGTAATTCTTGCCGTTATTGTGAACAAAGCATTTACTACCAAAAATTCGAAAATACCGTACGCTTGGAATTTGATCAAAATAAATTTCAAAAGGAGTTTTTGAAAACTGTTTAGTTACCAAAGATCGATTTTGTGTATAGAAAGCGGTGTTGATAGCTTCAGCCCAAAACTTTTGAGCGATACCCGAATCGGCTATCATTAACCTTGCGGCTTCCTTGAGAGTTCGGTTTCTTCTCTTAGCCAGGCCGTTTTGTTGAGGAGTTCTGGCACTAGACAACTCGTTCCTAATACCGGAATCATCAAGAAAAGTAGTTAAATTACTATTAATAAACTCAGTTCCTCTATCACTTCTAATTTTGTTTACTCGAATAGATTTTTCATTTTGTATTCTCAAAATCAGTTTAATCAAGTTTGGAGTTGCTTGATTCTTAGAAGCTAGAAAAGTAACCCAAGTAAATTTAGAGTAATCATCAACAACTACCATAGTATAATGCATGCCTCCTAGACTAGTTACTTTAACCGGACCAAACAAATCCATATGCAGAAGTTCTAAACATCTTTCAGATTGATAATTTCCTTTACTTTTAAAAGATGATTTCACTTGTTTTCCCATTTGACATGCAGGACATACTTTATCTTTTGAAAATTTAACGTTTGGAAAACCGTGAACTAGTTCCTTGGAACAAATAAAGTTAATCGTTTTGAAATTCAAGTGATTTAACCGTTTATGCCAAAGCCAGTTTGGATCATTTCCGGCTATCATACACACAGGTTTTTCGAAATCAGTTTTCCAATTTACTTTGTAAATGTTTCCTATCCGGTTACCGGTTAACAGAGTGTCATTATCTTGATTTTTGACCAAGCATGAATTTTTATGAAATTCAACTTTGTAGCCCACATCACACATTTAACTTATGTTTAACAGGTTAAAGCTTAGTTTTTCTACTAATAGCACATTATTTATGGATAATTCACCATGGACAATCTTACCCTTGCCCACGGTTTTACCTTTTGAGTTATCCCCGAATGTGATGAATGCTCCAGTTTCGTACTTGATGTCAGTCAGTAGCTCCTTATTTCCGGTCATGTGCCTTGAGCATCCACTGTCCAAGTACCATTCAGAATTCTTTAACCGGTTGCTCCTCCTAACCTGCAACAAACAATTATTTACACCTTTTTGGTACCCACATTTAGTTGGGTCCATGGTTGATTAGTCCCTTTGGGATCCAGACTTGAATGAGTCGGATCACTTTCCCGGTTATCGTTTTGATAATATTTAGCTTAACTTCTTGGCCGTTGCTCAAGAATGCCTTATGTGGTGATGGGCTTCTTTGATGCCGAGTTTTATTTGTTTTACTTGGTTTCCGGTTGGCTTTCCTTCTCTCAGGATGAAGCCATTTTTCAGATTCGTTAGGTCCTACATACTTAAGCGTTTCTTCCGGTTTTAGGTCATTTTCGGTTTGTGAACTTTTGACAAATTTTATAAATGGAAGATTATTTTTCGTTAGTTTCATCCCGTTAGATTGTTTTGTTTCATTTTGTTTACTTGGTTCATAGCCGATACCATATCTACACTTCGGATGTCTTTTATAGTTACATATTTGTTTCACTGCTTGACGTGATCTCTCCCACGCAGCCGTGACGTACATTGCTCGTTCATCGGTTTCGGTTACCGGTTGAACTGTCTCCTCATTGTCTGAGAATAGTTCATCCGGTTCATACGTTTCGATTTTATGGTCGTTATCATATTCATTATTTATTTGTTCGGTTTTAGGTTCTACAAGAGTTGGTATATACGCAGATATATTTCTGAACTCAGCAACCATTTGGTTGAGTGCAGAAACTAGATCTTCTTTAGTAAACTCATCAGAAGAGAAATCAAATACCTCTTCGTCGTTTGCCATGAAGCAGGTTACTTTCTCTTCACTATCTTCATTATCGGAGTATGCCCACTCGCTTCCACCGTCGGATGCAATGAGTGCTTTTTGGATCTCCTTTCCTTCATCGGCATGTTGATCATCATTTCTCCGGTAGTCGTTTCGTTGGTTATTGTTGTTTCCCCGATAATTGTTTCCTTGATAATTGTTTCCCTGATACCGGTTGCCTTGATAGTTATTCCCTTGATAATTATTTCCTTGATAGTTTCCTTCCGGCTTTCTGACGTCTCTTCTTGGTTTTCTACACTCTGACCTGAAATGTCCAAAACCATCACAGTTATAACATCTCTTGTTTGATTTATCTACATAGTTATAATTAAAATCATTATTAGATGGTGGCTGGCTCTTCTTCATTAATTTCCCGAATTTCTGAGCTAGCATCGCCATCACATCGTCGGTTATTTGATCGGTGTTTTTGACTGGAGCCGGTGCGGTTGATACTGGAGCCGCCGGTTCCACCGATGTAACCAATGCTCTTGTTGCGGTTGATGTGGATGCTTCATCTTCGATCCGAGACTTGATCTCGAATTCGTAGGCTTTCAGATCCTCGAACACATCATGCAACTTCATCTGCCCAAGGGTGCTTGACTCCCTCATCACCATGGTCTTGATATCCCACGTGCTTGGCAATGATCTTAGAGCTTTGATGATCACTTCTCGGTTGTCATACTTCTTTCCGAGTGTCTGAAGCTCGTTTACTACGCTGATGAACCGGTTGCTGAATTCCTTCATGTTTTCCCCCGGTTTCATCCTTATGTTTTCATACTTCTGTGTAGCCACCAAGATTTTGCTCTCCTTGGTTCTTTCATTTCCCTCGTGGATCTGAATGATCGTTTCTTAGGCTTCCTTTGCATTGTCACACTCTGATATTTTGTTCAAAGTGTTGTTATCTATAGCCTTATAGATATGCCTCATGCAATGGTTGTCCAAGTTGCTTCTTCTCCGATCTTCACTTGTCCATAGGCTTTCCTCCTTGTTGATCTTGATCGGTCCCTCTTTCAGGACTCGGCTCATCTCATCATCTAACGTTATCAGATGTAGATACATCTGTTTCTTCCAACTGCTAAACGCTTCGTTGTTTAGCATTGGCGGCTTGTCGCTGTGGGTCATGCTTCCCATTTTCTTCGGTTGCTTGAGTGTTAAGAACCTGGCTCTGATACCACTTGTTAGGATCGGGGACGCCCTTGGAGGACCGGGGTGTTTTCCGGTTTCAGGAAGGGTGGCCGCTTACACAACACACAACTCTTTTGGTGATAGTCCGGTTAGAGACTAAAACCTTTCTCAGCACTGCACAACCTGTCACAGACTCTTGAACCGGGTTCAAGGGCGGAAATGTCTGTTTCAGGTTGAAGCAACAAATGCGACTTTAGATGATGTTTAAGAAGGAGTCGGTTTAATGAAGGTGAGTGACCGGTTTTAGGAGTATGATTGTTTTTAAGGTTAAGGTTTAAGTAAACAAGAAATGAAAGCAAGAGAAGGAACACGAGACACGAGATTTGTTTATGGATGTTCGGAGCAAACCCTCCTACGTCACCCCTTCTTCTCAGGTTATGAGAAAGATCTCCACTAACTCTTTAGAGTTACAATTACACTTCCGGTCGAGCCCAACTTCGCTACTCGCCGGTTACACCAAACTCACACTTTGATGTAATACAACAACTCAACACAAACACACACAGAAGGCTTCCGGTTTTAGACACACCGGTTTTGGAATACAGGACTTTATCTCTCTAGAATTTAATGCTTTATGACTTTCAGAATTTATGATGCTCACAACTACAACTGCCAAACTACACTTCTTCGAACTACATTGAATGAGGACGATCCGTCTTCCTTTTATAGCTGAAAGTAGCCAACGGTTACTTTCTTCTCTCTCTTGCGGATTGGTCGATCATTATCACGCCTGTTTGCAGAAAGGTTGCTTGCACGCTTCAACTTCCTCAACACCTGGCATTCATGCAGGTGACTCTGAGCATCGGATGACGTAGCCGGTTTTCAGATTGAGACACGTGTTGAACATCCGCTTCCGGTTGTCAGCATCGGATCAACAAAGCATCATTGCTTTCCTCGCATGCTTCTGATCGGATCTGATCTTCTTTTATTCTTTCAAGACACGTTTCTTCCGTCATGGTACGTCACTCTTGAATTTGAATCTTCTGAATTTTGTTCTAAACCATCCGGTTTTTGTGTCTTGTGTAGTATCATCCGGTTGAAGAGTATAATCTTTCTTCTTCGTTAACCGGTCGCTTGAGAAGGTAGAACCGGTTCCTCTGATCTTTAACTTGATCACTTGAGGCTGGTTTCTTTGAAGTAGTAGCAACCGGTTTTTGATGCCCCAACCGGTTCATACGGTTTTAGAAGTACCTGCACATGAAGTTTAACTTCTGTTTAGTTTGTCTGGCCGGTTCAAAATTAATCTACTTAATTTTTCTATCAAAATATTTTAAAAGTATTCCACTTTTTAGAATAGCAGACCTTCATTCAAAATTCATGTCCTGCTCTGATAGGGAAGATGCATGGAAATTGGGGCTGGTATACCTTGTTTCCCATTATCTCTTTGTTCTTGACCCGAAGAGGATAATAAATATGAAACTCTTCAGCATGGTCGATGACATCGACACCTTCCTCAATTTTCCATGGGGAAAGATGTCCTTTAGAGCAACCATCAAGGGTTTTACCAAAGAGAAGAAGGTGGACAAGCAGATAGATGAGGATGTGGTTGTACTGGAAGATGCATCCCACATCCTATTTAAGAGAAAGAGGACGACGTCGAAAGCTGTACGTAATCCCTACATCGTCCCTCGTCCAAGAAAGAAGATGATTGTTGTCGATCCTATGTCGAATTGTAATCAGCAACTGAGGACAGAGTTCAGGAAAGAATTTGCGAAAGGGGCTACATTTGAGAACATCCAACTCTCTGATTGCACTAGAGACCTTAAGTTCTTCACTACAATTCTGAGGTTAAATAGGTGGCTAACTGATGTGGAGATGAATGCCGCAATTTGTCTCTAAGAGCAAGAGCATTCGCTTACCCAAAGGCATACCCGACGGATTTCACCATCTTAGATTGCGAGTTTGCCCCTTTGATTACTTCATACTATGACGATTTTGTTGCTGACTCGGTTGATCCAGAAAAACCAGCTGGCCATCTTTTCGCTGAAATCATTTACCACTACTACTGGGGTAGAGAAGATAAACATATGCCTAGTTGGAGTAGTGTTGATGATATTTACTTCCCCCTCAACCTCAACAACATACACTGGGTACTGTGTGTTATTCGATTGCAAGAATGGAGAATTGATGTTTATGATTTCGATTAGACAATTTTCAATGACGACGAATTTGGAAAATCCATGAAAGCCATTTGTGAGATGATGTCGCCCTTCCTTCATAAAGCAATGTCTGAAGTTGAAATGACCAGGTATCCTAACATGATAAATGAAACTTTTAGATTTCAGAGAATCCCACATCCTAAAGTACCAAAAGCAGAATTGAGTGGGGACTGTGGAGTTTTTATATTAATGTATTTAGAGTACCTAACTGCTAAACTTGGTCTAGAAAATTGCATATCAAAAAATATGCAATTATATAGAGAAAAGTGGGCAGTCAGGTTGTACCACCAGATTTTAGAGCCATGAAGTTGTAAACACTGAATTATTGTTGTAACATGTGCAAATACTGAATTATTTTTGTAACATGTTGTGTAAATACTGAATTATTGTTGTAACATGTTGTGTAATACTGAATATTGTTTATCATCATCATTGCAGCCATGAATGTTGTAATAAGTATCATAAAATGTGTAGTAATATGCGTATGCGTGAGTTATGACTCACGCGTATTACAATACGCGTCTTTTATGACTCACGCATATTCTAATATGACTCACGTGTATTGTAATACCCGTGAGTCATAACTCACGCGTATTACAATATGACTCACGTATATTGTAATACACGTCAGTTATGACTCACGCGTATTACAATATGACTCACGTATATTGTAATACACGTCAGTTATGACTCACGCGTATTACAATATGACTCACGTATATTGTAATATCACGCATATTGTAATACACGTCAGTTATGACTCGCGCGTATTACAATATGCGTGAGTTTAGCATTGTGCAATATATATGCGTGAGTCACTGTATGTCATTAGCATGGCCAACCTGGATGTATTATACAATCTGTATACAATTTTCAAATTAAAAAACATAGACAATATTCATGTTATTGAAAACCAACAAACTGTATACAACTTTCAACTGATCAACCATAGACAATATTCATGTAATTGAAAACCAATAATCAATCAGTATACAACTTTCAACTGAAAAACCATAGACAATATTCATGTTTGTGGCTGAGATGATGGCGGCTGAGATGATGATTCTCTTGCAGCTCTTGCAGTAGAGGGTGCAGGCATTACTGATTTGCATGTTGCCCTATTATGACCCTGACCACCACATGAGCTACATCTTCTCGGTACCTTACGAATTTCACCTTGGGATGACCTACGCTTTGTTTGAGGTCGCCCTTTCTTAACCTTAACAGGTGGTTTAAGGCACACTCGTTGCTTGATATGTTCTGGAATATCCCAATACTCTTCATGACAAACTGGATATATTGTTTCCGCATACGCATTGATCCACAATTCACTTGAATAATACCTGAAAGATAACAATTGAACATGTGAGAAATAAAGTTAGTTAGATAGATTCAATAGCAAATAAAGTAAAGTAAACCCTAAACCTTGAGCATAACTCATAGGCATCCAATCTATGGGTACGGGAAGCAGCCAGGGCATGAGTGCAAGGAAGACCAGATACATCAAATACCCTACAACTACAACTCATTCCTTTCAAGTCAACTTTATAATCAAATTCACCGTCATGGACATAAAACTCGAATCGGTTAAGTGGATGAACGTTATATAATATGGCCTTCTCAGCTTGATCACGTAAGAACTTTTCATAATAAGAAGATAAACGTTCATTGTGATTGGACGCTTTTTCTCTTCGACTATTAAACCAATCTTGTAATGTGAATCTTAAATAATCAGTTAAGATTGATATGGGATACTTTCTAGCTTCCCTACTTTGACTATTGAAGCTCTCAGCGTAATTGCTTGTCATTTGATTGTATCGTTTATCAGGAAAAAAGGCACGACTCCATCTCTCAAACCCAATATCTGCCATATACATTGCAATACGAGGGTCCTTAGCATTGATCTTGTCAAAATGCTGATTAAACTTCAAGATTGTGTATGCTTGAGAAGCCAAACCAAACTCGGCGTGACAGTGATCGGTTTTGAATTTGGCCATAATATTCATCTTGATGTGATATGTGCACGCACCGTGGTCAGCTTCTGGAAAAATAGCACACAAGGCATTGGCGATGCTTGGGTGTCTATCCGATACGAACACGAGATCATCAACCAATCCAATTGCATCTCTAAGTTTTTGCATGAAATAAGTCCAGGAGTTGTTATTCTCCGAATCAACAACGCCGAATGCAAAAGGATAGAGTTGTTCATTCGCATCTAATGCTATCGCCACCAATAGCTGACCTCCAACCTTGTGCTTAAGAAAACTGGCATCGACGCACAATACTGGACGACAACAGTTTTTGAAACCCCTAATTGAGCAGCCTAAGGACATGAACATATACCTGAAATGACCGTGCTCATCCGTCTGGATGTCTGTTATGGTACCCGGATTGTTCTTCTCCAACATGTACAGGTATGATGGCAATTTACCATAAGAATCTTCTACAGTTCCTCGCACCGCCATTAGGGCATTTTCTCTAGACCGCCAAACCTTATTATAAGACAACTTTATTCCATAAGTAGTCTGTATGTCTTCCATTATTTTCTTGGGCATGTGGTCATGGTGATGGTCCATGTACTTGTTCTTCATGCATTCCCCAAACACCCATGATGGTGCTTGCCTTTGATTCTCTTGCCTCGTCACAATTGAACACGTATGATCTTTTACGAATTTACGAATCTCAAACATTTCCGAGGAATTTACTCTGACAGCACGCGGTCTCCACTTGCAATTCTTATCCAAACATTTCACAACCCAAAGTTCTTTTTTTGACTTCACCACTTTGAATTCAAAATGATTAGTCATGGCATATTTATATAACCTCAATTGAAGTTCTTTTTTATTCTCAAACAAAGAACTGACTTCCAATCCGATTCCGGTACTTACTGCCTCATGTATAGGATTTTCACTACTTGGTATGTTACTAGCAACCCATTCACTGCAGCTTGGTTGAGTACGAACAACAACATTGTTTTGTTGTGTACTAGGAACCCAAGCACTGCTTGGATTTGGATTGGTACTAGGAACCCAATCAGAACTACTAGGTTGGGTAATAGGAACCCAATCATCATCAGCATCATCCCCCACATTCAGACGCAAATGTTCATCTTCAATGTCATTTTCGAAGAAAATCTCACGCTGCTTCGGGAAGACGTCGGGGTCATCAATTTCTGGAACCGCTACACTTTCTTGAGTTGGTAGTGACTTCTCTACTAAGGATACACACAATGGAGTGCGGTTGTGGACTGAAACTGCTTCATGTAAAAAGAACTCCACATCCACATCTTTTTTTATATCAGTTATATAAGAAAATTTGGCAATCATGCCAGGAGCATTATACTTGGCTTGAAGCAATAAATCATATCTAGATTTGTCAACATCGGTAGCAGAATAAATTTGATCAACTAATTGGGCATAAGTAGAATTTTGGGGAACAATCATACCGCTGTTTGACTTTGTAGAAAAATGAGTAAGATCGTCCGTAGTTTTCCACTCTCCATCAATGTAAAGAAGTACATGTACTTGAGCTGCAATTGAAAAAAGTTCAACAACATCACAAGAATTGAAAAAAGTTCAACAACATTACCATAACCGAGGAGAGTTTGCTCGTAGAGTTTCAGGAAATCCAATGCAGCAACTTTTTACCATAAGTTTGCTTCAATGATTCTAATGGGATAAGAGCTCCCTATCCAATAGGTCCATTGAAGCAAACTTGTGGTTAATTCTTGGCACATTGTATCTCCACGAAACATACCAGTAAACTCTACCTCAAAGCTTAATTCGCGTGAGTGGGAATCAATAAGCGTGAGTGAAATACGCATGAATCAGCTACACTATGCCAGCAAACCCTAAACCTTAATACTAGAATAACAACATAGTATTGATTCTCATTCATTCGAATACAACCTAGCTAAACTATAATTTAACTAACCTAGTGTTCATAATCACTAAAAACCATAAAATAAACATACCCATTTTGAGAACGAAGAGTAGTGGGTCATGAATTCAAACGTAGAGGTCGCGTGGTGTCGTCGTAGTCGTCAGCTGCTGCTACTCGTGGTCGAGTTCTTCAGGGAGTACGGTTTGAGGGTCGAGTCGAAATGGCGAAAGCGAGAGAAGAGAGAGGGGAAATTAGTGATTCGTGGTTTTGTTATAAATTAGGGCACAAAAATATTATATACGATGAAAGACGAGAATTGAAATTCACGTGTTTCATCTAAAACACGTCAATAAACTCACGCATTTTAGATGAAACGCGTGAATGCATTTCACGTTAATTGAAAGACGAGGAATGCCATTCACGCATTTCATCTAAAATGCGTGAGTTTATTCACGCGTTTTAGATGAAACGCGTGAATAACAACATTGTTCCTTGTTCCTTGTTGTAAACAAAGAAAGCGAATATGCGTGATTATACACAATACACGTGAGTTATGTTGGATTGTTCTAAATAAGCATAAGTTATGATACTACATTCAAGCATTCTACACAATATACGTGAGTTTGTAGTATGGTGTATCATCAAATCGATTAACTCACCTAAATTATAAGAAAGCCAACAATGATAAATAAGGCATATTGTAATAAATCAACAAACCATATTGTTAACAAAAGTAATAAACCATAAATAAAAGAATATTCAGTAATATAAACCACCATAAATAGAAGAACAATAAGTATTGTTAACAAAAGTCTAAACAACTCCAAATTAAGTAAGCAAATGCTGCAAATCACAAGCAGCAACAGATTGAAGCAACTTTGTATGAGGAACAACATGTTCATCCAATATGCATGACATAGCAGCCGCTGTCTCAAAAAGCCAATTGTCGGGAAGAACATCAAAATCCTTTTCAATTGGTCGATACCTGCTGTCTATCTCGAAATATACTATTATAGTTTTCGCATCCCTTGGCTCAACAAATGGATAATCTGGATTATCCGATTCTTTAATACTACCACCTTCAGCAACTATTAACTCAATGAGATCCTGTTTGTAAAGTGGGATGAAATTCCTACAAATATAAAAATGTAACCGTCGAACAGTTTCGAACGCTGAAAAACAAACAAAGAAAATAATTTCAGTTATCAAGCAAAATAATAAAAGTACAGATAGGAGGAATAAGACCAAACTCACATTATTCAACAACCGAAGTCTTCCTTTTCTAGGACCACCTTGGGCTCTATGATTATCATGTTTAACCTCATAAGGTTCCTCATCAACACAGTTTTGGGTTTTTAATGATGATTTTATCCTTACACAAAACAATTTTTATATTAATTTAACAGACATATGTATGAAACAAATTGTGTGAACAGAGACTCACAATCAATAGTAAGGACCCATTTCCCGTTCAGAATTGCCTTCAATACTTTTTGAGTTCGGCCGCATGCACCATTAGGATCAGTGTAAGCAATAACATGGGTTACATCTTCTCTCCACTTCGGAGACACCCTTGCACCAAAAGTGCGAGCAAATTCAACTATCAACAACTGTGTAAAACAATAATATAATGGTTATTACATTCAAAACTAGTTAATATGGACATAGTAGAGAGAATAGAACATACATTATCTTCAGGTGATAATTAATTGGGACATAAGGTCATAACAGTGTTTGTTGCCTGCATATTATAAAAAAAAAGGAGTTTTGTTATTAAATACATAAATATGAACATTTCAATTCAATATAACAACCATTTTATTAAATACCATTTTGTTGAACGAACTGAGAAAACCGGTTGTGGTGGCGGTCGTGGCAGCTCCTGATCTAAATACTACAATATCCATCAATATAAACAGCAGAATATACATCAATAGCTAACCATACAATATTCATGTAATTGAAAACCAACAATCAATCAGTATATATAGGAAAACTAACAATCAATCAGTATATATAGGAAACGGCATAATATACATCAAAACCAAACCTTAAACCCTAAATACACCAATATCCATGAATATAAATGGCAGAATATACATCGAAACCTAACCCTAAACCTAAATACATCAATATATATAGGAAACGACATAATATACATCAAAACCAAACCTTAAACCCTAAATACACCAATATCCATGAATATAAATGGCAGAATATACATCGAAACCTAACCCTAAACCTAAATACATCAATATACATAGGAAACAACATAATATACATCAAAACCAAACCTTAAACCCTAAATACACCAATATCCATGAATATAAACGGTATAATATAAATCGAAACCTAAACCTAAACCTTAAGCCCTAAACTGACCTGATGATGTTGAAGAACGATGATGTTGGAAGGATCCCGATGATGTTGAGGAACGATGATGTTGAGGAACGATGATCTTGATAGATGTTGAAGGAAGTCGGAATGGAAAGTCGGCCGCAGTCGGAGTGGGAGGGAGAATCGGGGAGGTTTTGTTTTAAATTAAGGCCAAAAGTTATATATAAGACTAAAGACGCGAATTTCCATTCACGCGATTTAATATAAATCGCGTGAGTTCATTAACGCGTTTTAGATGAAACACGTGGATGGGAATTCACGTAAATTGAAAAACGCGAATTACCATTCACGCGTTTCATATAAAACGCGTGAATGAAATCACGCGATTTAATCTAAATCGCGTGAATGGCAATTCGCGTCAATGAGCGTAAAATCTGGCGCGCGAGGGGTATTTCTGACATTTCGTAGGGCAAAAGGGCCCTTTTTGCCAACATTAGTCGGCGCGGTCTATTTTTGGATTTTAACCTGTTATTGGGGCCATTTCATCAAATTTCCCGATTCAGGATATTCGAAACAATCACGGCTTCATAAAAAAGACACTGGCCCAGCATGATGGCCAAATTAATACCAACATCAGCTAATTTCTCAAAAATAAATAAAAATATTTTAATATTTTAATTTATAGATTCATGTAAAGATATGTGAGAGGATGTTAAATTAATTAAATAACTAAATGAGTTATTCACCAAACAATGCGGATCCTACAAATTAGAAATATCTCACATGTTAGTTAATTAGGAGTTTTTTCATTGGAGCTTTTTTTTAAAAAAAAAAATTGACAAAGAAATATCTCTCATGTTAGTTAATTAGGGGTGTTTTCATTGATTTTTTTTTTTTAAAAAAGTTATTTGATAAAAAAAAAAAAGTAGGTTATTTGATTTTAATTGGTTGAATTATATTATATCTTTTATATTAAATTTTATCAAAATATAGTAAGATCAATATTTTGATATTTAGTTAACAAATTTTATAAAAAAAAATATGATAGTGATATATATGGGTTGTTAGTAAAAAACCATAACAATAAAAGATCATACAACCTCTAAGAACATATTATCACCAAGAGCTTGTTGATATTGAATTGTTTGGGATTTTAATTGTTTTTTTGAGAAAATATTGTTTAATAAAAATATATATTTTTTCTAAGTATAGGTGATTGATGTAACTTTTTTATATTTAAATTTATAAATGTAAATTTAAAATATATTTAATTTGATAAATTGAGTGATTAAATGATTAAACAAAATATTTTATAAAAAAATCCTAAAACCAACCTCATACCAGCTCTAGTTGGTATTTTTGTTTTTTTAGATTTGTATGATTTGTTTTTAAAATAAAGTATTTAAAAAATAGATTATTTGAACTTTAGTTTATTGATTACTATTATATTTTTTTGTATTTGAGATTTATAAAAATAAGTTAAAGATATTTTAAAGTTTTAGTTGATTAATTTAATAATTTGGCAGATAGAATGATAATAACGAGATTCAATATATATTTTTGGAAAATCTAATAAAACAAAGTTACGATCCAACAAGCTCAAATTAATACAAGGCCAGGGCTCTCCTCTATGAATTCATAGTCTGTTACTAATGATATTAATTAAACAAAAAAGATTTATACGATCTTTTTATTGATAAATCGAGGAAATCAAAGATTGGGGAGTACCAAAAAAAAATCAAATCAACCATGCATGACGTGGAACCAAGCCAGTAAACTAAATCCCAAAAGGGTTACAACAAACACAGAAAAATAACTAATAGAAATGATATTGAAACTCCAAAATTAATAAATCTCACGCCTAGACAAATCTTTAACTCTTTTGGGCACATCTTTAAGGAATAACCAACCCTTCAAGTACTCATGAATATGAGTTACACTTTGAATCAATTAAATTTGACAATGACAAACTCCCTACAACTATATTCAAAATGGATTAGAGAAAAAAAAAGGGTTGCACTTTTCTATTAATCGAGTTTGTTTGAATAAATATTATATTATTTTAAAAAATATTTGAATAATGTGATTTTAAGAAAATAAATTTTTTTAGTAAAAATATTTAAAGTGTATTTATATATAATAATAATAAAATATTTATTTAAAAAAAACAATAATATATTTTATTTAATGAATTCAGTAGTATTATTATTAAGTAAAATTTGAATGAGATAATATTTAGTTTAAACACATTTTGAGCTAATTCATTAACTTTTTTAAAATAACTTAAGTTATTTAAACAGTTATTATTAGTAATGATATTAAAAGGTGAAAAAATGGTAAAAAATACTTAAAATGTTTAATATATAATAATAAAATAAAAAATAATAATTTAAAATATAAGGTATTTTAGTATTTTAATTAGTGAATTGAATGGTGTAATTAATAAGAAGGGGTGAAATAATGTTTGATTAGGTTAAATGTGTGTTAGTAACTCGGAAATTGATATTAAAATTGGAATTTGAGGGTTTAATTTTTAAGTTTAGTACACCATTTAATATTAAAAATTAAAATTAGAATTAAAATTTTATTGGAACTCGATTTAGTGTAATTTTATAGTTCTCAATTACATTCTTTTTAGGTTAAAATTGTAATTCTGAAATTATTTTTTTTAATGTTTTTTTTTCTAACAAAATAACTTATTTTATCATTTAAAACACAAATAAAGTTTTTTAATCGGTAATTTTGTTTTGAAATTTAGAATTTTAAAATATAGAACTGATATTTTTTTTATTGAGTAAGTTAGCATTTTAAATTAATATATATATATATATATATATATTAGTTTAATAATATCTTGAACTAATATTTTGTTTTTAATTTAGGAACTTAAAATGTCAAAAAAGTTAACATGTTGAACCAATATTTTTTGAATTAAAATTAAAACTTAAAAAAATCTCTTAACTCTTAAGTTATCCTAATTGGTTGTGTCAAACTAATATTTTAATAAAATAAATAATATACATTAAAATTATTTTTATTATATTCTTTTTTACCAACAAAGGAATTGAGATTGAATTAAAATTCTATAGTTTTCTTAAACATAGGAATTGAATTTTAATTTAATGTCAATTCTTGTGTAATTGGAATGGAAATTTCAATGTCAATTCCAATTCTAATTCTACTTCCACTAATTGAAATATATCATAAGGTGTGTTTGGTAAGCCTGAAATTGACATTGGAATTGAAATTTGAGGGTCCAATTTCAATTCCTAAGTTTGGTAGACCCTTTAATATTAAAAATTAGAATTGGAATTAAAATTCTAATAAAATTTAATATAGTGTAATTTTATACTTTTCAATTCCATTCGTTTTAGGTCGGAATGGTAATTCCAAAATTTATTTTTTTTATATTTTTTCAAACAAAATAACTTATTATTTTATCCTTTAAAACACGATTAAAGTTTTCAATCGATAATTGTTTTTTGAATTTAGGATGTTAAAATATCAAATCTATGTCACATAGAGCAAGTTGAACGATCCAATGAAACGGTAACGGAAGAATCTCTACCAAATATTCTAAGCGGTAATTAGAATTATCCTTACTTGACGATTAGTAGGCAACACCGGAAACTGTCTTGCCAAGTGAAAATGGACCATCTACATGGCCGAAATAGTGAGAAATCCATACAAATAAAGGGAAAAGTGCTCCATATTAAAGATCAAATCGAGTAATTTTTTATTGAAAAAATGAAAAACAACTTCAAATCCAATTATTTCATCTTCTTTGTTTTTAAGAAGGGGATGTTCATGGACTCGAGTAAGGATCACCAATACAATTATACCGTACGAGCAACAAACGACCCACCAATAATTGAGAATATTATTCGGACTATAAAAATTCGAAACAAAAAAATTAGTCCGACTAAACAGGATACCAGACCGAACAAAATGCAACATAAACTCAAATCTGAGTAATGATAATTAAAATAAGGCACCGAAGGGGCCAAAAAAGATTGATTTTTCAACTTCTCTAAAAATAATTTTTCTAGAGAAAAAAAATTAGATTTGAGAAATAATTTATTTTTGTTTTGATTAGAAAAAAAAAGTTGGTTAAAGTTATTTAAATAACCCATCCAAAAATCTCTTAGATATAAACATTATGATTCAAATAACCAATGATTCGTATTAATAACCAATTGATTAATTCAACTATGACCATTAGCTATGAACTATTTGAATATTTAAATAAGGAAAATGATATTTTCAACGAAGGGCAGCGAAAGCAAGGCCACAAATCTTACGTGGCCTGTCATGTTATCCCCACACTAGCATTATAAAATAATATATATATATAATATAAAAAACGTTTCATATTTTCCCCGCTCAATATCTCTCTCTTCCTTCTCCGACGGTTTATTATCTTTCTTTCTTCTCTAGCGATTTCTTGCTCTCCGACTTCAGCGGTCTTCTTCTTCTTTTCTTCATCGTCGTCCGATCGAAAATAGTAAGTCTTTTCTCTTTCCTTTGTTTATCTTCCCTTTGTTTCGAATATGGTAAGTCTTTCATACTTCTTTTCTTCTTTTCAGTCTAGTCCAGGTTCATCGTCCGACAAAACTCCAAGGACTTCAAGGACTCCAAGGTACTATTCCTACACCATGTTATCCATCTATTTCGAAATGAATCTATTTAGAAACGAATATTTGATGATTAGGGTTTAGCGTAGAAACGATTTTGATATTTTAGCAATTAGGGTTTAGCGTAGAAACGATTTTGATATCAATATTTTGTTTAGCGATTTGGGTTTAACTGTACATTTTAGTACAAAAGCATCCCAAAATGGACATTTTGATTCAGGATATTCCGGGTCCCGGAATGTCACATTTCATGACATTTCTAAACACTTTTGTTTTGAAATGGACATTTCGGGACAACTTTTCTCGTAATTTTTTCTTTTATGTATAATTGTTTATCTCTTTATCTTCATGTTTATATATTTAGTTGCATGTTTATCTCATGTTTATTCATGGTTCATTTTTTTTGTTCATTTGATTCTTTTGTTCTTATAGAGCAAATAAAAATAAATGGAAGGCGGCCCAAGTAGATAGTTCACATGAACCCTCGCAAAAAAAAAAACAAAGCAGTCCACAACATATTTTTAACGAGGACATCGTCTTTTAACCTTTTCAATCTTCTTCAACTATTATTTAATCAATAAAAAGAGGTTGTGAAGATCACAGGCTTTGGATCTCTTGTATCACCATCCCTTTCAAAATGCCCCGGCTAAATCACTCGTTATCTTGTTAGAAACTTTGACTGTATTAAATGTGTGTTCATCCTACAGAGTGGGGAAGAAGTAAAAATCAAGAAGAGGATGTCCAAAACATATTGAGCATCCCTAGAGGGGAGTTGGAGATTGTAGAATACGATTAAAACGAGACCGATATGAATTTGATGGCTTTTGACTCGATGGGGTATGTTGGAAAAAATTAAGTGAAGAGTTAATTAACTTAGAAGAAACTGTTTAGAAAAATTAAGTAAAGAGTTAATTAACAGAAAATACGAAATATTAAACAACTGAGTTTTGGTGATGTTTAAATATGAATGAAGTTAAGCTGTCTAATTGTTTATGTGCAGGTGTATTAGACTATGCTAACTTAGACGCGGTCTAAGTAGGCTAATTATACGTGTAACGTAGTTAGACATGCAGTCTAACTCCATTAGACGTGGTAGTCTAATGGGTAACGTAGTTAGACGTTGGCGTCTAAATCCTTCAAACAAGTCTAAAGTAATACGTAGTTAGACGTTACAGTCTAACAGATACATAGTTAGACGTTGCAGTCCAACAGATACATAGTTAGACGTTGCAGTCTAACAGATACATAGTTAGACGTGCAGTCTAACAGATACATAGTTAGACAATACAGTCTAACATATACGTAGTTAGACGTTACAGTCTAACAGATACGTAGTTAGACGTGTAGTCTAATAAATACGTAGTTAGACGTGTAGTCTAACAGATACGTAGTTAGACGATGCAGTCTAACAGATACGTAGTTAGACATGCAATCTAACAGATACATAGTTAAACGTTGTAGTCTAATAGATACGTAGTTAGACGTGCAGTCTAACAAATACGTAGTTAGACGTTGCAGTCTAATAGATACGTAGTTAGACGTTGCAGTCTAAAGATACGTAGTTAGACGTGCAGTCTAACAAATACGTAGTTAAACGTTGTAGTCTAACTCCATTAGGCATGGTAGTCTAATGGGTAATGTAGTTAGACGTTAGTGTCTAACTCATTCATACAAGTCTGAAGGGATGCGTAGTTAGACGTTGCTGTCTAACTCCATTAGATGTATGATATAATGGAACACACTATTAGAAGTTGACGTCTAACTCCCTTAGACTAGGTAGTATAATGGAGCACGTCTAATGCCTCGCTTCAGCAGCTATTTGAAGTTAGCATATGTCTACCCACAATCAACTAGTTGTCTTCTACTCTGCTCCACCACTCCTGTGCAGTCTGACAAGCCATCTAATTGCATCAAATAAACGAATGCCACGTACGCAAATATCCTTCCAATGGTTTGTCCTGTACAAGACAATATTAGATAGGATATTCGGCGCACTACCTATTCGGTACGGCCATGATCCATTTGCTTAGAGTCTGTTGTAGTCTTGTCCTTTGGGCGGCCTTCTAATGGACACTTGCCACGTGTCCATGAAGAAGATTCGACCATTGGTGTCCTTATACTATATATAGATGTTCAAGGATAACAGCTGAATCACCGGTTACTTTGCTCATTTTTACAATATTACAAGCTTACTCTTGCACTTACTGATTTCTATCATCTTCCAAGTTCAAGAGAGAAAAAATCAAAACTGTCTAGCTGAGTGAATATTGTTCTTAATATTGTAAGTTGAACAGAGGTTATTCTGTTCAACAGAGTGTTTAGCTAGATCAGTAAACTATATTTGATTCAAAGAAGTTTAGTGAAATCCTTCCGGTTGTGGAAGAAGGGGTGACGTAAGAGAGTTTGCTTCGAACATCCATAAACAACTTTCTGTGTTCTTTACTTTATGCCTTCCATCTTTCATTGGTTCAAGCTTCAAATTCGACGAACACTTCCGCACTTGAATATGTTTCAAGAGTTCGAAAGATTTGCGAAGAATAGAAACAGATTTTAACTTCTAACAGAGTTAAAATCGAATCGTTTATCGTAAGTTGTTATCAATAGCCAGACCTTAGTCTCTATTGGTTACACCGATCCTATCAATTGGTATTAGAGCCCTGTTTTCTATTCTCAAGCCTCTAAAGAACCTGAATCATGTCGAAAGATTCTAGCTCCTCCAAGATTCCCATGTTTTCGAAAGAAAATTACATGGTGTGGAAGAAGAGAGTTCGTGCCCATCTTGCCTCTTTATATGATGACATGTGGAGTATTGTCACCAAAGGACCTATCAAGATTAAGAAAGACAAATATGAATGGACAAATGAAGATAAAAGGAAGAACAACCTCGAAAACTTGGCCATGGAAATCCTATACAAATCCCCTAACGACAACATTTTCAACTACATCATATCTTGCGAGTCTGCCAAAGAAATTTGAGACAGACTCACTCAACTCTATGAAGGAAACGCACAAACTAAAGAGAACAAGATTATGATTTCCACCCAGCAGCTTGACAACATTAAGATGCGTCCTGGAGAGACGATGACTGAGTTTGATACAAGATTCAGTCAGATTGTTACCACTCTATCTATTCTAGGAAAGATCTACATCAATAGAGAGATTGCTATAAAGGTCATGTGAGCTTTGCCAAGGGAGTGGGACATCAAGACCATGGGATGATGGATTCTAAAGACCTCAATAAGATGGAGCTCTTCGACTTGCTTGCCGATCTGAAAGCTTATGAGTTCGAGTTTAACTCTAGGAATGAAGAGGAGCACCCCACATCTGTCATCATAACCAAAGCTTTGGTGACTGTCGAGGAGTCACCAGTTGCCACCGAAGAAAAGACGTATGCTCAGCAGCTCAGTGCGACGTAATGGCTTTTCTCGTGAAGAAATTCGGGAAATACATGAAGAAGAGCATCCCTAACTCAAGCTCTTCAAATAATACCAATGATGAGGAAGATAATTCTAAGGCTAACATTAAGTGTTTTAATTGTGGTATTCTAGGTCATTACAAGTCGGAGTGTAGGAAGCCAAGAAGTGATGAGAAGAAGAAGGACAACGAAAACGAGTTGAAGGCCCTCATGACGGCTGACAGCAAGGCCAAGTGAATGCAACGCAACTCAGACTATTTATCATCCAACGATAGTGATGATGAAGAGATTGCTTTCTTCATGGAAAGAGAAGAGGAAGATTCTAAGGAATATGAGGTACTAGATTTCTCCTCTAAAAACTTTTCACGAGATGAATTAGTGGCTGCACTAAATGACATGGTCTCGGAGTATAAAAAACTATCAGAATCTCAAAACGAAACAAGTTCAAAATCTGAAAATGCTGAACCAACTTTTTCTCAAAACTCCGAGCCAAAAGTTTTTGAAAATATGAATGAGCTCTCATCTGAGAATGAGAAGCTCAAGGAAAAGATTCAAACTCTTTTTTCTGAAAACCAACGTATAAACTATATTGTCAGTTCTTGGACAAAGTCTAGAGAAGCTGTCAAATATCAGATTAGTCTATTGATACCTGTTAGATGCAGATCCGGTCTAGGATTTGATAGCGATGACTTAGACAAGTCCTATAAGAAGTTAAAGTCAGCAACTGACAAGCTTAAACCAATAAGCTTTGTCAAAGGGAGTTTAACTAATACTGGAACTGATCCAAGCTGTGAGAATCTAACTTTAAAGAATGAGTTAACTTATGTTCCGCCAACTGTTAGTTGGCTGAAAATTAAGTCAGAAGCAACCAGCAAGTCTGGTAAACCAAGACATGAGAAGAAGTCAAGGAGTTTTAAAAGAAAACCATCCTCTAAAGTTAAGGGATCAACGGCTAGAAGAAAGATGTCTGCTAAGCCTAAATCATACGCACTTATCACTACACAAAACGGGAAATTCATCAAGATAACTCAAATATGGATCCCTAAGGAACTGATTGACCGAGGACCCAAGTGAATGTGGGTACCAAAATATGTAAATACTTCTTCGTGTAGGTGATACAGGGTAGCTGCATGGAGGGAACTTGGACCACACTCTTTTGAGAACATGCTCTAGAAGATCAACAAGTGGCATATTCGCCACTCCCACTGACTAAGTGTTTATTTCCTAAAAATATTTTTGGTCTTAAGGACCTCAAAACATTTATTTATTCATTCTGTAAATATGCATAAATTGAGGGGGGAATATAATGTTTAACTTGTTTAAACAGATGAACGTAGACGAAAGCTTTAATTGGTCTATTAGACGAGGACGTCTAAAAGAAAAGCAAGTACTTAGACATTCATCTACTTATACAGTCTGTGTTTCTAAGGTGAAATGTCTTGGTTTAAAACCTACGCGGTTAGACGTCGAAGTCTAACAGACGTTTAGATGTTCATAAGACTAGCGTAGTTAGACGCTAACGTCTAACTAGACACACGTCTAATACGTGTTGTCTATGCATAATTAGACGTCTACGTCTAATAGACGTTAAACTTCTATAAGACAAGCGCGATTAGGCGCATGCATCTAATAGACTCATGTGTCTAATAGACATCTATTCTACCTAGATTCCAGAATGTAGAAGCAAATAACACGTCTAACTACGTGTGTAGTTAGACGCTTCATCTTTGGACTAATTGAGGACAACTGCCTTCACGCACGGTCATCTAATTTTCCCGCTCAAACACTAAAGTAGTCATTTATTAATGACTTGAAGACGCGTGTCTTTCAATGTCAAGGAAAATGACTAACATACTCTTAAATATTAAATTATTATCGATTAAACCCAGAATAATGATGACTACCTTTGAGAAAAGGCGCCTAACATTAATTGGTAGGCCCCTTTTTGTGAAAAGTGACAGTTAAGACATATAACTTTTCAGATTCTATTTAAGGACATCATGCATGTGATTGAAGATTTTACGCTCACAGTTTCTTAAGAACCCTAGTTTTTCTCTAACTTCTCTCTAAGAAATCGGGCTCATCTTCTTCATCTTTTCTCCAAATGACTAACAAAAAATCCACTCTTGTTCACAACACTTTGCAGGTAGATTTCGCATCCGTCTACGACCTCGTCTAATGAAATTAAACGTCCCCGTCTAATAACAGAATTCATTATACCACCTGGTCTAATGGGATTAGACTTCACGTCTAATTACAATCACTTCAGACTAATCTGAAGGAGTTAGACTACACGTCTAACTTTCAAAAGTTAGACTGCACGTCTAACTTTCACCAGTTAGACTGCACGTCTAACTTTCACCAGTTAGACTGCACGTCTAACTTTCTCTTTCCATTAGACTGCACGTCAAACTCTACGAGTTAGACTGCACGTCTAATTACGGTTCTACTTCAGACTAGTCTGAAGGAGTTAGACTGCACGTCTAACTTTCATAATTCATTAGACTGCACGTCTAACTCCACGAGTTAGACTGCACGTCTAATTACGGTTCTATTAGACTGCACGTCTAACTCCACGAGTTAGACTGCACGTCTAATTATGAGTCTATTAGATTGCACGTCTAACTCCACGAGTTAGACTGCACGTCTAATTACGAGTCTATTAGACTGCACGTCTAACTCCACGAGTTAGACTGCACGTCTAACTCCACGAGTTAGACTGCACGTCTAATTACGAGTCTATTAGACTTCACGTCTAACTCCACGAGTTAGACTGCACGTCTAATTACAAGTCTATTAGACTGCACGTCTAACTCCACGAGTTAGACTGCACGTCTAATTACTTTAGTTAGACTGCACGTCTAACACCGCTTAGTTAGACTACACGTCTAACTTCGCTAGTTAGACTGCACGTCTAATACCATGCATCTAATACCAAATCGGTCTAATGAACCTCATTAAAACCAAGTCTACTGAAATCTAATTTCTATACACCTGCATAAAAAATAATTAGACGCATATATAATCCATTCCTCATTTCATCATCAAAATTCTAATAGTCAAACTATTTCAACACTTAGTCAAAATAATTTGACCCAACAATTTCCCCCTTTTTGATGATGAGATTGAAACCCTACATAGGCAACAGATTAGTGTATCCATCATATAAATGTAAACAACCCCTGTTTACATACAAACATTTTCAAAAACACAGTATTCAGAGTATAAAATTCTTAAGAACATAAATAGGAGTGTTTTCAGGAGAAACACAAAAAACATTCTTCCAAAAATAATCGAAATAAGTTCAAAACACAACAACATCAAAAGATCTTTCAAAAACTTCATCTTAAATGAAAATAAAGTCTATTATAATCTTCATCTTCTTCTTCTTAATCATTTTCCTGGAAAGGATAGGCTTCAACCTAAGAAGTCTCTAAGACTGCGGTTAGAGGAGGGTTGTAAACATCTCTTTTCCTTTTCTTAGACTTGAGTCTCTTCACCCTAAGAACATATTCAACAACCTTCTGGTTGTTCAGAGTTTTAGAAGAAAAGTGATATCCCTTACCGGGTTCATCGAGAAGGAAGCAAAGGAAAGCGCCAAGAGGACCGTCAAAGCCAAAGATTCTCTTCCGAGTCCAAATCATTCTAACCAGATTTTCGAAGAGAAAACTAGTGCAGTTGACAGGTACGCCCCTGGTGATAGCCACCATTATCTCAAAAACTTTGTACAATACTTGTAGGAGGATTCTTTGGTGAGAATAGATTTGGAAATGATTTCGCTTAGAAGAGCGAACTCATCTTTCAGGAGGCTTTTCTTACCGTGAATAACCATAAGGGGAGAATTAGAGAAGACTTTCATCATTGTAAACATGATTTCAGGCAGAGAGGTTGAAAACTCATGAATACCTACAGTGGGAAGTTGGAGGAACATACCAAACGAACTTTCGGAGATACAGATCATCCTGCCTATAACGATCCCAACAATATACTTGTCCTGATAGAAATTTGCCGTTTCAAGGAACTCATGAATCAACTGTTCGTGATAGATAGGATGAGGGGTGAGGAATTTTCGCAGCCCGAAGGCTTTCAATGACTCAAACATTTTCAACATTCCAGGAGATTTCAAAGTGGATACCGATCTAAAATCCACTTGAAGAGATTTCGGAGAGAAGGATGACATTTCTACTAGTTCAACAAGAACTAGACGATTTAAATTCTAGAGAAAGACACGGATTTTAAAATACTCAACCATTTGAGTAATATCACTCATTAAATATTTAAAAACCTATAGTGTAGTTAATATGAAATAATCATATCTACCGTTAAAAATTCAGAAATCTGTTCCCAAGGGACGCAACATTTAATATTAATCATGAAAATGTACAGTTAATACTAAACGTACAGACTAAAGTTATCAGAAATATTAGTCATTCTTTATGTATTGAGAGACACGTGTCTTCAATCATTTTGAGGAATGACTGATTTGATTTTTGGCGGGAATAAGTACATGAGCAGATACATAATCAAAAGACAACTGTCCAAATAGCTAGAAGGTGAAAGGTCCAATTACACGAGTAGTTAGACGTTTATTCTTCTTTTCACATTTTCAACTTCTACTTAGAAATCCGTCTATTAGACGTATACGTCTAATTATGCAAGAACACCACGTGCAACACGTGTGTCTAGTTAGACGTGAGCATCCTCTTGCTCATGATGTAAGAACGTCTAACGTCTATTAGACGTATGCGTCTAACCACGCTAGTTAAATAACCAAGAAAAATATTCCAAAGGAAGATTAAACTGCTAGAGTAGACGTACGTCTAAGTAGTTGTGTTTCTTAAACCCCTAATCCTTAGGACGTATTAAGACCTCTATATTCATGTCTGATCAGTTACGTTTTGAACAATACGTTCTCCCTTAATTTATGCACGTAATCACATCAATCAAGATCAACAAGACCTAAAATGTTTCTAATATGAGAAAACTTAGCTTCGGGTAGAAGTTTCGTGAATATGTCTGCCGTTTGTTGATCTGTGGGAACATATTCAAGACGAATCTACTTTTGATTGACGTGTTCTCGGATAAAATGATGCCTGATTTCGATATGCTTTGTCCTAGAATGCAGAACTTGATTGTAGGTGATTGCGATAGCACTAGTATTGTCGCAGAAAATTGGAGATTCTTCAACCTCAATTCCATAGTCCCTGAGCTGTTGTTGAATCCACAAAAGCTGAGAGCAACAACTGTCAGCTCTACTTCTGTTGTAGACGTGGCAACTAACGTCTGCTTCTTGCTGAACAATGAGATTAGACGATCTCCAAGGAACTGGCAAGTTCCACTCATGCTTTTTCTATCAATTTTCACCCTGCATAATCTGCATCTGAGAAACTGATCAAATTGAAACTGGAATTCTTCGGATACCACAGTCCCACATTTTGAGTTCCCTTTAAGTATTTAAGAATACGTTTAGCAGTAGTAAAGTGAGAAAGTTTAGGATTAGCCTAAAATCTGCCACAAACTCTAACAACAAACTGAATGTCTGGCCTGCTAGTAGTCACATATAGCAATGATCCGATGAGTCCTCTATATGCTGTTACATCAACACTTTGGCCACCTTCATCTTTATCCAGTTTACTAGAGGAGCTCATTGGAGTGGCTGCGGTAGAGCAATTCTCCATTCCAAATTTTTTAGCAGTTCTTTGGTGTATTTGGCCTAATTGATGATGGTCCCTTTTTCTAACTGACGGACTTGAAGCCCAAGGAAGAATGTTAATTCTCCCATCATGTTCATTTCAAATCTGTCCTGCATCAGCTTAGAAAATTTCTCACACAATTTGGGGTTAGTTGAACCAAAAATAATGTCATCAACATGTATTTGAACAAGTAGAATGTGAGAGTCTTTAGTGAATCTAAACAAGGTTTTATCCACAGTTCCAATAACAAAATCATGATCAAACAAAAATTCAGTTAAAGTGTCATACCAAGCTCTAGGAGCTTGTTTCAGATCATAAAATACTTTATCAAGCTTATAAACATGATTAGGTAACACATGATCTACAAATCTAGAGGGTTGCTCAACATATACTTCTTCACTCAATTTCCCATTTAAGAATGCACTTTTCACATCCATTTGAAAAACCTTAAAGTTCTTAAATAATGCATATGCTAAGAAGATTCTAATTGCCTCAAGTCTTGCTACCGGTGCAAAAGACTCATTAAAATCGATACTTTCTTCTTGTCTGTATCCTTGAGAAACTAAACGAGCTTTATTTCTAATGACTAAACCATCTTCACTAAGCTTGTTTCTAAAGACCCATCTTGTTCCTATAACTGACTTATCAGTTGGTCTAGGGGTAAGATGCCACACTTTATTTCTCACAAATTGGTTTAACTCCTCCTGCATAGCATTGATTCAATCTGGATTAACAATGGCTTCACCAATTTTCTTGGATTCAATCTGAGAAATAAATGTAGAATTGGCCATTTCATCCATCAATTGACGTCTTGTCCTTCGAGGAGATAAGGGATTTCCGATGATCAATTCTGGTGAATGATTTCTGTTCCATCTGAAGTTGGATCCAAGGGGATTGGTCATCTGAACGGGTGACTCTGTAATGTCTAAACTCTCAACATCTTGTCTAATAGGAGTTTGTACGTCTGGTTGAACCTCAACCGGATCAGCCACTAGATCAGACAACGTAATCCGCTTATCTAGAGTTTCTTCTTCTTCACCCACAGACTCAAGACTTGTCGCCTTTAGTCTGTCATCAAGATCAACGGGTTCAATGGATTTGCTCTCAACAAGCTCATCAAAAACTACATGGAGGGATTCCTCAACGGTCTGCGTTCTTTTGTTGTATACTCTGTAAGCCTTACTTATTGACGAGTATCCCAACATGAATCCCTCAACTACTTTAGCATCAAAAGCGGTCAGATAAACCTTTTCATTGTTATGAATAAAACATTTACACCCAAATATCTTATAAGAAACTGTGGGAATTCTCCCATAATACAGTTCATAGGGAGTTTTATCAAAACGTTTGTTGATTATTGACCGGTTTTATGTGTAGCAGGCAATGCTTATGGCTTCCGCCCAGAACCTCTGAGGCACGTCTGATTCAGCTAGCATAGATCTCGCGGCTTCCTTTAGAGTCCTCACTCTTCTCTCAGCAATGCCGTTTTGCTGTGGAGTTCTGGTACTAGACAACTCGTGCCTAATTCCAGTCTCCTCGAGATAAGATGTTAGGTGTCTGTTAGTGAACTCAGTTCCCTGATCACTTCTAATGCATGCAATATTCAAAGATTTCTGATTCTGAATTCTTTTAAATATTCTAATCAAGTTTTCAGCAGTTTTATCCTTTGATGGCAAAAATGCAACTCATGTAAATCGAGAAAAATCATCAATAATAATTAGGGAAAATCTCATTCATCCTAAACTTTTTACAGGAATTGGACCAAACAGATCCATATGTAACAGTTCTAGGCAACGACTGGATTGAGATTTCCCTTTACTTTGAACGATGATCTGCCCTGTTTGCCTAACTAGCAAGCATGACATACCTTGTCCTTATCAAACTGCAATTTAGGTAACCCAATAACTAAATTGTTTGAACAGATGTTGTTAATGGTTTTGAAATTCAAATGGTTCAACCTTTTATGCCATAACCATTTCTGGTCATTCTTGGCAATCATGCACATAACATCAGAAGATTCTTTTTGCCAGTTCATTTTGTATGAGTTTCCTACTCTACTACCACTTAACAAAGTATTTCCGTCTTCATCCTTAACTAGACATGCATGAGTTTGAAAATCAACTAACAAGCCATTATCGCATAACTGACTAATACTGATCAAGTTATAGCACAAATTGTCTACAAATAGCACGTCATTAATGGTTAGGTTACCATGGATAATCTTACCCTTACCCATGGTCTTACCCTTCTTGTTGTCACCAAAAGTAATCTTAGGTCTAGAGTAATTTGCTATATCAGTAAAAAGCTGTCTGTTTCCTGTCATATGCCTAGAACATCGGCTATCAAGATACCATACAGATTCCTCTAACCCATCGTTTATTTGTACCTACACAAAGGAATATTTACAATCTTTTGGTACCCACTTTTAATTGGGTCCTCGGTCAATTAGTCCATTAGGGATCCATATTTGAGTTATTCTGATGGATTTCCTATTTTGTGCTGTGATAAATGTGTATGTTTTTGACTTAGCAGACGACTTTCTGCTAGTAACTGACCCCTTAGCTTTTGAAGAAGATTTTCTTTTAAAACTCCTTGACTTTGAGTCAGGTTTTAGATTGCCAGACTTGCTAGCTGCTTCTAATTTATTTTTCAGCCAGTTAACAGTCGGCGGAACATAAATAATTTCATTCTTAAAAGTTATTTCTTCACGAATGGGATCAGATTCACTGTCTGTCAGACCTCCTTTAACAAAACCTATTGGCTTAAGCTTGTCATTTGCTGAGTTTGATGTTTTACAGAACATGTTAGGGTCATTTCTGTCAAATCCTAGACCGGATCTAGATCCAACAGGTTTTAACATACTGATCTGATATTTGAAATCATCTCCAGACCTTGTCCATGCACTGATAACATAGTTTAACCTCTTGTTTTCAGATGAAAGAGTTTGAATCTGTTCTTTGAGCATCTCATTTTCAGATGAGATCTCTACTATGTTTTCGTCAAAAATATTTGATTCAGAATTTTTGTTAGAAAAGAGAACAGTTGATTCATATTTCACTTTCATTTCGTAAAAAGAATTAGTTAACTTTGTGTACTCAATGGCCATTTCATTGAGTGCATTAGTTAACTATTCGTTTGTAAATTCTGGTGTAGAGACATCATTTACCTTGGATTGGTTATCTTCCATCAAGCATGTAACAGCTTCAGTCTCTCTTTGAGCAGGAGACTCCTCTGAGTCGCTATCAGCCCATTTGGATTTGTTTTCAAACACATGAAAACTTTTTGATCCTTCTTTGCTTGAACGTTTCTACCATAGATCTGAGTAAGCTTATCCCATATCTCTTTAATAGAGGAACAGGACTTGATTTCATAAAAAACGTTCATGTTGATCGACTGATACAGAATATTCCTAACAACATTATCCAGGTTGTTGGTCATCTTGTCTTCAGTAGTCCACTCATTTCTTGGCTTCAAAATCTTTATGATGCCATCAGTAATGACGCTCCACATATCATAATCAAGGGCAGCCAAGTGAGATTACATTCTCATCATCTAATATTCACAGTTATCTCTTGACAGAATAGGGATCTCATTGATGATAGACATGATTCAGAATCTTTGAGCTTGAGAATAGAAACAGAGCTTTGATACCAATTGATAGGATCGACTTTATCAATAGAGACGGGGTCTAGCGATTGATGAAGGCTTATGAAAAACGGTTTGAAAGAAATCTTGTTAGGGATGTAATTCACTTTCTACTCTACGCAAACCCTTGTAAACACTTGAAACAGAATCAAGTGCGGAAATGTTTACTTAGGTTTGAAGCTTATGATCAAGAATGAGAAGATGACAAAAATGAACAACACAACAGTTTGTTTATGGATGTTTGGAGTAAACTCTCATACGTCAACCCTTCTTCCAACCACCGAAAGGATTCACTATAATATGCTTTGAATCAAATACAGTTTGTACGAATAGCTCACTGTTGAATAGAACAGACTCTGTTCAACTTACAATATGATGAATATCACTCAGCTAAAACTAGGGCTGCAAATGAGTCAAGCTACTCGCGAGCCACTTGTGAGCCGCTCGGTCAAAGCTCAGCTTGAGCTTGACTTTGACCGAGCTCGAGCCGAGCTCGAGCCGGCTCGTTTAAAATTCGAGTCGAGCTCGAGCTCATATAATGCTTGCTCAATGGCTTGTCGAACTTTTTTGAGCCTAAGTATATAATATATAATTTTCTTTTATTTAATATTAAAACTCAAATAATATATTTTTTTCCCTCTCTTTCTCTTCAAAGCTCATATGAAGGCCCACAATCGATAAGTAAAACCCTAATTTCTAACATATCTACGACTCTTCATCTAACCTAATCTTTTTCATCCACCTCTTCTTGACTCTTCATCTAACATAATCTTCTTCATCCGCCTCTTCTTTCATTCTCATCTAACCTATACTCTTCATCTAACCTAATCTTCTTCATCCGTCTATTCTTTCATTCTCACCTAACCTAATCTTCTTTATTTAATTTAATCTTCTTCATCTAATCGCCTCTTCTTTTATTCTTGCCTTCATTTTCTCTTCCATTTTCATCATTTCTTTCACTTTTCTTTTACTCACTCTTCACCGTTCTTTCACTCTTAATATTTTCTTCATTCATTCTTCACCATTTCTTTAGCTCTTAATCTCTTATTCTTTAGTCTTCACATATTTTTCACTTTTCATCTATTCATTTTCTTCTTTTTTTCGTTTCACAGATTCAGAAGAGGCTCACAGGTAATTAAATTTATTTTCACTTTTATGATAACTATTGTTTTTGCTTTTTATTTAACTTTGATTTTTTTTTACCATAAAAAAATGCAAGAAAGGAAAAAACTATTTTATTGTGAACTCAGTGGTAAGGTAATCTTGTTCATCTTTTTTTCATTTATTAAAAGAAATTTTTATCTATGTAATACATAGGTTGAGACAAAAATAATTTTTTGTTTAATAAATTATATATAATAAAAGTATATTATATATAATATTGAAAGAGATAAAAAAGGGTTAATATATTATATATAATAAAAATAATATTAAGATATAATAATTAGTTTAGTATAAAAAGAAATAAAAATGATTAATATTTATTTATAATAAAAGTATATTATACTTTATATTGAAAAGAGATAAAAAAAAAAAGGTTAATATATTATATATAATAAAAATAAATATTATGGATATAATAATTAGTATATTATAATATATAATTATTTACGGATAAAAATAGTTAATATATTATATATAATATTTAAAGAGAAAAAAAATTAATATATTTATTATATATAATATGGAGAGAAAAAAAAGATATATATATTATATATAATATGTTTAGAGAAAAAAATAATTTATAAAATTAATAATATATATTATAATATATAAAAAAAATAATAAATTATTGTTATAATGTTTGAATCTGGTTATACCTAAATAATTCAAATATATATAATAATATCTAATAGTAAAAAGACTAAAATAAGTTTTAGTAATATGTTACATAATTAATTTTATCACCTATTTATTTAAATTTTCACTTTTTTAGAAAGAACAAGACATATTAAGAAATTTTGTTGCCGGGTATTACATCTTAAAGTAAGTTAAATTTTAATTATTTGTTTTAAAATTTATTTTTTATATTAATTATTTTTACGATTAAACATTTCATATTATTGAATGTAGGTAGTTGTACGTGTGTGCTATGATTGAAGAACATGAGTTAAAAAGATTAATATATTGAATGTTCAATTTTTTTTTATAATTTTGTACTTTAATCTTTGAATTTTATGTTTTAGAATTTTGATTAGTAATGGTAATTTAATGTTTTGGATTATTATGTTTTTGAATTTTGATTAGTTATAATTGTTTCATATTTTAATTTTGAAATATCATGTTTTAAATTATTAATATGTATGAAAGTTTGATATTTTAATTTTATAAATAAATTTGGTTCGAGCTCGAATCGAGTTTGAGTTCAAGCTCGCTTCGAGTTCGAGTTCGAGTTTGAAAATTAAATTTTTGTTCAAGCTTTCGAGTCGAGCCGAGCTTGTAGGTAATATAGTCGATTCGAACTCGAGCTCAAATTTATAAGCTCGTTCGAGCTCGAGTTCGAGTCGAACTAATAAATACTTAATCGAGTCGAGTTCTAGCTTCAGCAAGCTTGAGCTCGGTTCGGCTCATTTGCAGCCCTAGCTAAAACGATGCTTTGATTCTAACTCTCTCTTGATTAAGACACAGTACAATCAGGAAAGCAGCTAACAGTTTGAATGTTCAAGAGCTTGATTTCACAGTAATTCCAGTAAGTAATGCAAGGTCGGGGGGGGTTCTTTCGTTGTCCTTAAGAATCTTTAAATATGAACAGGTACCAACGGTCGAATCTTCATAATGATACGTGGAACTCTTCCATTAGAACGCCTCCATAGTACACAGCAGACTCTAAATATAAAGATCGTGGCCGTACACAACAGGTTGTGCGCCAAATATTCTTCAGAGATTTACCTTCAAAACAAGTAGTGGGAAGGATGTTCGCTTACGTGTCATTAGTTGATTGGTTGCATCTACTATCGTATAGATCTTCACTAGAAAGTGGAGCAGGAGTACCGTACAGCTATAGCACGTGGGTAGGCGGGTGTTAGCTTCAAGTAATTGCTTAAGTAAGGCATTAGACGTATTTCAATTAAACGATCTCGTCTAATGAAATCAAACGTCCCCATCTAATAACAGAATCCATTAGACCACCTGGTTTAATAGGATTAGACTTCACGTCTAATTACAATCACTTCAGACTAATCTGAAGGAGTTAAACTGCACGTCTAACTTTCACAAGTTAGACTGCACGTCTAACTTTCACAAGTTAGACTGCACGTCTAACTTTCACAAGTTAGACTGCACGTCTAACTTTCACCAGTTAGACTGCACATCTAACTTTCTCTTTCCATTAGACTGCACATCTAACTCCACGAGTTAGAATGCACGTCTAACTACGATTCTACTTTAGACTAGTCTAAAGGAGTTAGACTGCATGTCTAACTCCACGAGTTAGACTGCACGTATAACTCCACGAGTTAGACTACACGTCTAATTATGAGTCTATTAGACTGCACGTCTAACTTCACGAGTTAGACTGCACGTCTAATTACGAGTCTATTAGACTACACGTCTAACTCCACGAACTAGACTGCACGTCTAATTACAAGTCTATTAGACTGCACGTCTAACTCCACGAGTTAGACTACACGTCTAATTACAAGTCTACTAGACTGCACGTCTAACTCCACGAGTTAGACTACACATCTAATTACTCTAGTTAGACTACACGTCTAACACCGCTTAATTAGACTACACGTCTAACTTCGCTAGTTAGACTACATGTCTAACACCATGCATCTAATACCAAATCAGTCTAATGAACCTCATTAGAACCAAGTCTAATGAAATCTGATTTCGATACACATGCATCAAAAATAATTAGACGCATATATAATCCATTCATCATTTCATCATTTCATCATCAAAATGCCAATAGTCAAACTATTTCAACACTTAGTCAAAATAATTTGACCCAACATAGTTAGACGTTGCAGTCTAACATATACGCAGTTAGACGTTGCAGTCTAATAGATACGTAGTTAGATGTTGCAGTCTAACAGATACGTAGTTAGACGTTGTAGTCTAACAAATACATAGTTAGACGTTACAGTCTAATAGATACGTAGTTAGTTGTGCACTCTAACAGATACGTAATTAGACGTTACAGTCTAATAGATACGTAGTTAGACGTGTAGTCTAACAGATACATAGTTAGACTTGCAGTCTAACAGATATGTAGTTAGACGTTCAGTTTAACAGATATATAGTTAGACGTTGCAGTCTAACAGATACATAGTTAGACGTTGCAGTCTAACAGATACGTAGTTAGTCGTTGCAGTTTAACTCCATTAGACGTGGTAGTCTAATGGGTAACGTAGTTAGACATTAACGTCTAACTCCTTTAGACAAGTCTGAAGGGATGCGTAGTTAGACGTTACTGTCTAACTCCATTAGACGTATAATCTAATGGAACACGCTATTAGATGTTGATGTCTAACTCCCTTAGACTAGTTGGATGAAAGTTGGATCCACGAGTAAAGAAGGCAATTTTATGGGATTTACTATTGGAGTTAAAGAGTGTCGCCTCTAGTATTTGAATGCAAAGAAAACTATTATCAGTAGAGATGTTACTTTTGATGATTATTTAATGTTGAATAAGGTAACACCAGACAAAATTGACTGTACTCCGCAATAGGTGAAGTTTGAGCAGATAAAGATAAGCCCAACTATAAGTGACTCTCCGATGATAGACGAAGAGTCAAATGAGGAAGAGTTTCCGACCCAAAAACCTTCACAACAAAGTGAATCAATTGTTGTGAACAGACCAAGACGAGTTATTCAAAAACCAAGTCGGTTTGTTGATATGCCGGCCTATGCACTTCTAGTCGTAGATGATGTTCCATTCACTTTTTCAGATGTCAGTCGAAGTACTGAAAATGGAAAAAGGAGAGGTGTTATGGAAGATGATATGCAAATTCTTCAGAAGAATGATACATGTAAGTTGATGCATCTACCAAAAGGGAAGCATGCTATTGGTTGTAAATGGATCTTGGCTAAGAAAGAAGGATTTTCCGAAAAATTTGATGTTTGCTACAAGGCAAAATTGGTAGCTAAATACTACGCTCCGAAGGAAGGAGTTGATTATAATGATGTACTGTCTCCTGTTGTTATACACTCTTCCATTATAACTTTGTTGGCCTTAGTAGCGTAGATAAATTTGGAGCTAGCTCAACCAAATATGAAGACCGCAAACATACACGGTCATTTGAACGAGGAAATTTATATTTATCAACCAGATGGATTCAAAGTTGCTGATAAAGGAAATTGGGTTTGCATGTTGAACAAATCATTGTACGGGTTGAAGCAATCTTTGAGACAATGGTATAAGCGACTTGACAAGTTTATGATGGAGCAAAAGGTACACAAGAAGCAGATTCAATTTATGTGTGTTTTTGCGCAAATTGTAAGATGAGTCTTATATCTATCTACTCTTGTACGTTGATGATATGTTGATAGCATCAAAGAGCCAATATGAAATTGAAAAATTGAAGGCTTAATTGGGTAAAGAGTACGAGATGAAAGACATGGGAAAATCCAAATCTAAACATTGTTTAAATTTGGTAAAGATATTCCGCGTTTGAGTCGGCGCTGATCTCTCTCGCTGAATAAGAAGAAGATGACTCAATTTGAATTAGGAGATGAATTACCTATTTTGGCGGTACGGTAACCTCCTCGCATCGGAAAACTTGTGAGATTTCGGAGACGGATAGGATTAAGCAAGTCACTACACAAATTATTAACGGAGAAGATGAAGAGGTTACATCGGCCGAGAATAGGTTTGGGCGAGAAGAGTAGAGAAGATAAAGAGAGAGGGTGCTTCTAATTTTTTTTTCTTTTTTACACATATTTCTTTAAGAATAATAATTGTAGCATAAATTAAAAAAAATGAAATGTTAAATAAAATTAACGGAATAGACAGACGTTAGTAAAAAAGCCCCAAATGGCCATAAGTTTGATAGTTGGAGCCCCATATGGCTCAAATCAAAGTTCGAGCTCCATATGATAAAAACGCTTAAAGTTCGAGCCCAAAATGGTAATTGGGCCGAGAGTAAATGGATACTTGGGTCGTATCGTGGGTAGGAGTGAGCATAATTTGAGTTTACCTTAACCCAAACCCAAAATATTAATTTGGGTAAGTTAATTTGGGTTGGGTTAGGGTTATCCAAATTATATAAATTTAATTTAATTCTCTAATATTAATTCAATATAAACTAATCATCTTCCAACTTTAAGTCGGACACGTTTTTGACATTTTTAACATGTTTTTCACATGTTTAACATGTTTTTGGCACATTTAACACGTTTTTGACATTCTTAACACATTTTTACACTCACAACACGTTTTCACGTTTTTGACACGTTTAACACATTTTTGACATGTTTAACACGTTTTCACACGTTTAACCCATTTTCACGTTTTTGTCACGTTTAACACGTTTTTACAAGTTTAATACGTTTAACACATTTTTGATAAGTTTAATACAATTTTCACGTTTTTGGCACGTATAACATGTTTTTGACATATTTAACACGTTTTTGACAAGTTTAACACAGTTTTCATGTTTTTGGTACATTTAACACGTTTTTGACATTTTAACACGTTTAATACGTTTTTGATATGTTTAACACATTTTTTACATGTTTAACACATTTTTCACACTTTAACATGTTTTTCACGTTTTTGACATTTTAACACGTTTTTGACATGTTTAACACGTTTACACGCATTTCACATGTTTAACACATTTTCACATTTTTGGTACGTTAAACACATTTTTGACATGTTGAACATGTTTTTGGCTCATTTAACACATTTTGGTACGTTTAACATGTTTTCAAGTTTTTCACACGTTTCACATTTTTTGACACGTTTAACTCTTATTTGCACATTTAATATATGTTTAACACGTTTTTCACACTTTAACATGTTTTTCACGTTTTTGACATTTTAACACATTTTTGACATGTTTAACACGTTTACACGCATTTCACATGTTTAACACATTTTCACATTTTTGGTACGTTTAACACATTTTTGACATGTTGAACACGTTTCTGGCTCATTTAACACATTTTTAGCATATTTAACACATTTTGGTACGTTTAACATGTTTTCAAGTTTTTCACACGTTTCACATTTTTTGACACGTTTAACTCTTATTTGCACATTTAATATATTTTTGACATGTTTAACTTTTTTTTGCACGTTGACACGTTTTGACAAGTTTTAACACATTTTTGGCATGTTTAACATGTTTTGACCTGTTTAACACGTTTTTACATGTTTAACACGTTTTTCACGTTTTTGACACATTAAACACGTTTTGGCACGTTTAACATGTGTTGGGTCAAATTATTTTGACTATGTGTTGAAATAGTTTGACTATTGGGATTTTGATGATGTAATGATTTATGCGTTTTGATGCAGGTGTATCGAAATCATATTTCATGAGACTTGGCTCTAATAAGGCTCATTAGACCGATTTTGCATTAGATGCACAGAATTAGACGTGCAGTCTAACTTAGTGGAGTTAGACGTGCAGTCTAATGTATACGGAATTAGACGTGCAGTCTAACTTAGTGGAGTTAGACGTGCAGTCTAATGTATACGGAATTAGACGTGCAGTCTAACTTAGTGGAGCTAGACGTGCAGTCTAATGTATACGGAATTAGACATGCAGTCTAAGTCAGTGGAGTTAGACATGCAGTCTAATGTATACGGAATTAGACGTGCAGTTTAACTCAGTGGAGTTAGACGTGCAGTCTAATGTATACAGAATTAGACGTGTAGTCTAACTCAGTGGAGTTAGACGTGCAGTCTATTAGATTGTGAAAGTTAGACGTAAGTCTAACTTCTTCAGACAAGTCTGAAGTTGAACCGTAATTAGACGTATAGTCTAACTCGTGGAGTTAGACGTGTAGTCTAATAGAACCTGAAAGTCAGACGTAAGTCTAATTCCTTCAGACAAGTCTGAAGTAAAACCGGAATTAGACGTGCAGTTTGACTCGTGGAGTTAGACGTTTAGTCTAATAGAACCTGAAAGTTAGTTGTAAGTCTAACTCCTTCAGACAAGTCTGAAGTAGAACCGGAAATAGACGTGTAGTCTAACTTAGTGGAGTTAGACGTGTAGTCTAATGGTTTGTAACAATTAGACGTGTAGTCTAATTGGTGAAAGTTAGACGTAAGTCTAACTCCTTCAAATTAGTCTGAAGTGATTTTAATTAGACATAAGTCTAATCCCATTAGACCAGGAGGTCTAATGAATTCTGCTCTTAGACGGGGATGTTTGATTTCATTAGACGAGGTCGTCTAACTGAAATACGTCTAATTATAAGCTTAAGAAGTATGATTGAAGCTAGCACCCGCCTACCCACGTGCTTTAGCTATACTTTACTCCTGCTCCATTTTCTAGTGAAGATTAGTACGATAGCTATATGCAACCAACCAACGAATGCCACGTAAGAGAATTTTCCTCATATTTACTTGTTTTGCAGGTACATCTCTGATGGAATATTCGGCGCACTACCAGTTGGTGTACAACTACGATCCTTGTGCTCAGAACCTGCTATGTACAATGGAGTTTTTCCAATAGAAGAGTGACATGTATCATTCTAAAAGATTTGACCGTTAGTCTCTGTCCAGTATTTATCAAATCCTAAGGACAACGGATGAACTGCTAGATTTTAGAGAGAAGCGGATTAACAATCTTTTGATCATCTTGCTTGTTGATATTCTAAAGAGAGAAATCAAGCCTTTGAATATTCATACTGTGAAGTTGCTTTCCTGATTGTACTGTGTGTGAATCAAGAGAGAGATATAATCAAAAACATTATTAGCTGAGTGATATTCTTCATCTTGTAAATTGAACAGAGTGTGTTCTGTTCAATAGTGAGCTAAGTGTGTACAAAATGTATTTGATTCGAATCATATTTTAGTGAATCCTTCCGTTGGTTGGAAGAAGGGGTGACGTAGGAGAGTTTCTCCGAACATCCATAAACAAACTATTATGTTCCTTCATTTATGTCATCTTTTCATTCTTCATCTTGAGCTTCAAACCCAAGTAAACAATTCCGTCTTGATTCTGTTTCAAGTGTTTGTAAGGGTTTGTGTAGAATATAAAGCGAATTAAATCCCTAACAAGATTTCTTTCAAACCGTTTTTCATAAGCCTTCATCAATAGCCAGACCCCCGTCTCTATCGATAAAGATGATCCTATCAATTGGTATTAGAGCCCTGTTTTTATTCTCAAGCTTTTCCTGAAAAATGTCGACCAATTACCAAAGATGCCAGTGCTACAACCATTCAAACCTTCTCTCGATAAAACTACATTGTATGGAAGAAAAGAGTTATGCTCACCTCTCTTCTCTTCATGACGACATGTGGAGTGTTGTGACAGAAGGTCCTATCAAGATTGATAAGGATAAAGCTGACTGGACCATTGATGAAAAGAGACAGAACAACCTCAACAACATGGCCCTTGATGTTCTGTACAGATCTCTCGATCACAGCATGTTCAACTACATTAACGAATGCGATACTGCCAAAGAGCTCTAGGACAGACTCACCCAACTGTGTGAGGGCAACGAGCAAACTAAGGAAAACAAGATCAAGGTTGCCACTCAGCAGTTTGATAGCTTCAAGATGCGTCTTGGTGAAACAATGAACGATTTCGACACCAGATTCAGCAAGATTGTCTCCTCCCTGTCCATCCTAGGCAAGATCTATAGCAACCGGGAGTTTTCTATCAAGGTCATGCGTGCTCTTCTAAGAGAATGGGACATAAAGACGATAGAGATGAGAGAATCCAAAGATCTTAACAAGATCTCTCTCTTTGATCTCTTTGCTGATCTCAAGGCCTATGACTTCGAGCTGAACTGTAGGATGGAAGAAGATCAACCCACATCTGTTATCATTGCCAAGGCACTAGTGACTACTGAAGAGCCACCAACCGCTCCGGATGTGAAGATGGCAGCTCAGCAGTTGAGCAGCGACGCCATGTCTCTTTTTGTGAAGAAGTTTGGCGACTTCATGAAGACTCTTCAAATTCTAATGACAATAAAAAATCTAAAGCTAATGTTACTTATTTTAACTGTGGCATTAAAGGTCATTATACATCGGAATGCCGGAAGCCGAAACGTGAAGATGCCAAGGATGATGGAATAGAGCTGAAGGCTCTTATTACAAGTGACGGGAAGAACAAACAAAGCAATTATGGTTCCTACTTCTCATCCAGTGAAAGTGATGAAGAAGAGGTGGCTTGTTTCATGGCTAGAGAAGATGAAGAAAGTACTCAGGAGATTGAGGTATTTGACTTCTCTTCCGAAAGGTTTTGAAGGGAACAACTGGTAGCTGCACTAGATGACATGGTCATCGAGTACAGAAACCTAGCAGAATCCCTAAATGAAACTAAATCTTCACCAGATGTAAACAAACCAATTATATTTCAAACTAAAGAGTCAAACATTTTTGAAAAGAAGGTTGAAGAGATCTCATCTGAGAATGAGATACTCAAAGAACAGATTCAAACTCTTTCATCTGAAAACAAGAGGTTAAATTATATTGTCTGTGCATGGACAAGTTAAAACATGTTGGATCTAGATCCAGATTGGGATTTGATAGCAATGACCCTAACCTGTCTTGCAAAAAGTCAAACTCAGTAACTGATAAGTTTAAGCCAATAAGTTTTGTCAAAGGAAGTATGACTAACATTGAATCTGATCCTATTCATGAAGAGGTAGATTTCAAAAATGAAATAATTTATGTTCTGCTGACTGTTAGCTGACTTAAGAATAAGCTAGAAGCAGCTAATAAGTCTGGCAATCTAAAATCTGACTCTAAGTCAAGGAGTTTTAAGAGAAAGTCTTCTTCAAAATCTAAGGGATTAGTGGCTAGCAGGAAGTCATCTGCTAAGTCAAAATCATATGCATTAATCACAACACAAAATGGGAAATCCATCAGAATAATTCAAATATGGATTCCTAAGGGACTAATTGATCGAGGACCCAATTGAATATGGGTACCAAAATGTGTAAATATGTTCTTTTGTAGGTGATGCAGGAGGATTGCAGGAAGGAAGCAAGAAGAATACTCTTTTGAGTACACAGTCTAGAAGATCAACAATGACCTTTGCCATTCTAGTAGATTAAATATTTTTATTTATTAAATTTTTTTTTTTTGGTCCTTGGACCATAAAAACTATTTCTTATGCTCTTTTGTCCCTATACAAAATGAGATGGAAAATTATTGTGGAAGTAAGGATACTCTTTAGACGAATATTCTTAATCGGCCTATTAGACAAGTGTGTCTAAAAGGAACGGTCTGTACTTAGACATATATTTGCTCAAAATCTATACATCTAAGTTTATATGTTGAGGTTTAAAACCTACGCGGTTAGACGTACACGTCTAATAGACGTTAAACGTTTTTACGTCATGAGCAAGAGGATGCTCACATCTAACCAAACACACGTCTAACACGTGGTGTTCATGCGTAATTAGACGTACACGTCTAATAGACATTAAACGTATTCTTTACAACACGGAATTAGACGTATGCGTCTAATGGACCCATCCGTCTAATAAACGTTTAGATATATGGATATATGCAATAAGAAAAACGTCTAAATACGTGCCGATTAGACTGATCAAGGACAGTTGTCCCACGTGAGGAGATATCTGTTTTTCCCGCTCAAATATTAAACAGTCATCTCTTAACAACATGAAGACACATGTCTTTCAAGTTTAGAGAAAATGACTGATATATCCTCATTTTTTAATGATGACTCTTTGGAAAGGACGTCTAACATTTATTGATGGGCCATACCCTTAAGAAAAGTGACAGTTATTATGTATATCTTTTTCTGTCTATATAAGGACACCCTTGCATGAGTTTGAAAGCTTTTCATCTCTCGAAATCCTTAAGAACCCTAGTTTTTCTTTGCATTCCTCTCTCTAAATCTCTCTGAAATCTTGTGTTTGTTCATATTCTTCTAAAAATGGTGAACAATAGAATCACTCTGGGTCATTATACATTGTAGGTGGATTTTCCATCGGTCTACACTTTCGATCAGCCGGAAGTGATGGATATGTTCAGAACTCTAGAGTATTCTGGGTTGTTTCTTTGAACTTCCGACGGAGGGGCACACGTCCGACATGATTCTTTCATCAGACATTATGCAAGAGATGAAGAAGGCTTTTTCTGCCGATGGTTCGATGATCCATGTAAATGGAAACAAGAAGGTCCTCAAACCTCACTTTATTTTGTTGAACGATGTGATAGCAAAAGCACTCCAAGGGAAGTCTGGTTCCTTTCATCTCTATAATCAAGACCGCTTCGACTATATGTGCGCCATCTCAAAGGGAATCCAAGTAAACTGGGCTTCTACTCTTTTCCAGAACCTTAGCTTTTCTATCTGCCAGGCAAACAAGGAAAGTATAACGTTTGCGGCTCAATTGAGTCGTTTGATGGAGCATCTGGGGGTTCCTATGGGTGAACCTGAGCAGATCAACACTCCAAGGGTATTTTCTGCCCTTACAGTCGCTAGTACCCTGATGAGGATGAAGAACAATTTGGAATCTGCCTCAGGTGCATCTAGTTATCAAACATGTGGTAAGCCTTCTACTCGATCCAGACAGTTGTCTGCTTCCATTATGTCAACGGGAGCGAAGAGATCAAAGACCGTGAATGAATCAGAGGCTAGTTTCTCTAGTCTAAAAAGCTCCACAAAGAAGGATTCTGAATTAGTCGATTCAAGAATCAGGCAAGATCCAAGTGTACTTGTTGCCACTCCCATGTCCTCCCTTTCTTCTTCGGCGACCATCCTGAGAAAGCCCACGAGATCCAGTGTCTCGAAAGAAAAGAAGACGAAGGCACCCCGCGTGTCTAAATCAATGAAGGTAACGTCCTCTAGACCATTGGCCGTTGTGCCTAAGTTTAATGTTATTGTGATGGAACAAGATGAATCTGTTTTTTCTCCTATAAGAGAATCTGCTGAAGGGCCCACTATTTTGTCAGCTGGTCCAAATAATGAAAATGTTTACAGGACAGAGTCTCTTGTTATTCAACCCGATCAATTAGCCGCAGGTGCTACAGAAATTACTCAACTAGAACAAGGTGCAGGTCTTACTTTTGTTGCTGGTAAATCTGCTGAAAAGGATTCCTTAGTAGCCGGGAAGGTAACTCGTGTAGAGCTCCCTGCTGAGCTGTGTAAGAAACTCCAATCGGCGTATGAGTTGATGCGTTCCGCAAGGCTGTCGTGCGGAATTGTTTTTAGTGAACCTAGACCTGCTCCAAGACCCGTAGAGGTTGTTGGAAAAGGTAAGAATATTGAAACTCCTGTTAATGAAGAGGTATCGGAGGCAACATGCATTGTTGACCTCGTGTTAGATCAAGTTAAAGCCATTGCGGCTGAAAAGATGGAAATTTTTGAATCATGGACCCTGTAGATATTGTTTTCCAAGTACAATGAAGCCCTATCAAATTCTGAAATAATTCGAGAATAGAAGAAACGTGTAGCCAATGAGAAGAAGGCTCTCAAGTGGGCTAAAACTTCAGATGTGGCTGATGCTCTGAAGAGAAAGGATCTTGTTGAATCATGCTTAAGTGGAAGATCATTATTCCCAATTCTTGAAGCCAGAAAGGCTAATTTTAACCCTGTTGAGAAAAGCTCTGAAGTGGAAGTGTAAGTGTTGAAGAGATTAGACGACATCATGGATAATTTCGTCTCGATTGTTACCCGATACGTTCATGGCACTAACTGCTCGGGAGCAAATCCTTTTGATGATGATGAACCGATGAATATCTTTGATGTTAATGATGGTACATATGAGATAGATGCTGCTCTCTTAATTGAATTTGGGAATCTTTCTGCTGAAGAAAGACGTATTTTAGATCAACCTGTTCAAGATAATCCTCACTTTGAATAAGAAGAGGTGATTGTTCAAGAGCCTGAACAAGCTCCTCTAACGCATGAAGAAGAAGCTGTTGAAGAAGGTGTTGATGAGAAGTCTACTCACACTCCTAATGATGAAGATGTTGTGATATCCCCTATTGTAAGAACAGAGGAAGGCCAAGAGAAGGAGGCTGAAGTAACTCAGCCAGAGATTATCAGATCTAAGGGGAAACCCTCCAAAGACAAAGATATGTCAATATGCAAGTTATGTCAGACCTCTTCCATTCCCCAACATCATTACGGGAAGTGTTCATGAAAATGTCAACAATCCTCTTCACTACTCTAGTGATCTGTATGAAAGATTTCAGAGAGCTGAAAGGGAATTGCTAGAAAAAGAGCAGAATGAAGCTCGTAAAGTATCTGAGAAGGATCAACCGGAGAAATCCATGCAGATTCATACCCATTTTGAACCTATTCAGAGTATGGCAGCAGAATCTCAAGAGAATTCATCTAACGAAGAAGCCTCTGCTGACGGTATTAAGCTTCTAAAGTCTATGACTTTTGTGCTCTCATTTCTTCAGAAGAACGTGGTTTCAATGGGATCAAACATGATAAAGGCTTTGAACACCCAGACAGAAGAAAGAAAGGATTTTGCTGAAGTCATCAAAGTTCTTACTGAATTGGACAATACTCTGAAGAAGAACACGTGTGAGACTCACGTCTCAAATTTAAACTTCTCCAATTTTGAAAAGAAGCTCTACAGTCGTCAATCTGAAATGATGGACCTTGAAAGGCACATCAATGATGATCGTCATAGAGAGACTATGGATGAACTCAGCTTGATGAAAAACCAGATGGTTGAAATTCAAGGATGTTTAAGAAGAAATGATGATGAACGACTAGAATTTGCTGACTCTATTGCAAGAAAGTTTCAAACAAAAGAGAACGCAAAAGCCGATGCTAAAAGAGATCAACCTCGAATCACCTAAGGTGAGTCAAGTAGAAGAAGTGACGGTGTGTCAACCGGCACTAGATCTAGACGAGCGACAAGCAACGATGAAAATCCTAGGCCAACTAAAAGAGGTGAAGGTCGAAGGGTGGTGATCGTGGTAGCCGAAGCAGTGGTGGTGGCCGTGGTAGGCAATTTGGCTTTGATCAAAGAGGTTGTGCCAGTGGCGGTGATCGTGGTGGTAGACCAAGTAGAAGCGGTCGTGGTAGTCGCAGTCTTCCTCCTTTTCTGAATATGTTAACTAGTCAAGACATGAGCCCAACCGATCCTCGAGTAAAAAGGGAAGAACAATAATTTTTTTTCTCTTACTCTGTTTAAGTTTCTCAAACAATGTTTCGTTGATGATGTTTGAATATTGGTTTTGGAAGTTTGTGAAGTGTGCTGTAAGTGAACAGATGTTTATTTATGTGATGAATGCGTATTTTGCTATATATATGCAGGTTTTCAATTTCTTCATCAAAAAAGGGGAAATTGTTGGGTCAAATTATTTTGACTATTGGGATTTTGATGATGAAATGATTTATGCGTTTTGATGCAGGTGTATCGAAACCATATTTCATGGGACTTGGCTCTAATAAGGCTCATTGGACAGATTTTGCATTAGATGCACAGAATTAGACGTGCAGTCTAACTCAGTGGAGTTAGACGTGTAGTCTAATGTATACGGAATTAGACGTGCAGTTTAACTCAGTGGAGTTAGACGTGCAGTCTAATGTATACGGAATTAGACGTGCAGTCTAACTTAGTGGAGTTAGACGTGCAGTCTAATGTATACGGAATTAGACGTGTAGTCTAACTCAGTGGAGTTAGGCGTGCAGTCTAATTTATACGGAATTAGACGTGTAGTCTAACTCAATGAAGTTAGAGGTGCAGTCTAATGTATACGGAATTAGACGTGCAGTCTAACTCAGTGGAGTTAGACGTGCAGTCTATTGGATTGTGAAAGTTAGACGTAAGTCTAACTCCTTCAGACAAGTTTAAAGTTGAACCGTAATTAGACGTGCAGTCTAACTCGTGGAGTTAGACATGTAGTCTAATAGAACCTGAAAGTTAGATGTAAGTCTAACTCCTTCCGACAAGTCTGAAGTAGAACCGGAATTAGATGTGTAGTCTGACTCGTGGAGTTAGACGTGCAGTCTAATAGAACCTGAAAGTTAGACGTAAGTCTAACTCCTTCAGACAAGTCTGAAGTAAAACCGGAATTAGACGTGCAGTCTAACTTAGTGGAGGTAGACGTGCAGTCTAATGGTTTGTAACAATTAGACGTGTAGTCTAATGGTTTGTAACAATTAGACGTGTAGTCTAATTGGTGAAAGTTAGACGTAAGTTTAACTCCTTCAGATTAGTCTGAAGTGATTGTAATTAGACGTAAGTCTAATCCCATTAGACCAAGAGGTCTAATGGATTCTGCTCTTAGAAGGGGATGTTTGATTTCATTAGACGAGGTCGTCTAACTGAAATACGTTTAATGCTAAGCTTAAGCAGTATGCTTGAAGCTAGCACCTGCCTACCCACGAGCTATAGCTGTACTCTACTCTTGCTCCACTTTCTAGTGAAGATCAGTTCGATAGCTATATGCAACCAACCAACGAATGCCACGTAAGAGAATTTTTCTCATATTTACTTGTTTTGCAAGTACATCTCTGATGGAATATTCGGTGCACTACCAGTTGGTGTACGACCATGATCCTTGTGTTCAGAACCTGTTGTGTACAATGGAGGCTTTCCAATGGAAGAATGCCACGTATCATTCGAAAAGATTCAATCGTTAGTCTCTGCCTAGTATTTATCAAATCCTAAGGACAACGGACGAACTGTCAGATTTTAGAGAGAGAAGCGAATTAACAATCTTTCGATCATCTTGCTTGCTGATATTCCAGAGAGAGAAATCAAGCCTTTGAATATTCATACTATGAAGATGCTTTCCTGATTGTACTGTGTGTGAATCCAGAGAGAGCTAAAATAAAAAAACACCATTAGCTTAGTGATATTCTTCATCTTGTAAATTGAATAGAGTGTGTTCCGTTCAATAGTGAACTAAGTGTGTGCAAACTGTATTTGATTTGAATCATATTATAGTGAATCCTTCCGGTGATTAGAAGAAGGGGTGACGTAGGAGAGTTTCTCCGAACATCCATAAACAAACTGCTGTGCTCTTTCATTTATGTCATCTTTTCATTCTTCATCTTGAGCTTCAAACCCAAGTAAACAATTCTGCCTTGATTCTGTTTCAAGTGTTTGTAAGGGTTTGTGTAGAATAGAAAGCGAATTAAATCTCTAACAAGATTTCTTTCAAACCGTTTTTCATAATCCTTCATCAATAGCCAGACCCCCGTCTCTATCGATAAAGTCGATCCTATCAACATGTTTTTGACATGTTTAACATGTTTTTCACATTTTGGCATGTTTAACGTATGAAAAGCCCATCTGGGTCACAATAATCTAACAATCTCCACCTGGACACGGATCTAGTATGTCAAAAGAAAAATTGATCTTCAAAATATAGACAATAATCATACCAATATCCACCTCTTCCAAAAGCCCTATGAGCTTCAACAACCATGACCAACTAAGTTCGAGCAATGCTCCAACATAGCAATGGGGAGCGTCTTTATCATCATATCATCATGATTATCAACAATACTAATTTTACTCACATCAATATTACCACGAGTAATAACATGCCAAAAACGTGTTATACGTTCCAAAAACATGAAAAACGTGAGAAACATGTTAAAATGTGCCAAAACGTGAAAAATGTAGAAAATGTATTAAAAATGTTAAAAACGTATTAAACGGATAAAATGTGTTAAATAAAAAAATACATGTTAAATGGAAAAATAAAAAAATTAATTTGGGTTACCTAACCTATACCCCACCCATATTAGTAAATAATATGGGTTGAGTTATGGTTTGGGTAAATTTAATTTGGGTTGAATATGAGTTGGGTAATACTGATAGGATCGGCTTAATCAATAGAGACGGGGGTATGGCGATTGATGAAGACTTATGAAAACGGTTTGAAAAAATCTTGTTAGGGATTTAATTCATTTTATATTCTACGCAAACCCTTCTAAACACTTGAAACAGAATCAAGTGCGGAAATGTTTACTTAGGTTTGAAGATTAAGATGAAAAATGAGAAGATGACAGAAAAGAACAACACAGCAGTTTGTTTATGGATGTTCGGAGCAAACTCTTATACGTCACCCCTTCTTCCAACCACCGGAAGGATACACTATAAAATGATTTGAATCAAATACAGTTTGCACACACTTAGTTCACTGTTGAACAGAACACACTCTGTTCAACTTACAAGATGAAAAATATCACTCATCTAAATGATTCTTTTGATTCTAACTCTTTCTTGATCAACACACAGTATACACAAGAAAGCAGCTAACAATTTCAGTAATGTGGATATCACAATGATAGATTGAATTCTCTCTCTGTAGTTCCAGCAAGCAAGACGATAGAGAGATTGTCCGTTGTACTTAGGAATCTTTAAATATGCACAGGTACCAACGACCGAATCTTCAGAATGATACGTGGCACTCTTCCATTGGAATGCCTCCATAGTACACAGTAGATTCTGAATACAAGGATCGTGGCCGTACACAACAGGTAGTGCACCGAATATTCTTCAGAGATTTACTTGCAAAACAAGTAGTGGGAAGGATATTCGCTTACATGTCATTTGTTGATTGGTTGCATCGGGCTGTCGTATTGATCTTCACTGGAAAGTGGAGCAGGAGTAGCGTACAGCTATAGCACGTGGGTAGGTGGGTTCTAGCTTCAAGCAACTACTTAAGCAAAGCATTAGACGTATTTCAATTAGACAACCTCGTCTAATGAAATCAAACGTCCCCGCCTATTAACAGAATCCATTAGACCACCTAGTTTAATGGGATTAGACTTCACGTCTAATTACAATCACTTCAGACTAATCTGAAGGAGTTAGACTGCACGTCTAATTTTTACCAGTTAGACTGCACGTCTAACTTTCACCAGTTAGACTACACGTCTAACTTTATCTTTCTATTAGAGTGCACGTCTAACTCTACGAGTTAGACTGCACGTCTAATTACGGTTCTACTTCAGACTAGTCTGTAGGAGTTAGACTCCACGTCTAACTTTCACAATTCATTATACTGCACGTCTAATTACGGATTCATTAGACAATATGCTTAACTCCACGAGTTAGACTGCACGTTTAATTACTAATTCATTAGACTACACGTCTAACTCCACGAGTTAGACTGCATGTCTAATTACGGATTCATTAGATTGCACGTCTAACTCCACGAGTTAGACTGCACGTCTAATTACGGATTCATTAGACTACACGTCTAACTCCATGAGTTAGACTGTACATCTAATTAATGATCCAATAGACTGTACGTCTAACTCCACGAGTTAGACTGCACGTCTAATTCCTCTAGTTAGACTGCACGTCTAACACCGCTTAGTTAGACTACATGTCTACCTTCGCTAGTTAGACTATACGTCTAACACCATGCATTTAATACCAAATCGGTCTAATGAACCTCATTAGAACCAAGTCATATAAAATCTGACTTCGATACACCTGCATCAAAAACAGTTAGACGCATATATAATCCATTCATCATTTCATCATCAAAATTCCAATAGTCAAACTATTTAAACCCTAGGTCAAAATAATTTGACCCAATAATTTCCTCATTTTTGATGATGAGATTGAAATCCTTGTATAGATAACAAAATAATCATATCCATCATATAAATGCAGGGTAAAACTTGTTCATCCATCACATATAACCACTTTCAAAAACAAATATTCCAAAAACATAGTCAAGGAAACATAGTTCAAAAACTTAACAAATTAAGAGAAAGAAGATTATTTTTCTTTCCTTTTCACTCGAGGATCGATTGGATAGTTGAATCCTCCACCGCTTATCCCTTCACCAGTTAGTAGGTTTTGAAACGGAGGAAGAGCACGACCACCACGACCGCTTCCACTGGATCTCCCACCACGATCACCGCCACTGGTACGACCTCCTCGATCACTACCAGATTGCCCACCACGACCACCACTACTGCTTCAGCATCCGCGATCACCACCGCTTCAACCTCCACCTCTTTTGGTTGGCCTTAGATTTTCATCGTTTGTTGGCGCTCGCTTAGATCTGGTGCCGGTTGATAAACCATCGCCTCTTCTACTGGGCTCACCTTGAGTGATACGAGACTGTTCTCTTTCAGCATCAGCTTTAGCATTCTCTTTCTCTTGAAATTTCCTTACAATAGAGTCGGCATACTCCAATCTTTCAGCATCAGTTCTTCTCATGCTTCCTTGAATTTCAAATAGATGATTCTTTTATAATTCCATTGACTCCATGATCTCACGATGATTATCAAGATTGATTTGCCTATCAATGCTTATCATTTCTGATTGACGACTGAAGAGCTGCTTTTCAAATTTGGAGAAATTTGAATTCAAACTATGAGTCTCATACGTATTCTTCTTCAGTGTGTTATCCAACTCCTTAAGAGTTTTGAGATGTTCAGCGAAGTCCTTTTTGTCCTCTTTCTGGGTCTTCAAGATCATTGCCATATTTGATCCCAGAGTTACCACGTTCTTCTGAAGAGAATCAAGTAGAGATGTCATAGTCTTTAGAAGCTTTGTACCATCAGCAGATGATCCTTCGTTAGATGAATCATCTTGTGAATCTGTTTCCATGCTCTGAATAGGATTAAATTCGGTGTGAATCTGTAGAGATTGCTCCGGTTTATCCTTCTCAAAATCATTTCCAGTTTTATTCCGCTCTTCTTCTTCCTGCTCCCTTTCTGCTCTTTAAAATCTTTCATACAGATTTCCTTTGATGTGAAGAGGATTGTTAATATTTTCATGGAGGTTACCAGCATTAATATCGGGAAATGGTAGAGGCTTGACAATTCTAGCATTTTGATCCTGTTCCCCCTTAGATGAGGAACTCTCTTCTTCGGCATCTTTGTCATTTGAAGGTTCCCCCTCAGATCTAATAATCTCAGGCTAACTAACTTCAACCTCATTTTTTTGAGCTTCCTTTGTTCTGACAACAGGGGATATCACAACCTCTTTTTCATTTGGAGTTTGAACGATCTCCACAACAATTTCTTCTTCTTGAGTTACAAGAGCTTGGACCGGCTCTTGAATAGCATCTTCTTCTTAAGTCACAAGAGCTTGTTCATGCTCTTGAATGTTCTCTTCTTCTTCTAAGGATGGATTCTCTTCAACGGGTTCCTTATTTTGCTCGACAACGGGTTGAGCCAGTAAACGTCTTTCTTCTGCAGAAAGATTTCCAAACTCTATCAGAAGAGCAGCAACTTGCTCATCTGTATCAGCATTATCAATAGAAACATCCATTGGTTCGTCTTCATCGGAGAAAATACCAAAATAACTCCTGAGCAGTTAGCTCCATCAACATATCTAGTGACTACAGAAAGATAGTCAGCCATGATCTCGTCTAACCTCTTTAAGACTTTCACTTCCACTTCAGCACCTTTCTCAATAGGGTTAAAATTAGCTTTTCTAACTTCAAGGATGGAGAATAAAGCTCTTCCTCTCAGACAAGCTTTGATAAGATCTTTTCTTTTCAGAGCTTCCGACACCTGCGGAGTTTTAGCCCATTTAAGAACCTTCTTTTCATCTACTACAAGATTACGCCATTGAGTACTTATTTTTGAACCCGTGATGACCTCATCATACTAGATAGACATTCTGTTCTTAATCCACGAATTAAAATTTTCCATCTTCTCAGCAGCTATGGCCTTGACTTGATTCATCATGAGGTCAACAATGCATGTTGTCTCAGAAACATCTTCACTTTCTTCAGTTACAACGTCTTTCCCTTTTCCAACAACCTCAACTTGTTTTGGAGAGGGTCTCGGTTCACCAAAAACAATTCCACACGACTGTCTTGTGGAACACATCAATTCATAAGTAGATGGTGGTTTCTTGAAGAGTCCAGGAGGAAGCTCGCCTCGAGTGACTTTCCCGGTTACTATTGAATCTTTTGAAATGGGATTAGTGGAGAAGGCTCTCTGACAGAAACAGAGGAAGCCTTTTCAGCATCATCACCAGCAACAAGGGTAAGGACTGCACCTTGTTCTGGTTGGGTAAATTCTGTAGCACCAGCGGCTACTTGATCAGGTTGTTGAACAGGAGACTCAGTCCTGTCAATATTCTCAATATTTGGACCAGTTGACTCAACAGCAGGCCCTTCAGCAGATTCCTTTTCAGGAATAAAAACAGATTTATCTTGTTCCATTACAGGAACATCAAACTTGGGCACATCAGCCAGAGATATAGAAGAGGTTACCTTTGATGAAGCCTTCATCGATTTAGACGCACGGGGCGCCTTTGACTTGTCACCTTTTGAGACAGATGACCTTGAAGATCTCCTCAACTGACTGGTAGCCAGAGATAGGGGAGACATGGGAATGGTGGCAAGTTCAACTAGACCTTTCCTGATTCTGGAATCAACAGTTTCAGAATCATTCTTTGAAGAGCTCCTTAGGCTAGTAGAACTAGCCTCTGATTCGTTGACTGTTTTGGATCTCTTTGCTCTAGTTGACAGGATGGAAGCGGCTGACTGTTTAGATCGGATAATCGATTTTCCACCAGTCTATTGGCTAGAAGCACCCGAAGGCGATTCCTTAAGATTCTTCATTCTAACCAGAGTGTTGGCAACTGTGAACACATTATACACCCTGTTTGAGTTGATCGGTTCAGGTTCACCCATCGGAACCCTAGATGCTCCAACAAACGGCTTAGTTGAGCAACAAAGGTTATACTTTCTTTGTTCTCCTGGTTGATGGAGAAGCAAAGATTGTTAAATAATGTTGAGGCCTAGTTGACCTAGATCCCCTTTAAATGGCACACATATAGTCAAATCGATCTTGACTATAGAGATTGAATGAACCAGCCTTCCCTTGAAACGCTTTAGCCACCACATCATTTAGAAAAATAAACTGTGGTTTAAGGGCTTTCTTACTTCCATTTAGATGAATCGTCGAGCCATCGACCGATAAAACCTTCTTCATCTCTTCCCTTACTTCCGGTGACAGATCCCTGTTGAAAGTATTACCCTCCGACGGAAGTTCAAAGAACTCCGCGTACAAGGCTTCGTCGAAAGATATTTCCATCCCGTTTACAATCGCTAAGATGAAATCGTCCACCATAGTTGTAGATTTAAAGAACTCTCAAACTTCCTTCTCGTAAAAAATGAAAGGACCGCCAAGATATTTTCCGAGACTGGAATACTCGAGGGTTCTGAACATATCTACTACTTCTGGCTAATCGAAGGTGTAGATAGACGGAAAATCTACTTGCAAAGTACAATGACCCAGTGTGATTCTCTTGTTCACCATTTTCAGCAGAATATGAACAGACACAAGATTAGCACCGATTTTTGAGAGAGAAAGGCAAAGAAATCTAGGGTTCTTAGAAATCTTGAGAGATAAAAAGCTTTCAATCTCATGCAAAAATGTCCTTATATAGACCATGATAAGTTATACAAGATAACCGTTGTTTATCCTAGGGGTATGGCCCATCAATTAAAATTAGACGTCCTTTCCAAAGAGTCATCATTAAAATGAGGGTATATCAGTCATTCTCTTTTAACTTGAGAGACACGTGTCTTCATGTTATTATGAGATGACTGTTTTAATGTTTGAGCGGGAAAATCAGATATCTCCTCACGTGGACAGCTGTCCTTGATTAGTCTAAAAGGCACGTAGTTAAACGTTTTTCTTACTGCACAAATCTATAAAACTAAACGTCTATTAGATGTGTGGGTCCATTAGACGCATACGTCTAATCACGTGTTGTAAAGAATACGTCTAATGTCTATTAGACGTGTACGTCTAATTATACATAAACACCACGTGTTAGATGTGTGTTTGGTTAGACGTGAGCATCCTCTTGCTCATGACGTAAAAACGTCTAACGTCTATTAGACGTGTACGTCTAACCGCGTTGGTTTTAAACCACGACATAGGCTTAGATGTATAGATTGTGAGCAAAAGTACAGACTATTTCCTTTAGACACCCTCGTCTAATAGACCGATTAAGGTCATTCGTCTTGAGAGTGTCTTTACTTTCAAAGTAATTTTCCTCTCATTTTGTACAATTACAAAAATGAATAACCAAATGTTTTGAGATCCTTTGGACCAAAAATATTTTAATACACAAACATAGAAAAACATTTATTCTTCTGAAATGGCAACAACCATTGTTGATCTTCTGAGTTGTATACTCAAGAGAGTATTCTCCATGCTTCCTTTCTGCAATCCTCCTGCACCACCTCAGTTTCCTAAGTTTATTCTTCATCTTCTCTTGCCATGAAGCAAGCCACCTCTTCGTAATCACTGTCACTAGATGAGAAGTAAGAGTCACAGATGCTTCGTCGGTTCTTCCCGTCACCTGCAATAAGAGCCTTTAGCTCTTTTCCATCATCCTTTTCATCTTCACATTTCGGCTTCCGGTATTCCTATTGATAATGACCTAGAATACCACAGTTAAAACACTTAACAATAGCCTTTGATTTCTTATTATCATTAGAATTTGAAGAGCTTGAGTTAGTGTTTCTCTTCTTCATAAAGTCGTCAAACTTCTTCACGAAAAGAGACATGGCGCCGCTGCTCAGTTGTTATGCCGCCATCTTCACATTAGTAGCTATAGGTGGCTCTTCAGCAGTCACCAGAGCTTTGGCAATGATAATAGATGTGGATTGATCTTCTTCAATCCTACAGTTCAGCTCGAACTAATAGGCCTTGAGATCAACAAACAGGTCGAAGAGAGAGATCTTGTTGAGATCTTTAGATTCCCTCATAGTCATCGTCTTTATGTCTCATTCCCTTGGAAGAGCATGCATGACCTTGATAGTAAGCTCCCTGTTGCTATAGGTCTTGCCTAGAATGGATAAGGAGGAGACAATCTTACTGAATCTGGTGTCGAACTCGTACATTGTTTCACCAAGACGCATCTTAAAACTGTCAAACTGTTGAGTGACAACCATGATCTTGTTTTCCTTGGTTTGTTCGTTTTCCTCACACAGTTGGGTGAGTCTGTCCCAGACCTCTTTAGTAGTCTCACACTCGATAATGTAGTTGAACATGCTGTCATTGAGAGATCTGTACAGAACATCAAGAGCCATGTTGTTGAGGTTGTTCTGCCTCTTTTCTTCACTGGTCTAGTCGGCTTTCTCCTTATCGATCTTGATAGAACCCTCTGTGATGACACTCCACATATCGTCATGAAGAGAAGAGAGATGAGCACGAACTCTCTTTTTCCATACAATGTAGTTTTCTCGAGAGAAAGTTGGAATGGCGGTTGCACTGGCATCTTTGGTTAAGGTTGTCATTTTTTTCAGGAAAGGCTTGAGAATAGAAACAGAGCTCTGATACCAATTGATAGGATCAACTTAATCAATAGAGACGAGGGTCTGACGATTGATGAAGGCTTATGAAAAACGGTATGAAAGAAATCTTGTTAGGGATTTATTTCACTTTCTATTCTACGCAAACCCTTGTAAACACTTGAAACAGAATCAAGTGTGGAAATGTTTACTTAGGTTTGAAGCATAAGATGAAAAATGAGAAGATGACAGAAAAGAACAACACAGCAGTTTGTTTATGAATGTTCGGAGAAAACTCTCCTACGTCACCCCTTCTTCTAACCACCAGAAGGATTCACTATAAAATAATTTGAATCAAATACAGTTTGCACACACTTAGCTCACTGTTGAACAGAACACACTCTGTTCAACTTACAAGATGAAGAATATCACTCAGCTAAAGGATGTTTTTGATTCTAACTCTTTCTTGATCAACACACAGTATACTCAAGAAAGCAGCTAACAATTTTAGTAATTTGGATATCACAATGATAGATTGAATTCTCTCTTTATAGTTTCGGCAAGCAAGACGACAGAGAGATTGTCCGTTGTCCTTAGGAATATTTAAATATGCACAGGTACCAACGGTCGAATCTTCAGAATGATACGTGGTACTCTTCCATTGGAACACCTCCATAGTACACAGCAGACTCTGAATACAAGGATCGTGGCCGTACACAATAGGTAGTGCGTCGAATATTCTTTAGAGATTTACCTGCAAAACAAGTAGTGGGAAGGATATTCGCTTATGTGTCATTTGTTGATTGGTTGCATCGGGCTGTCGTACTGATCTTCACTAGAAAGTGGAGCAGGAGTAGCGTACAGCTATAGCACGTGGGTAGGCGGGTGCTAGCTTCAAGCAACTGCTTAAGCAAAACATTAGACGTATTTCAATTAGACGACCTCGTCTAATGAAATCAAACGTCCCCATCTAATAACAGAATCCATTAGACCACCTAGTTTAATGGGATTAGACTTCACGTCTAATTACAATCACTTCAGAATAATCTGAAGGAGTTAGACTGCACGTCTAACTTTCACCAGTTAGACTGCACGTCTAACTTTCACCAATTAGACTTCACGTCTAACTTTCACCAGTTAGACTACACGTCTAACTTTCTCTTTCTATTAGACTGCACGTCTAACTCCACGAGTTAGACTGCACGTCTAATTACGGTTCTACTTCAGATTAGTCTGAAGGAGTTAGACTCCACATCTAACTTTCACAATCCATTAGACTACATGTCTAATTACGGATTCATTAGACTGTACGTCTAACTCCACGAGTTAGACTGCACGTCTAATTACTGATTCATTAGACTGCACGTCTAACTCCACGAGTTAGACTGCATGTCTAATTACGGATTCATTAGACTGCACGTCTAACTCCACGAGTTAGACTGCACGTCTAATTACAGATTCATTAGACTGCACGTCTAACTTCACAAGTTAGACTGCACGTCTAATTAATGATCCATTAGACTGCATGTCTAATTCCGAGTCTATTAGACTGCACGTCTAACTCCACGAGTTAGACTGCACGTCTAATTCCTCTAGTTAGACTACACGTCTAACACCGCTCAGTTAGAATACATGTCTACTTTCTCTAGTTAGATTGCACGTCTAACACCATGCATTTAATACCAAATCTGTCTAATGAACCTCATTAGAACCAAGTCTTATAAAATCTAACTTCGATGCACCTACATCAAAAACAGTTAGACGCATATATAATCCATTCATCATTTCATCATCAAAATTCCTATAGTCAAACTATTTCAACCCTTGGTCAAAATAATTTGACCCAACAAATACGAATTGGGTTTACCCGTTTGCTCTCCTCTAAACGTGGGTTGACCCATTCATAAATTTAAAACGGTTAAAAATAAAATAAAAAATGTTATATGGACGTTTCAAACTTGTAACCTAACAAAACAAATACTACCCTTTAACTAACTAAGCTAATAAGACTTTATATTTTAAATTCTATACAAAATTTGATTTACGTGCGACATTCATAACAATATAATATATATAATAATGCTTAATTTGAAATTTTCGGATTGAGAGTTGTGTTTAATTTGAATATAATGTATATGTGAGAGTAAATAGATATTTGAGTCGGATCGTGGGTTAACTCGCCCATAAATTTGAAACGGTTAAAAATAAAATTAAAAATGTTATATTTATGTTTCAAACTTATAACCTAACAAACACAAGTACAACCATTCAACTAACTAAGCTAATAAGACTTTATATTTTAAATTCTACAGAAAATTTGATGAACGCACGATGTTCATAACAATATAATATATAATAATAATAATAGTAATAATATTGTTTTATTTGAATTTGTCGAGTCGAAAATTGTGATTAATTTGGATATATGTGTGAGAGTAAATAGATACTAGGGTCGAATCATGAGTTGACCCGCTCATAAACTTGAAACGGTTAAAAATAAAATAAAAAATATTATATGTATCGAATGTTGCGAATATTGGAATGCACACGGATAACATAAAAAAAAATCAACAAAAGAACTATAATAATTTTAAGATATGTACTCAATGTGTCTTCTACACAAAATTATAAAATAATTTCAACAATTATAAGTGATATAACGGTTAAAGTTAAAAAAATATTTAAAATAAATGTGACATTTATTTTATTTTTATAAATTTTTGGGTTTAATAAATAATTTATTTTGGATAAAATTGATACAAATTTTATCCTAAATTATTTATTTTAATACCTTGATTTTTTAAAATTAATTTGAGATTAAATGGGTAAACATTTATTTCAATTTTTTTTACTATTATCCTTAATTAATTATGATTAAATTATCAGAATAATTAATCTAATTGATTGTTTGATTAGGTTTTGACCTTGAGTTAATTATTTTTTTGATTTTATTTATTCAAAAATAATTAAAATAATTATTTTTAAATTTATAATTGAATATTTAGAATTTTAGTGTTTACACTAATATAAAATAAATTTAAATATAATATTAAAATAATTAAGTAAATTAAAAAAAATATGTATTAAAAAATATATTACTCTTTTACAAATATTTCTTAAAAGTAAATTTTAATAAAAATAAATTTATAACTCAAGAAACCAAAATTATTAAGATTTCAGGGTTAGATATTTATGTAAAACGTCTTAAATTATAATGAATATTATAATTAAAATAATAAAATAAAAAATATATTTTACTCATAAAATCTAACTAACTAACCGGATATTCATCCTATTTGGTGACAAAAATAGTAAAACTAAGTAATTGAAAAAACTTCGGATTTTTTTTGGAAATTTTTTTACCAAAAAAAATGAGTTGTAAATGAAATTTATCTACTCCTTAATAGGTGACATTATTTTTGTTTAAGAAATTTTGGTCACAATACATTTGTTTAAACTTTCTTTGGAGTTTAACCATGTAAATAATTTATTTGGATTTCTTATTTTTTTTTCTTTGAAAAGTACAAAATAGAGATATGTGTTATGACAACAACCTAATGAATGCCAAGCATTAACAAATTTACATAAATGTTGAGTTGGGTTTAAATCAAACCTAAAAAGAATTTATTATTATTATTTTAATATAACATAATAAAATGAAATTACTCTTTAATTTTTTTAAATAGAATTAATTGTTAGATAAAATATATATATATTTTTTTTAAAATCCAACTTAACTTAGATTTCTAAGTTCTTACATCGTGACAAGTCTAATCAGAGTTCAATGAACGAAAGGTTAAATGTTGATATATAAAAAGAACGAAACTTGACTTGAGTCGATGCACAATTTAAAACGAGATTCCGCCCTATAAATATTTTGATGAACCCAAATTGACGACGTCAATAGATAAGGTTAATTGAAATTTATCGCCTTGATTTTGACCGTCAACATTCTCATGATGCGGAGAGTGCGTTGTATTTTGTTGTTCGGGCACTGCTTCAAGCCGCGCCACTTCGTCGATGAACTCTCCTTTCTTGACCGCAAGTAACTCCAACACCAAGAGTTGTAGTTGAGAATTCGGTGTTCCCGGAGTATACTTTTCTGTTCGTTTTCGAATATGTTCGGCTAGCTTTTGTAGCCGAGCACGCAGTTTCACTATTGCGTGTCGGCTCAAGGCTTCATTTGGATCCTGAGCTTTTGTTAGGTTGATGACTTCCTCCTCCATCTCCATCAACCTTTCGAATTTTTGTCCAGCGGTTAGGCCCGGTAGCATTTGTTTGTAGAATATTTCATTCCGGTACTAGAACCACCGTAAGAATACGTCGGATACCTCCTGGTCTTGCTGATGGATTTCCTCCATGATTCTGCGCACAATTTTCTCGGCCATCTCCTGAGTGTTGTCGTTAGCGTGAACATTTTCTTCCTCAGTGCCCTCTGCACCGGTATCGGCGTTTTCAAGACTGGCCGATTGTTCCTCGTTCATCGGTCCTTTTCCTTTACCGGACTCATTTTCTTCGGTATTCTGTGAAGCGGTTCGGTCAGAACTAGAGGCCGAATCGTCCTCATTTTGCGTTTCGGATGGCGGATCTGCGAATTCTATCGGTTTCTTGCTTCCGGATTTCTCTTTTACCGGAGTTGCCTTTTTAGCGCCTATCTTCTTTCGGCCACCGTTAGAGACCTTCCTGTTGCTCTTCCTTTCCTTGAATTGGCGAGACCTTATGATTTTGCTTGAAGAAAGAAGAACACCTGGACCGGTGTTGATATTGTAGTGGAGCATAATTCCCGAGTGGGATGGCGTATCCCCATGACCGGGTGGAATCCGGTATCACCATTTCCTTTAGGTTGTTGAAAATCTCCTTCACCCAGTTAATTTTGATGCCGTTTAGTAAACCGGCAAGCATCTCGATTTTTGCCTTGGTGAGATTGTCAAAATTTCCCCCTCTTGCCTGGACCGACTTGGTGAAGATGTCACATAGCGGTATGTATTCCGGTCGAAGTGATGATTTCTTTCCGGAGACTTCTACAGGAGCCGCGGTTGTCGAGAGAACCTGGCAAGCCGCCTCGAAGGTTTCTCGATCTAGATCCGCCGAAATGTTGCGTCCTTCTGTTGGTAGGTGTAGGATTTCAGCAACCGACTCTTCGGTTAGGTCGAACTGCTGACCGCCGACGGTTGCGGTTATTGTTCTGCCGGTGAGAGATGCGGTTTTAAAGAATTCCTCAACCGCTTCCTTGTATAGAACAAACGGACCACCTAGGAAGTATTCGAGGCCGGACTCGGAAATCCGGGATAAAACTTGCTTTGCCGGATGTGTGTGTGCTGCTTCAACCTGAAACAAACCAGGATATAGTATACTCCGGGAACACCGAATTCTCAACTACAACTCCGGCAACCTGAATTCGGTGTTCACCAAGGAAGCCCAAATCCGGTTCTGCCTATCCTGTATGTGTGCTGCTTCAACCTGAAACAAACCACTTCCGCGTTTGAATCTTGTTCAAGGGTTTGTGACAGTTTGTGTAGTATTGAAACCCCGGTATTAATCTCTAACCGGATTAATTACCACCTTTGAGTGAGACGAGCTAACCCCGGTCCTCCAGCCGCGACCTAGATCCTAACATTCCTGCTAGCCACTGATCCTTTAGCTTTTGAAGAAGATTTTCTTTTAAAACTCCTTGACTTAGAGTCAAGTTTTAAATTGCCAGACTTGTTAGCTGCTTCTAGCTTATTCTTAAGCGAGCTAACAGTAGGCGGAACATAAGCTATTTCATTTTTGAAAGCAACTTCTTCATGAATAAGATCAGATTCAATGTCAGTCATACTCCCTTTGACAAAACTTATTGGCTTAAACTTGTTAGGTGAGTTGGACTTTTTGCATGACAGGTTAGGGTCATTATTATCAAACCCCAATCCGGATCTAGATCCACCAGGTTTCAACATGTTGATCTGATATTTGACAGATTCTCCGGACCTTGTCCATGCACAGACAACGTAGTTTAATCTTTTGTTTTCAGATGAAAGGGTTTGAATTTGTTCTTTGAGCATCTCATTTTCAGATGAGATCTCTTCAATCTTCTTTTCAAAAAAATTTGACTCTTCAGCTTGAAACATATTTGGTTTGTTTACATCTGGTGAAGATTTAGTTTCATTTAGGTATTCTGCTAGCTTTCTGTACTCGATGACCATGTCATCTAGTGAAGCTACCAGTTGTTCCCTTGAAAACCTTTCGGAAGAGAAGTCAAATACCTCAGTCTCCTGAGTTCTTTCTTCATCTTCTCTTGCCATGAAGCAAGTCATCTCTTCTTCATCACTATCACTGGATGAAAAGTAGGAACCACGGCTGCTTCCTTTGTTCTTCCTGTCACCTGCCATAAGAGCCTTCAGCTCTTTTCCATCATCCTTGGCATCTTCACGTTTCGGCTTTCGGCATTCCGATGCATAATGACATTTATTACCACATTTAAAACAAGTAACATTAGCTTTAGATTTTTTATTGTCATTAGAATTTGAAGAGTCTGAGTTAGAGTTTCTCTTCTTCATGAAGTCGCCAAACTTCTTCACAAAGAGAGACATGGCATCGTTGTTCAGCTGCTGAGCAGCCATCTTCACATCCGGAGCGGTTGGTGGCTCTTCAGCAGTCACCAGCGCCTTGGCAATAATAACGGATGTGGGTTGATCTTCTTCAATCTTACAGTTCAGCTCGAACTCATAGGTCTTGAGATCAGCAAAGAGATCAAAGAGAGAGATCTTGTTAAGATCTTTGGATTCTCTCATCGCCATTGTCTTTATGTCCCATTCCCTTGGAGGAGCACGCATGACCTTGATAGCAAGCTCTCGGTTGTTATAGGTTTTGCCTAGGATAGATAGGGAGGAGACAATCTTGTTGAATCTGGTGTCGAAATCGTTCATTGTTTCACCAGGACGCATCTTGAAGCTGTTGAACTGTTGAGTGGCAACCATGATCTTGTTTTATTTGATTTGCTCGTTGCCCTCACACAGTTGGGTGAGTCTGTCCTAGACCTCTTTGGCAGTATCGTATTCGATAATGTAGTTGAACATGCTGTCATCGAGAGATCTGTACAGAACATCAAGAGCCATGTTGTTGAGGTTGTTCTGCCTCTTTTCATCAGAGGTCCAGTCAACTTTCTCCTTATCAATCTTGATAGGACCTTCTGTGAAAACACTCCACATGTCGTCATGAAGAGAAGAGAGATGAACACGAACTCTTTTCTTCCCAACAATGTAGTTTTCTCGAGAGAAAGTTGGAATGGCTGTAGCACTAACATATTTGGTTATGGTCGACATATTTCAGGAAAGGCTTGAGAATAAAAGCAGGGCTTTGATACCAATTGATAGGATCGGCTTTATCGATAGAGACGAGGGTCTGACTATTGATGAAGACTTATGAAAAATGGTTTGAAAGAAATCTTGTTAGGGATTTAATTCACTTTCTATTCTACGCAAACACTTGTAAATACTTGAAACAAATTCAAGGAGGAATTGTTTACATAGGTTTGAAGCTCAGGATGAAAGATGAAAAGATGACAGAAATGAAGAACACAACAGTTTTGTATGGATATTCGGAGAAACTCTCATACGTCACCCCTTCTTCCAACCACCGGAAGGATTCACTATAATATGATTCGAATCAAATACAATTTACACACACTTAGCTCACTATTGAACAGAACACACTCTGTTCAATATACAATATGAAGAATATCACTCAGCTAAAGGTGTTTTTGATTCTAGCTCTCTCTTGATTCACACACAGTACAATCAGAAAGCAGCTTCATAGTAAAAGACTTGATTTCTCTCTTTGGAATAACAAGCAGAATTGTAGATTAACTCTTTTGTAAAATCTGACAGTTTGTGAGGCAGATTGTCCGTTGTCCTTAAGATTTATTAAATACTGGGCAGGGGCTAACGATCGAATCTTTTAGAATGATATGTGACACTCTTCCATTGTAAAGTCTCCATTGTACACAGTAGGTTTTGAGAACAAGGATCGTGGTCGTACACCACTGGAGTGCGCGAATATTCCATCAGAGATGTACCTGCAAAACAAGTAATATGAGGAAAATTCTCTTACGTGGCATTCGTTGGTTGGTTCCATATAGCTGTTGTACTGATCTTCACTAGAAAGTGGATCAGGAGTAGGGTACAACTATAGCACGTGGGTAGGGGGTGCTAGCTTCAAGCATACTACTTAATCTTAGCATTAGACGTATTTCAGTTAGACGGATTGTGAAAATCAGTCTAATGAAATTAACATCCCCGTCTAAAAACAGAGTCCATTAGACCGCCTAGTCTAATAGAATTAGACTTACGTCTAATTACAATCACTTCAGACTAATCTGAAGGAGTTAGACTTACGTCTAACTTTCACTTAATTAGACTACACGTCCAATTATCCAATAATCATTAGACTGCACGTCTAACTCCACTAAGTTAGATTGCACGTCTAATTTCGGTTCTACCTCAGACTTGTTTGAAAGAGTTAGACTTACGTCTAACTTTCACTAATTAGACTACACATCTAATCTTTCACTAACCATTAGACTGCACGTCTAACTCCACTAAGTTAGACTGCACGTCTAATTCCAGTTCTACCTCAGACTTGTCTGAAGGAGTTAGACTTACGTCTAACTTTCACAATCCATTAGACTGCACGTCTAATTTTCTCATTCCAATAGACTGCACGTCTAACTCCGCTGAGTTAGACTGCAAGCCTAATTTCAAATATATTAGACTGCACGTCTAACTCCACTGAGTTAGACTGCACGTCTAATTCCGTATATATTAGACTGCATGTCTAACTCCACTGAGTTAGACTGCACATCTAATTCCGTATACATTAGACTGCACGTCTAACTCCAATGAGTTAGACTGCACGTCTAATTCCGAGATCTATTAGACTGCACGTCTAACTCCGCTGAGTTAGACTGCACGTCTAATTCCGAGATCTATTAGACTGCACGTCTAACTCCGCTGAGTTAGACTGCACATCTAATTCTTTGCATTCATTAGACTGCACGTCTAACTCCACTAAGTTACACTGTACATCTAATTCTTTACATTCATTAGACTGCACGTCTAACTCCACTAAGTTAGACTGTACGTCTAATTCTTTGCATTCATTAAACTGCACGTCTAACTCTGTTGAGTTAGACTGCACGTCTAATTCTTTGCATTCATTAGACTACACGTCTAACTCCGTTGAGTTAGACTACACGTCTAATTCTTTGCATCTGGTGACGAGATCGGTCTAATGACCCTCATTAGAGCCAAGTCTTATGAAATATGATTTCGATACACCTGCATCAAAACACATAATTCATTTCATCATCAAAATTCTAATGGTTAAATTATTTCAACACTTAGTCAAAATAATTTGACCCAACATCATAATAATATAATATATATATATATAATAATAATGATTCATTTGAATTTGTCGGGTCGAAAACTGTGATTAATTTGGATATATGTGTTAGAGTAAATGGATACTTGGGTCGAATCATGTGTTGACCCGCTCATAAATTTGAAACGGTTTAAAATAAAATAAAAAATATTATATGTATCGAATGATGGGAAGATTGGGATGCACACGAATAACATAAAAAATAAAAAAAAAATTCAACAAAAGAATTATATTAATTTTAAAATATGTACTCAATGTGTCCTATACACAAAATTATAAAATTATTTCAACAATTATAAGTGATATAGCGGTTAAAGTTAAAAAAATATTTAAAATAAATGTCACACATTTATTTTATTGTTATAAATTTTTGGGTTTAATAAATAATTTATTTTGGATAAAATGGATAAAAATTTTATCCTAAATTATTTATTTTAATCCTTGATTTATTTTAATTAATTTGAGATGAAATGGGTAAACATTTATTCCAATTTTTTTTACTATTATTCTTAATTAATTATGATTAAATTATCACAATAATTAATTGTTTGATTAGATTTTGGCCTTGAGTTAATTATTTTGATTTTATTTATTTAAAATAATTATTTTTTAATTTATAATTGAATATATAGAATTTTAGTGTTTATTAATATAAAATAAATTTAAATATAATATTAAAAGAATTAAGTAAATTAAAAAAAAAATATGTATTAAAAAATATATTACTCTTTTACAAATATTTCATAAAAGTAAATTTTAATAAAAAAAAAATTATAACTCAAGTAACCAGAACTATTAAGATTTCAGGGTTAGATAATTATGTAAAACTTTTTAAATTATAATGAATATTATGATTAAAATAATAAAATAAAAAATATATTTTATTCATAAAATCTACATAACTAATCTGGAGATTCATCCTATTTGGTGACAAAATTAGTAAAACTAAGTAATTGAAGAAACTTTGGAATTTTTTTTGGAAATTTTTTTACCAACAAAAATGAGTGGTAAATGAAATTTATTTACTCCTTAATTGTTACATAATTTTTTTTAAGAAATTTTGGTCACAATACATTTGTCTAAATTTTATTTGTAGTTTAACCATGTAAATAATTTATTTGGATTTCTTTATTTTTTTCTTTGAAAAGTACAAAATAGAGATATGTGTTATGACAACAACCTAATGAATGCCAAGCATTAACAAATATACATAAATGTTGAGTTGGGTTTAAATCAAACCTAAAAAGAATTTATTATTATTATTTTAATATAATATAATAAAATGAAATTACTCTTTAATTTTTTTTAAAAAGAGTGATAGAAGGAGAGAATTTGAGAGAGAATGGGGAGGAAATGATGTGTCACTACATTACTTGGTTAGAAAAAGGATAAAAAGTGAGGAGAGAGAAGAGAGATATTTTTTTTTATTTTTTTGGCTAATCAAATTGCGCCCACATCATTCCCTCTCTCAATCATTTCTTTTTTTTTTAAATAGAATTAATTGTTAGATGAAATATTTTTTTTTTTTTTTTTTTTAAATCTAACTTAATTTAGATTCTTAAGTTCTTACTTCATGACAAGTCTAATCAGAGTTCGATAAACGAAATGTTAAATGTTGATATATAAAAAGAACGAAACTTGACTTGAGCCGAAGCACAATTTAAAACGAGCTCTATAAATATTTTGATGAACCCAAATTGACGCGTCAATAGATAAGGTTAATTGAAATTTATTGAAAAATTTAAAGTTTCTTATAAATTTTCTTTTATAATAGTCTTTAGACCAATTTCTTCTTTATAAATAGTTGCATGGGAATGGAGTAATCACTATGTACCACAAAATTAATTCCCTCCCGCAAAAAAAAAAATAAAATCCCGTATATACCAAACGTTTTCCATATTTTCATATAAATAGAACCAGACTTTTGTTCACTTTCCGCCGCTGCAACTGTTTGTTGATTGCAGACAGCACCCTTCTTCTATCTTAATTATATGGAGGCCTTAAGCTTTACTCTTTCACATCCAGCTTTTCTCCGTTCCAATTTGTCAAATCCATTGAAATCGCCCAGCAATGACACTTTCAAGGCAGCTACCACTAAGCTTAGGAGGTCTGTAGTTTCCGCTACCCTCTCCAAATCAACGGCTGAGGTCTCCGTAAAAGCATCACTCGCGCCGCCATTGCAGCTAAATCCATCGCTTCCCTCATTGTCTTTGTTGAAAGTATCTCCTGATTCTCTCCAATATCCCGCTGGATACCTAGGCGCAGTGCCCGACGGCGTCGCCTCTTCCGGTGGTGATGGTATTCCTAATGCCATGGATTACTTGACCAATGTTTTAACTTCTAAGGTTTACGATGTTGCTGTTGAATCGCCGTTACAGTACGCACCCAAGCTGTCGGAGAGAATGGGTGTGAAGGTCTTGCTGAAGAGAGAAGATCTACAACCCGTAAGTCTCTCCCAGAAAATTTTCATAAAGTTATTCATTTTGCTGTTAACATGGGTAGTACTTGTGTCAATTTCTTGAGAATTTGCTAGATGTAAATTTAAGTTCTTTAATTGATCCAATGCATCAACATCAATTTCTTTTGGCTTAGGCGTTTATGATGAGCCTATTTGTAAATTGGTACTTGGTCATCATTTGAAAGTGATATTTTTTCTTGTCGTTTGGGATAAGATTATTTTTATCAATCATAATACATCTTAATTTCTAAATTATTGTGATTTTTGTCCAACATAATCATGATTCACATGAAAAAGTGTATAACAAAACAGTCCGGTATGTCCTTTCCTGTTCGTTGTAGGTGTTCTCCTTCAAGCTTAGAGGAGCTTACAATATGATGGTTAAGCTTCCAAAGGAACAGTTGAAAAAAGGGGTTATTTGCTCATCTGCTGGAAATCACGCCCAAGGTGTTGCACTATCTGCTCAGCAGTTAGGGTGCAATGCAGTGATTGCGATGCCTGTTACTACTCCAGAGATCAAGGTTGAATTGTGTCTAATTTTAGTAATTTAATTCTTGGATTGGTTTTTTTCTTTATCATACCAGTTCTTTCCTTTTGTTTGGTTATATTGAACAGTGGAAGTCAGTTGAGAGACTTGGTGCTACAGTTGTTCTTGTGGGTGATTCATATGATGAAGCACAAGCATATGCAAAGGCACGGGCTGAAGCTGAAGGTCGTACTTTTGTACCTCCTTTTGATCACCCTGATGTTATTGCGGGTCAGGCCACAGTTGGAATGGAAATTATACGTCAAATGAAAGAACCAGTGCATGCTATTTTTGTGCCTGTAGGAGGTGGTGGGCTAATTGCTGGTATAGCTTCATATGTAAAGAGGGTTTGCCCAGAGGTTTGTTGTTCATTTAGCATTGTTAGTTATGCTCTTCAACTTTATCTACCTAGCAATTTTGAACTTTATATTGACGTATTTTGAAGACAATGAAACCCCCAACAAAAAAAGCATTACAAATATAGGGTGTAAAGCTGGATAAAAGACAAGACTAGGCATAATCTATTTCGATAGTAGTAAATTTACTCGTGTAATATAAAATGAACCTAATGCCCTCAAACTCCTTTTAATGAGTGTAAAATCGACCACATGTAAAATTGAATGCAAGTTTTGTGTTTTCCCTTCTGTTTTTCCTAATACTATTCAATAATCCATCATTCACATATTAACCCTTTTTTGTCTAATTTAATATTTTAGAAAATGAAGGCCGAGCATAAACTAGAGGGTAACACAAGAAAGATGAAAATGAGTTAATAATATATTCATCTTGAAGTATTGAGATTCCGAGAGTATTTTGATAAAAATGCTTTTTTATGGTTTCATTTTCTTTTTCTCTCTTGTTGATTAATTCATGGAAAATTTTATCATGACTTGTAATGTATTGGTTTGGATTTTTCTCCCACGGACAGTGTGACTTTTGCGTTAGTTGTGGTGTAATTAAAAGTTTTTCCATCATTTCAAGAAAAAATAAGTTGTTATCCATGGGATAAAGAGATTAACAAGTTTGTAAGAACTAATGGAGGGGAGATGAGAATTGCATTCAATTTAATTGATGGTTGATTTTTTATCCTATTAAGGAAAGCTGGACGGTAATCATGTTCCATTTATAGTACAATAATAGATTTTTTCGTATTGAAAAAAGTTATATTTAAGTTTGCCTTTTTTCTCCTATGGTAGCATTAATGAGGTAGTATGGCTGAGGCATGCGGGTTGCTCACATATATGAGAATATGTTATAGGAACCATAGCTCAAACAAAAGTATCCAAGAAGATAATTATGACTTGTAATTTCATATTTATAAACAATAAAATCATTAAGATTCAAGAGGTGACCCTCGTTGTATTTGTTCCATTTGGATTCAAAGATGGTCTTTGTGAGACTTTATTCTATCACGACAGTTGTATTTGTTCCATTTGGATTCAAAGATGGTCTTTGTGAGACTTTGTTCTATCACGACATCATTTGTAACATTTTGGACCTTACTATAGGCTATAAATATCAAATAAAGCAACTAGGCCACTATACTTAAACCTTGAAATGCATAACGATTTATTTTTGTTGCTTTCTTCTAAGAAAAAAGGCTGATAGACACTCATTCAGTTCCAATTTCTTGTTTTTCTTCTCTTTTGCTACATGTTTTCCTCCACAGCATGCATTCATTTTGACCTTCACTTAGGTTCCTTAAATGCTGTCAATTGTCATGCATCTAATTGGTACTTGATATCTGCACAGGTAAAGATTATAGGTGTGGAGCCTACCGATGCAAATGCCATGGCATTATCATTGCATCATGGAGAAAGAGTTATACTTGATCAAGTTGGAGGTTTTGCAGATGGTGTTGCTGTCAAAGTTGTTGGTGAAGAGTCCTTTCGTCTATGTAGAGAATTAATAGATGGGATAGTACTTGTCAGCCGAGATGCTATTTGTGCTTCTATAAAGGTAAGATCCACTAACCTCTCTTAATCTCAAACTAATAGTTTTTGTTAATTCACTGTCTCATCTTTTGATGCAACAACTTGTGATTGTAATGGTAGTAATATGATATATTAGTATGGTAATTACTATGTTAGTAACTTATAAATAGTAAGTGTATGCATTATTTTGTTCCATGAATAAATAGTTATTGAATCTGAATTATCTCTCTCAGGTTTAGGCCATTCTTAGTCTCATCTATATTTCTTCTACAAATCCTAGATATCCTAAATTAGAATATATGTTTGGTCAGAAACAGATTAATCAAATTTCTCATACAGGACCTCTTCCATCTAGCTGTGACCCTTTGTTTACAATGGTCTCTTCTTTTCATGCTGATGTTGTATAACAGATTAGTGATATAAATAATTGCAGGACATGTTTGAGGAGAAAAGGAGCATTCTGGAACCTGCAGGTGCTCTTTCTCTGGCTGGAGCTGAAGCTTACTGCAAATATTATGGTCTTAAGGAAGGAAATGTTGTGGCCATAACCAGTGGAGCCAATATGAACTTTGATCGACTAAGAATAGTGACTGAACTTGCAAATGTTGGTAGGCAACGGGAGTCTGTTCTTGCAACATTTTTGCCCGAGGAGCCAGGAAGCTTCAAAAGTTTTTGTGAACTTGTGCGTATCTTCTTGAATCATTAATTAAGGGCTTGTTTTATATGGTTTGTTTGGATTTAATCTAAATAAACCACTGTTCCCTCATTAATCACTTTCATCACATCAACCTTAAATACCAAATTACCCTAACTTTTTTTTTATAACATTTCAAAATTTTAGATACTAAAGATATATTTGTCACCTTACTCAATTAATCCAATTAACGCACTCTTTACATCAAACAAGATTTTTTTTTTTCAACTTATCTGTTTATTTGCAAAAATCAAGATCAAACAAGCTTTAAGTTTCTCCTCTTGTGTGCTTATAATATGTGGACTCTCTTGGTTTTGCAGGTTGGTCCCTTGAATATAACAGAGTTTAAATATAGATATAACAGGGAAAAGAATAAAGCATTAGTTTTGTACAGGTAAAGTTAGATTTCTTTCTTTTAGTATTTGAAAAACTTTGATACTGTCCAACTTTTGTCCCCCTTCTCTCCTCCCAATTACATGTTTTCCTTGATCTAGGTAATTTGTATTTCTAAAACAATCTCCTTTGCAGTTTAGTTGGTTTATATTGGAAGTCGTCTCATGTTTCTTATTAGGCTACCAACGTATTTGTAGTTTCTTGTTTTCTAATTTCCAGTGTTGCTCTTCATACTGTTCTTGAACTTGGAGCATTGGTGGAGAGAATGGAGTCTTCTCAACTTAAAACCATTAATCTGACAAGCAATGACTTGGTTAAAGATCATTTGCGTCATCTGGTAATTTCTTGCCATACATTTTATCTTTCATAACTTGTGTTCAATACAGTGACTACCAAGTTTGTACTCATTCTAAAGAGAAATCACGTTGTCATTGAAAAATTATCAAAGTTAAAAGTGATTATTTTCGTTTGGTATAAAATTGTTTTCTGGGTCATGATCCAAATAATATCAAGATTTTTTGTTCCAATTTGTAATAATTAGTTTCTAAATCATGATCCATATTATTTTCTAGACCATTGTGATTTTTCTAAGGTGGAGGAGCATTTATAATCTAACTTTTCTTTCTTTATGAACATATCTCAGATGGGTGGCCAATCAAACGTTGAGAATGAACTTCTTTGTCGGTTTGTTTTCCCTGAAAGACCAGGTGCATTAATGAAATTTCTTGATGCATTCAGCCCAACTTGGAACATTACCTTGTTCCATTACCGTGGACAGGTTTAACTTTCTAGCATTTGTATTTCTGTTATTTTTATCGACATTTGGCCCTTCTTATTGTTTGTTATATTTTCCTTTCATCAAAATGTTGAGTAGGGCGAAATGGGTGCTAATGTATTGGTTGGCATTCAAGTTCCACCAAATGACACTGATGAGTTTCAATCTCGAGCTAACAATCTGGGTTACGACTATGCGGTTGAGTCCAGAAATGATGCATTCCATCTCCTAATGCAGTACTGAGGTATCAGCTTTACGGAAATCATGAACTTGTATCATTTGACAGCAAGCTGTTCAATTATTTTTGTGTATTAGTTGGATGTTCCAGTTTCATCCAGAAAGGGGCTAAATTCCATTGGCATGTATAGTATAGTTGGCTGAACTTGTATTCTCTAATTATTTGTTTGATAGGAAAATGAGTTAGTTCTTAAAACTTTCCTGCAAACTTATGTATTAACCATCACTAAAACAACAAATCAACAATTTTCATTTTATTACCACCATATCAAATCCTCAATTTTCTTCAGTTCCTTTTTGTTAAATATGACAAATATTGATGTTCAAAATCTCTATTCTATACATACGTTCAAATGTTGCTAGCATGTTGACAAACTCAGAAGAAAATATAACCCCTTTAAGAATTTTTGCCTACAGAACATATGGTTTAGGTAAATACACTATGTTGTCTTAGATAGCAAGGACTTGTGTTCATAGCCTCAGAGTCTGTGAAACCGGAAACCATTTGTAAATTTCCTCATGGTCATAAACTTCAATTGTTTCAATAAATTCTCATATTTTCTAAGTTTTCATAGAAATATTGCATAGTTAGGAATTGCTTACACTTTTCACCGGCTTGACTTAGTAGTTTCTCATTCCACTATCTACATTCTTTGTAATTCTGACCGCAAATTCTTTGTTAGGACTTAGGAATATCTAGTTATTTTGTTTGAATTGTTCTTATTTTTTTTGTGTTATAATGTATACCTCTATTGCATTTATAAATAAAATTGTATTTTTTATAAGAAAAACAAGAGCAAACTGAATTTATAACAAATTTAAAATAAATTTGTACAATGAACTTCAAAATCATAAAAGAGATTTATTTTTCAAATTTGAATTCCTTAATTATGTTATTATATATAAGACTTCTTTAGATTATAACAAAAGCTATATTAATTATGACATGTTACAGACATTTTTAAATCTCATGTGATGTCTGAAAACACCACATCTTAGCTAATTAGTTCTAAAGCTGAACTTACCTTTCAATGAACTCTGAATTTATAATGAATTGTTTCTTCCCAGAAAATTGTTGAAGCAAAAAGAAGCCTTTGCAAACACGCGGTTTTAATACTAACATTATGTTTGATTAAAAATAATCTGGATGTGCAATGGTTTAACAATACCAATATGAATATCATATTTAGACTTGGCAGACCATTTCTTATTATTTTGTTATTAGTTTAGTTGTTATATATAATAATAATAATAATAATAATAATTATTATTATTATTATTATTGAGGTTAGATTACAGAGTTCTCCTACAATAATGAACTACTCGTTTTATAAGAATAAATAAGTCACTTTTTTTTTGTTATCAGGTTCACCTGTTCTCAAAACTGGAACCAGTTAATTAAAAATGATAAGATTAAAAATAAAATAAAAATGATATATAGGTATTAAACTTGAAATATATATTTATATTTGTAACACTAACCAATTAAGTTATTTTAATTTTAATGTCTCACTATTTATTCCTTAGTACAAAACCAACGTCAGGCCAGCTCGATGGATCTCAGGTTATTTGAAGGGATGTTTTAAATTTTATCAATTTTCTTTTATAAATATACATATTTTTTTTTTATTAATTTCTTATAACTTTATTTTTAATATTTTTTTGTATCAAGATTAATTTTAAAAAAATTGTAACATCTAATTTTTGACATTTTTAAAAAAAAATTTGACTTGAATGTCGATACCAATAACCAGTGGCGGACCCAGAAATATTTTCTCGGGGGGGCCAAATACATAATAAAGTAGCATTTTTTGGCTATCAAATAAATGCATTTTTTAATTAAAATTTTACTCGATAATTACATAAAAATATTAATAAGCACAATTACTAAATTATTCTTGTCCATGAGTCGGTACAAAAGAAGACAAATATCTTCATTACGTTGACTATACCAATCAATCAATTCAATAAAATTTCCTTTATTTGATGAACTACTTGACTCATCATGTCCTCGAAAAGGTAATCCTTGCCTCAATAGAAAGCGTGTTACATCAAATATTGTCGTTAAACATGTGTGATAATTTATTTCTATATCACGACCATGTGTACGTAAAACGTTTCTCACGTTATGTCTTTGATCTTAAAATGATTCAAATTGAATTCTAGCTTCATTATGACAACTATTTGAAGTTCTCATATGACGATTGAATCTTTCTAATGCTATTTTCCAATTTTTGTACTCATCTCCTATAAATGTATCATCTACGTTTTCTCTATTTAAAGGTTTGAAAAGATAACACCAAAAACAAAATGATGCATCTTTTGATATGCTCTAACCATGTATATTTGATCAGTAACATTAAAATCATTAGTAGGCTCATTAATTGATTGAGAATACTTATGTTGGTCATGTGATGTAGAAGTACAAATTCATTTATAGAACATCTTCATTATTCTATATCCTACATAAAATAAATGATTAAAAATAAATATGTGTCACAACCCCTAAATAAAATCTAACAAATACATTTATTTGTTGAAATAATTTAAAATTAATTTAAAATTAAGAAATATAAAATAATATTTTACCCTTATATTTATATAAATGGTTATTTTACCCTTATATTTATAAGTAATTTGTATTATTAATTATATTAAAATTAATAAAATATATATATATATATAAATAAATTATAATATAAATGTAGTTTTAAAATAAATAATAATATTATATGATTTTCATTATTTTATATATAATTCTTTATATTTTAACTTATATAAATAAATGTTATTTATATATTAACTAAAATTTATGTATTATTATAAATATTGTATTTTAGAAAATATTTTTTTTTTGTATAAAATAAAATATTAATAATAATTACTTTAATGAAATTAGAATGCTATAATTATGAATTAATTTTTTTTATTAATTTTTATAAAAGGAATGGTTAATTTATTATAAATATTAGAAAATAGTGTTGATATAAAATAAAAATTTTATAAAAAGAAGTGTGAGGTTATAATTATAGTAGAGGCAGGGTTTGATCACCTGACCTCTACTATACATTTCAACTCTAAAACCACTCAGACAAAGCCTTATTTGATAAACATATATATAATATCTTAAAAGTTTTACCTTGGGGAGGCCCGGGCCCCCCAAGGCCCCACTTGTAGGTCCTCCACCGCCAATAACTCACGTTCTTGAAAAAAGATGACGAACCAAAATGGAAGGTATTTTATTTTGTCGATTTTGCTAAGTTCTGTAATTTACTTTTCTCTCGAATTTCGTAAAACGAGGAGAGAAAATGACATTTCTCGAAGGTCGTCTTGTCTAAAAATGAGATGAAAAAACAAAAATACGATTTAACAAAATACCAGCCTAACTTTGACTTTTGAGAGTTGCCACCCAATTTTTCTTTGAGAGAAATTGAGAAAAACAAGATTTTTGTGAAAATGTGTAACGTCTAAAAAATCAACTCATGGAGAAGAGTTTGAAAAGTCGATTAGGTGTCGCCCATAACTCATATTCCTCTCGAATCTCGAGTGAGATGAGGAACCAATAGGCTAAAGTAACAAAAGATTTGAAGTCGATTTCATTAAACCCCGTTGCTTACCTTTTTCTCAAACCTTGTAAAATGAAACGAGAAAACGACTTTCTTGGAATTCGCTTGAAGTGAGGTGAGAAACTAAAATATAGTTCAATAAAATTAAGACTAGTTTTGACTTTTTAAAGTCGTCACCCGATTTACTACTCGAGAAATTGGAAAAAAAAATATTTTACGTTTTGAACGTGACTTAAAGATTCTGATTTTGTTCGGTACTTGGTTACACGTGAGGATCTCGATGTTATGTTTCACATGCCCATTAAACAATGGTCTCTACTATAAACTTTCGAACATTTTATAAAAGTTATAGCATAGTATATAAAAATTAAATAAATAATTAAACTCGAGAAAAATATCTATAGGCTAAGATCGAATATCGAGAAAACCTAAAAAAAAATTAAAGTTAGAAAATCAAATATAATCCAAACAAGAATAAGAATAAATATTTTTTATATTTTTGTTGAGAAATATTTATTTAAATATTTTATATTTTTTGGAATTAAATTATAGGTTCTAACACAAATAATTAAAAAAATAGGATAAGATAGAAACAAATAAAGCCTTATTAGGCCCTATTGATTGGATCAACTAGACCACTAGCTGAACCACTTCGCGAGACGGCGAACGGGGTGCAATTCGGCGAAGACATGGACCGAGACAAGCATGGGTTAGGCTGGGTGGTTAGGAAGGTTCTTAGGGATCTTGGGTTCGAATCCTAAGAGGCGTTATTGTTTTTTAAATTTTATGGCGCATGTGAAGGTATAGATAGAAGGTGAGGCCAATGATTATAGGGATGGCGCATTGGCGCGAGGCTTGGACTAAGTGCTGAGCATTGGGTCATATGTCTTTGGTTTGAACCCCTCAATTTTTTTTGTTTCACTACAAGCGTTAGGCGGAGAGACACATGGGTGGGTAGGAGGCTTTGCCTTAGGGAATAAAAGAAATACATATGCCGGTGCTAAGTCTCGATCTCTCATCGAATGCTTGGCTTGGAAGGAAATTGCACAATCATTCAATCGATGCCTCCTCACGGTCACTCCACAATAATGGGAAATTTGATGAAATGTCCCCCATAACAGGGGAAATTCCAAAAAGGGCCCCCGCCTACTAATGTTGGCAAAAAGGGCCCTTTTGCCCTGCGAAATGTCAGAAATACCCCTTCGGCGCCAGTTTTTACGCTCATAGACGCGAATTACCAATCACGCGATTTTATCTAAATCGCGTGAGTTCATCACCGCGATTTAGATGAAACGCGTGATTGGTAATTCGCGTTTTTAAATGTACGGGAATTACCAGCCACACGTTTCATCTAAATCGCGGTGATGAACTCACGCGATTTAGATTAAATCGTGTGCATGGTAAATCGCGTCTTTAGTCTTATATATAATTTTCCGGCCCTAATTTAAAACAAAACCACCCCGATTCTCCCTCCCACTCCGACTTCTAAAACCACGTCTTCTCAACTGCCGACTTCCTTCAACATCGATCAAGATCATCGTTCCTCGTCCAACATCATCGACTTTCCACTCTATTCGACATCATCGTCTTTTTCCGCCGTCTATTCGACATATTCCGGTGAGTTTAGGGCTTTCAGTGTTAGGGTTAGGGTTTAGAAGTGTATTATCCCGTTATATTGATTTATATTGATGTATTTAGGGTTTAGGGTTTGGTTCTGGTTTCGTTTATGTGTGTAAATTCTTTTAGTGTGTATATGACGAGTATTGTATCAATGTTCTTATTCTGAATGCATGCATTTCACGCTTATTCATTCATTTCTCGTTTAAGAAATGGCATTTCCGTGTTTGTTATGTTCTTGTGAAGAAATGGTATTTTTGTGTTTTCTTTGACTGTGTAGGCTTAGGGTTTACCTTTTGTTGCTTTACTGCTTAATTTTCGTCTGTTCTTACTCTGCTTTACTGCTTTACGTTTAATAGAATGCCAATGAGACAGGATGAGTTTTTGATCTAATAAATGACACATCATATGCTTAATGTATTTAGAACTGTCCATTACTGCACCTTAATGTATTACTGCACCTTTACTGCACCTTAATCTATTAAGAAATTTGCAAGCATTTCTCAATGGTTAATTCGATTTGCTTATTCCCATCTTCTTCCTTGTTTTGTAGATGGAGTCCACTACAATACCCGAGTTTGCTGGGAGGGTATCTTGGAAAACCAATATGGGAAATATTGCTGCCAAGTTTGCGAAGATGAATCTAACTGAAAGGGTAGAGGAAACCCAATTCAGATTCTTATTCAAAGGGCACCCGTTACTGCGTTTCTCAGGAATGATTATACACCACATGCTCCTCAAGAAGTCCAGCTCAAATTCTATGGAGATGAAGTTCCTTGTGAATGGAGAAGAGTTGTGCTTCGGGATGAGGGAGTTTGCATTGGTTACAGGTCTCAATTTTGGGAGATTCCCTACGAAGCAAACAGTTTTCAACCAGGTTGAAGAATCTCCAACTTTGGTTCTTAAATATTTTAAACGTATTCCACTTATTAGAATAGGAGACCTTCATTCAAAATTCCTGTCCTGCTCTGATAGGGAAGATGCATGGAAATTGGGGCTGGTATACCTTGTTTCCCATTATCTCTTTGCCCTTGACCCGAGGAGGATAATAAATATGAAACTCTTCAGCATGGTCGATGACATCGACACCTTCCTCAATTTTCCATGGGGAAAGGTGGCCTTTAGAGCAACCATGAAGGGTTTGACCAAAGACCTTGATCGCTACAGGAAGCTATATCTGCAGAAGAAGAATGCTGCCTCGGGGAAGAAGAACAAAGACAAAGACAAAGATGTCGATGTTTCTTATACCGTATATGGGTTTGCACTAGCCTTACAAGTGTGGACTTATGAGGTGATCCAAACGTTTGTCCCCAATCTTTCAATTAAAACGACGCTTCAAACGGAAGAGCCTGTCTTCCCAAGGATAATACAGTACAAATCAAAGAGGAAGAGCACTGCCTCTGATCTTCACACTGCCCTGCAAGGCACGATTGTTAAGAAAATGGAATTGTCTGAAGAAGAGAAGATCTTATATGCTGGGGATGACTTTGAAGATATGGGAGGTAATGTTTATGATGTCTTTTTTGATCTTGACTGCAGAAAGAGGAAATTTGGAGATATTGACGATGGAGTTCCTCATAAAAAAACTGTCATGAGGAAGAAAAGACAAATTACTCCAGCCAAAGCCAAACCTTCCACAAGAAGAAGAACCCGCACCCCTACCCCCAGCACCAGCACCAGCACCAGCACCAGCAGCTCTTATTCTGTCGAGAGCGCCACGAGTAGAAAAGACGAAGAAGAAGACGAAGAATCCTCTCCCCCAACTCCAACAGCAACAACTCCCCACGATAGATGTAGATTGGATGAACTTTCGAAGGAGCTAAATGAATTCAAAACTGTAATGAGAAACGAAATAACTCTCTTCAAAACTGAAATGAGAAGTGAAATAAGTCTCATCAAAACCGAAATGAGAGCTGAAATAATTCTCATTAAACGGATGTTAGAGCAACTACAGCAAGGGGAGAAAAAGAAGGAGAATGATGAAGAAAAGGACGAGGGGGATTTTGAGGTGAACACTGAGGTATGAGTTTGAATGATGATAAATTTCGTTCATTTGGCATTTCTTGCATTTGGTCTAATTAAATAATTTTTTCTTTTTTGTAGGATGGGAAGGGAGACAATGATGTGCTGATTTTGGAGAAAGACAATGTTGGGCTTGTGGAGGAGAATGAAGTTGAGGTATGTATTTCTTGCATTTCCTTGCATTTGGATAATTGGTGCATTTCTTGCATTTGGACTAATTGAAGGCTTTTCTGGTTTTTGTAGGATGGACAGGAGGAAGACAATAATGTGCTGATTTTGGAGAAAGACAATGTTGGGCTTGTGGTGGAGAATGAAGTAGAGGTATGTATTTCTTGCATTTCCTTGCATTTGGATAATTGGTGCATTTCTTGCATTTGGACTAATTGAAGGCTTTTATGGTTTTTGTAGGATGGACAGGAGGAAGACAATGTTGGGCTTGTGGAGAAAAACAATGTTGGGGAGGACAATGAAAATGAAGAGAAGACAGTTGAAGATGGTGTTAAAAATACTGAGGTATGCATTTCTTGCATTTGGTGCAATTCGCGCACTTTTCCTAATTCTTGCATTTGGACTAATTGAAGGGCTTTTCTGTTTATTGTAGGATGGACAGGAGAAAGACATTGTTGGGCTCTTGGAGAAAAACACTGTTGGGGAGGACAATGAAAATGAAGAAAAGTCAGTTGAAGATGTGGAAAAAAATTTTGAGGTATGCATTTCTTGCATTTGGTGCAATTCGCGCACTTTGCCTATTTCTTGCATTTGGACTAATTGAAGTGCTTTTCTGGTTTTTGTAGGATGGGCCGTTGTTGGAGATGGAGAATGTTGGGAATTTGGGGGAGAAGACAGTTGAAGATGGTGAAAACAATACTGAGGTATGCATTTCTTGCATTTGGTGCAATTCGCGCACTTTGTCTATTTCTTGCATTTGGACTAATTGAAGGGCTTTTCTGGTTTTTGTAGGATGGGCCGTTGTTGGAGATGGAGAATGTTGGGAATTTGGGGGAGAAGACAGTTGAAGATGGTGAAAACAATACTGAGGTATGCATTTCTTGCATTTGGTGCAATTCGCGCACTTTGCCTATTTCTTGCATTTGGACTAATTGAAGGGCTTTTCTGGTTTTTGTAGGATGGGCCTTTGTTGGAGATGGAGAAGACAGTTCAAGATGGTGAATTGAATATCGAGGTATGCATTTCTTGCCTTTGGTGCAATTCGCGCACTTTTCCTATTTCTTGCATTTGGACTAATTGAAGGGCTTTTCTAGTTTTTGTAGGATGTGCCTTTGTTGGAGATGGAGAAGACAGTTCAAGATGGTGAATTGAATATCGAGGTATGCATTTCTTGCATTTGGTGCAATTCGCGCACTTTGCCTATTTCTTGCATTTGGACTAATTGAAGGGCTTTTCTGGTTTTTGTAGGATGGGCCTTTGTTGGAAATGGAGAATGTTGGGAATTTGGAGGAGAAGGTGGAGGAGCATGTGGAGAAGCAGATGGAAGATAATGAAGATGAGGTTGAAGAGAAGGTTGAAGAGGAGGTGGAAGAGGAGGTTGAAGAGAAGGTTGAAGAGGAGGTGGAAGAGGAGGTTGAAGAGAAGGTTGAAGAGAAGGTGGAAGAGGAGGTGGAAGAGGAGGTTGAAGAGAAGGTCGAAGAGAAGGTTGAAGAGAAGGTGGAAGAGAAGGTGGAGGATAATGAAGATGAGGTATGCAATTCTTGAATTTGGACTAATTGAAGACTTTTGTTGCCTAATTCAATGATTTCTTTGTAGGTAGACGATGATTTCGTTGTGCAGAGGGGTAGGAAGGGGGTGCAGAGGGGTAGGAAGGTGGAGGATAATGAAGATGAGGTATGCAATTCTTGCATTTGGACTAATTGAAGACTTTTGTTGCCTAATTCAATGATTTCTTTGTAGGTGGACGATGATTTCGTTGTGCAGAGGGGTAGGAAGGGGGTGCAGAGGGGTAGGAAGGGGGTGCAGAGGGGTAGGAAGGTGGTGCAGAGGGGTAGGAGGGTGGTGCAGAAGAAGGTGGACGATCATTTCGTTGTGCAGAAGAAGGAAGAGAAGAAGGAGGACAAGCGGATAGATGAGGATGTGGTGGTACTGGAAGATGCATCCCACATCCTATTTAAGAGAAAGAGGACGGCGTCGAAAGCTGTACTTAGTCCCTACGTCGTCCCTCGTCCAAGAAAGAAGACGATTGTTGTCGATCCTATGTCGACTTGTAATGAGCAACTAAGGAAAGAGTTCAAGAAAGAATTTGCGAAAGGGGCTACATTTAAAGAGGTTCAACTCTCTGATGGCACTGGAGACCTTAAGTTCTTCACTATAATTCTGAGGTTAAATAAGTGGCTAACTGATGTGGAGATGAATGCAGCAATTTGTCTGCTAAGAGCAAGAGCATTCGCCTACCCTAAGTCGTACCCGGCGGATTTCACCATCTTAGATTGCCAGTTTGGCCCTTTGATTACTTCATACTATGACGATTTTGTTGCTGACTCGGTTGATCCAGAAAAACCACATGGCCATACTTTCGATCAAGTCATTTACCACTACTACTGGGGTAGAGAAGATAAACATATGCCCGGTTGGAGCAGTGTTGATGTTATTTACTTCCCCCTGAACCTCAACAACCTACACTGGGTACTGTGTGTTATTCGATTGCAAGAATGGAGAATTGATGTTTATGATTGCGATCAGACAATTTTCAATGATGAAGAATTAGGAAAATACATGAAAGCCATTTGTGAGATGTTGCCGCCCTTCCTTCATAAAGCAATGTCTGAAGTTGAAATGGCCAGGTATCCTAACATGATAAATGAAACTTTTAGATTTCAGAGAATCCCACACCCTGAAGTACCAAAAGCAGAATGGAGTGGGGACTGTAGCGTTTTTGTATTAATGTATTTAGAGTACCTGACTGCTAAACTTGGTCTAGAAAATTGCATATCAAAGAATATGCAATTATATAGAGAAAAGTGGGCAGTCAGGTTGTACCACCAGATTTTAGAGCCATGAAGTTGTAAACACTGAATTATTGTTGTATATTGTTTTGTAAACACTGAATTATTGTTGTAACATGTTTTGTAAACACTGAATTATTGTTGTATATTGTTTTGTAAACACTGAATTATTTCAGACATGAATGTTGTAATAGGTATCATAAAATTCACGTGTTTATATAATTCACGTGGTTGTAATAGGTATCATAAAATTCACGTGTATTGTAATACGCGTGATTCATAACTCACGTGTATTACAATATGACTCACGCGTATTGTAATATGACAATACACGTGAATTATATTACAATACACGTGAATTATATTACAATACACGTGAATTAGCATTGTGCAATATATATGCGTGAGTCACTCACTGTATGGCCAACCTGTATGGCAATATCTGTATACAACTTTCAATCAGCATACAATATTCGAAAACCAACAACAATCAATCAGCATACAATATTCGAAAACCAACAACAATAATCAGTATACAATATTCAAAATTGCACAGACAATATTCATGTTTGTGGCTGAGATGATGGCGGCTGAGATGATGATGCTCTTGCAGCTCTTGCAGTAGAGGGTGCAGGCATTACTGATTTGCATGTTGCCCTGTTGTGACCCTGACCACCACATGAGCTACATCTTCTCGGCATCTTACGAATTTCACCTTGGGATGACCTACGCTTTGTTTGAGGTCGCCCTTTCTTAACCTTAACAGGTGGTTTAAGGCACACTCGTTGCTTGATATGTTCTGGAATATCCCAATACTCTTCATGACAAACTGGATATATTGTTTCCGCATAAGCATTGACCCACATTTCACTTGAGTAATACCTGAAAGATAACAATTGAACATTTGAGAAATAAAGTTAGTTAGATAAATTCAATAGCAAATAATCTAAAGTAAACCTTGAGCAGAACTCATAGGCATCCAATCTATGGGTACGGGAAGCAGCCAGGGCATGAGTGCAAGGAAGACCAGATACATCAAATACCCTACAACTACAACTCATTCCTCTCAAGTCAACTTTATAATCAGATTCACCGTCATGGACATAAAACTCGAAACGGTTAAGTGGATGAACGTTATATAATCTGGCCTTCTCAGCTTGATCACGTAAGAACTTTTCATAATAAGAAGATAAACGTTCATTGTGATTGGAAGCTTTTTCTCTTCGACTGTTAAACCAATCTTGTAATGTGAATCTTAAATAATCAGCTAAGATTGATATGGGATACTTTCTAGCTTCCCTACTTTGACTATTGAAGCTCTCAGCGTAATTGTTTGTCATTTGATTGTATCGTTTACCCGGAAAAAATGCACGACTACATCTCTCAAACCCAATATCTGCCAAATACATAGCAATACGAGGGTCCTTAGCATTGATCTTGTCAAAATGCTGATTAAACTTCAAGATTGTGTATGCTTGAGAAGCCAAACCAAACTCGGCGTGGCAGTGATCGGTTTTGAATTTGGCCATAATATTCATCTTGATGTGATATGTGCACGCACCGTGGTCAGCTTCTGGAAAAACATCACACAAGGCCTTGGCGATGCTTGGGTGTCTATCAGATACAAACACGAGATCATCAACCAATCCAATTGCATCTCTAAGTTTTTGCATGAAATAAGTCCAGGAGTTGTTATTTTCAGAATCAACAACGCCGAATGCAACAGGATAGAGTTGTTCATTCGCATCTAATGCTATCGCCACCAATAGCTGACCTCCAACCTTGTGCTTAAGAAAACTGGCATCGACGCACAATACTGGACGACAACAGTTTTTGAAACCCCTAATTGAGCAGCCTAAGGACATGAACATATACCTGAAATGACCGTGCTCATCCGTCTGGATGTCTGTTATGGTACCCGGATTGTTCTTCTCCAACATGTACAGGTATGATGGCAATTTACCGTAAGAATCTTCTACAGTTCCTCGCACCGCCATTAGGGCCTTTTCTCTAGACCGCCAAGCCTTATTATAAGACAACTTTATTCCATAAGTAGTCTGTATGTCTTCCATTATTTTCTTGGGCATGTGGTCATGGTGATGGTCCATGTACTTGCTCTTCATGCATTCCCCAAACACCCATACTGGTGCTGGCCTTTGATTCTCTTGCCTCGTCACAATTGAACAGGTATGATCTTTTACGAATTTACGAATCTCAAACATTTCCGAGGAATTTACTCTGACAGCACGTAGTCTCCACTTGCAATTCTTATCCAAACATTTCACAACCCAAAGTTCTTTTTTTGACTTCAACACTTTGAATTCAAAATGATTAGTCATGGCATATTTATATAACCTCAGCTGAAGTTCTTTTTTATTCTCAAACAAAGAACTGACTTCCAATCCGATTCCGGTACTTACTGCCTCATGTAAAGGATTTTCACTACTTGGTATGTTACTAGCAACCCATTCACTGCAGCTTGGTTGAGTACGAACAACAACATTGTTTTGTTGTGTACTAGGAACCCAAGAACCGCTTGGATTTGGATTGATACTAGGAACCCAATCAGAACTACTAGGTTGGGTAATAGGAACCCAATCATCATCAGCATCATCCCCCACATTCAGACGCAAATGTTCATCTTCAATGTCATTTTCAAAGAAAACCTCACGCTGCATCGGGAAGACGTCGGGGTCATCAATTTCTGGAACCGCTACACTTTCTTGAGTTGGTAGTGACTTCTCTACTAAGGATACACACAATGGAGTGCGGTTGTGGACTGAAACTGCTTCATGTAAAAAGAACTCCACATCCACATCTTTTTTTATATCAGTTATATAAGAAAATTTGGCAATCATTCCAGGAGCATTATACTTGGCTTGAAGCAATAAATCATATCTAGATTTGTCAACATCGGTAGCAGAATAAATTTGATCAACTAATTGGGCATAAGTAGAATTTTGGGGAACAATCATACCGCTGTTTGACTTTGCAGAAAAATGAGTAAGATCGTCTGTAGTTTTCCACTCTCCATCAAAGTAAAGAAGTACAGGTACTTGAGCTGCAATTGAAAACAGTTCAACAACATCACAAGAATTGAAAACAGTTCAACAACATCACAAGAATTGAAAACAGTTCAACAACATCACAAGAATTGAAAAAAGTTCAACAACATTACAATAACCGAGGAGAGTTTTCTCGTAGTGTTTCAGGAAATCCAATGCCGCAACTTTTTACCATAAGTTTGCTTCAATTAATCTAATGGGATAAGAGCTCCCTATCCAATAGGTCCATTGAAGCAAACTTGTGGTTAATTCTTGGAACATTGTATCTCCACGAAACATACCAGTAAACTCTACCTCAATACTAGAATAACAAGATAGTATTGAGTGAAATCAGCTACGCTATGCCAGCATGCAAACCCTAAACCTTAATACTAGAATAACAAGATAGTATTGATTCCCTTTCAGAACAATATAGTGGAGAGGAAGCTTAACATACAGAAAACGGAAATAACTCAATAAGACTTTCTAAGAACTAAAACAAAGCTAATACCCAAATCAAGGCCTCGTTTGAGGAAGGGTTATTTAGATTTAATCAAAATAACACCTTATCCCATCATGAATCAAATCATTTCAATCATCCACAAATTACCCTTACTTTATTTGAATAGCATTTTAAATATTAAATAAACATACCCATTTTGAGAACGAAGAGTAGTGGGTAAGCTGCTGCTGCTCGTGGTCGAGTTCTTCAGGGTATCGTGGTGTCGTCGTAGTCGTCCGCTGCTGCTGCTCGTGGTCGAGTTCTTCAGGGGAGGGTCGAGTCGGAGTGGCGAAAGCGAGAGAAGAGAGAAGGGGAAATTAAGGATTCGTGGTTTTGTTATAAATTAGGGCACAAAAATAATATATACGATGAAAGACGTGAATTGTTATTCACGTGTTTCATCTAAAACGCGTGAATAAACTCACGCGTTTTAACGTGAAATGCATTCACGCGTTTCATCTAAATCGCGTGAGTTTATTCACGCGTTTTAGATGAAACACGTGAATATCAACATTGTTCCTTGTTCCTTGTTGTTTGAGTTATGTGGCAAACATGCGTGAATAACAACATTGTTCCTTGTTGTTTGAGTTATGTGGCGAATAACAACATTGTTCCTTGTTACTTGTTGTTTGATTATACACAATACGCGTGAGTTATGAGGATAAGTTATTATATTGTTAACATAAGTAATAAACCATAAATAGAAGAATATTCAGTAATATAAACCACCATAAATCATAAATATCCAAATTAAGTATTGTTATAAACCATAAATATCATAAATATCATAAATAACCCATAAATAGAAGAACAATAAGTCTAAACAACTCCAAATTAAGTAAGCAAATGCTGCAAATCACAAGCAGCAACAGATTGAAGCAACTTTGTATGAGGAACAACATGTTCATCCAATATGCATGACATAGCAGCCGCTGTCTCAAAAAGCCAATTGTCGGGGAGAACATCAAAATCCTTTTCAATTGGTCGATACCTGCTGTCTATCTCGAAATATACTATTATAGTTTTCGCATCCCTTGGCTCAGCAAATGGATAATCTGGATTATACGATTCTTTAATACTACCACCTCCAGCAACTATTAACTCAATGAGATCCTGTTTGTAAAGTGTGTTGAAATTCCCTATAAATATAAAAATGTAACCGTCGAACAGTTTCGAACGCTGAAAAACCAACAAAGAAGATAATTTCAATTTTCATGCAAAATAAGAAAAAGTACAGATAGGAGGAATAAGACCAAACTCACATTATTCAACAACAGAAGTCTGCCTTTTCTAGGACTACCTTGGGCTCCATGATTATCATGTTTAACCTCATAAGGTTCCTCATCAACACAGTTTTGGGTTTTCAATGATGATTTTATCCCTAAACAAAACAATTTTTAAATTAATTTAACAGACATATGTATGAAAATAATCGTGTTAACAGAGACTCACAATCAATAGTAAGGACCCATTTTCCGTTCAGAATTGCCTTCAATACTTTTTGAGTTCGGCCGCATGCACCATTGGGATCAGTGTAAGCAATAACATGGGTTACATCTTCTCTCCACTTCGGAGACACCCTTGCACCAAAAGTGCGAGCAAATTCAACTATCAACAACTGTGTAAAACAATAATATAATGGTTATTACATATAAAACTAGTTAATATGGACATAGTAGAGAGAATAGAACATACATTATTTTCAGGTGATAATTGATTGGGACATAAGGTCATAACATTGTTTGTTGCTTGCATATTATAAAAAAAAGGAGTTGAACGAACTGAGAAAACCATTTTATTAACAACCATTTTATTACATACCATTTTGTTGAACGAACTGAGAAAACCACAACGGAAGCTCCTGATCTAAATACTACAATATCCATCATTATAAACAGCAGAATATACATCAATAGCTAACCATACAATATTCATGTAATTGAAAATCAACAATCAATCAGTATATATAGGAAAACCAACAATCAATCAGTATATATGAAACGGCATAATATACATCAAAACCAAACCTGGAACCCTAAATACAACAATATCCATGAATATAAATGGCATAATATACATCAAAACCAAACCTTTAACCTAAATACACCAATATCCATGAATATAAACGGTATAATATACATTGAAACCTAACCCTAAACCCAAATACTTCGATATACATAGGAAACGGCATAATATACATCAAAACCAAACCTTTAACCTTAAATACACCAATATCCATGAATATAAACGGTATAATATACATTGAAACCTAACCCTAAACCCAAATACTTCGATATACATAGGAAACGACATAATATACATCAAAACCAAACCTTTAACCCTAAATACACCAATATCCATGAATATAAACGGTATAATATACATTGAAACCTAACCCTAAACCCAAATACTTCGATATACATAGGAAACGGCATAATATACATCAAAACCAAACCTTTAACCCTAAATACACCAATATCCATGAATATAAACGGTATAATATACATCAAACCCTAACCCTAAACCTAAATACATCAATATATATAGGAAACGGCATAAAATACATCAAAACCAAAACATAAACCTAAATACATCCATATCCATGAATATAAACGGTAAATATACATCAAAACCTAAGTCTAAACCTTAAGCCCTAAACTGACCTGATGATGTTGAAGAACGATGATGTTGGAAGGATCCCGATGATGTTGAGGAACGATGATGGTGAGGAACAATGATGTTGAGGAACGCTGATGTTGAGGAACGATGATCTTGATGGATGTGGGAATGGAAAGTCGGCCGCAGTCGGAGTGGGAGGGAGAATCGGGGTGGTTTTGTTTTAAATTAGGGCCGGAAAATTATATATAAGACTAAAGACGCGATTTACCATGCACGCGATTTAATCTAAATCGCGTGAGTTCATCACCGCGATTTAGATGAAACGCGTGGCTGGTAATTCCCGTACATTTAAAAACGCGAATTACCAATCACGCGTTTCATCTAAATCGCGGTGATGAACTCACGCGATTTAGATAAAATCGCGTGATTGGTAATTCGCGTCTATGAGCGTAAAAACTGGCGCCGAAGGGGTATTTCTGACATTTCGCAGGGCAAAAGGGCCCTTTTTGCCAACATTAGTAGGCGGGGGCCCTTTTTGGAATTTCCCCTGTTATGGGGGCCATTTCATCAAATTTCCCACAATAATTTTCGGTCATTGACCCTTTCTCCAACGGCCATGCAACACTATGAACAAATCTTACATGTACTTCTCATGCAACATCAACCAAAACAACTCCTTATGTCCAATTTTAATCTTCTTACCGAAACACGAAAGTAGAGACACTCAGCTACTCATAATCATCATCGAAACATGTTACAATCATCGTATCATCAACATTACATCAAGAAATTATCAAAAATCTGAATGTCACTTACAAGTTCCATATATTTTGTAAATGAAGTTGTGTAGTTCGAATTGTTAACCCATAAACATGTCCATACGTTCTAGGATACTTCAGGAATGTTTACTGTACACACTCAATTTTTACACACGAATTTACAACTTTAAAAATAATTCAAACTAATATGATTTAATTGAAATTATAATAAAAGATTAATTTGGGATCAACATCATTCTAACCGGTTTTAACCGGTTTTTGGGCTGATCTGGTTTTCGGTATTGACCAAATAAAATAAAAAATACCAAAAATAAATTAATAGAACAAATAGGATATACTTGTGGGATATTTGATATTCATATGATGTTTGTTTATTTTGTACGGAAATAAAAAAAATGGTCGTAGTTTGCCGAAAACCGCCGTGGGCGGTGGCTGTCGAGCCAGCAACATGCGATAACAGCCGTAGGCGGATGTAGTACAACATAACAGACTAGGGCTCGTACAGACCAAACCATATCTCACGGGTTCAAGTCAAACAACGCATGGGTGCGGGTTTAACTCAAGTCAACGCGTGGCTAAATGTTGCTAACAGAGAGTTTACACGGAGACTGGATGGGAGCTGACGGAACGCCAAAAACTGGACGGATCACTAATATGCAACTCTAATAAACACCAATTAAGTCCTGAAACACTTAACATTTAGGCCGGAAAGAATTGGGGTGAAATTAGATTTTCATCAAATTCGAGAACCTCCGGTAGAATCGATATAAATAGGGACATATGTTAGCTATAAATTAGAAATGCAGTCAACCAATTGTGATTTTACAAAATTTGGGACAAAAGGGTAAGAATCGGTTTCAGGTGTTTCTCACAACCTAAATATGTCTTAAAATCTTTAAAACTGACCGGGTTACGTTCCAAATCACGTAAGGAAGAGCCTAATGCTCTCGGATTGCATTTTCATACATCCAAGTAAATGGTCATCAAATTCCGACAGCCTATTTTATGTTTTTGTCCAAATTCCGACGATAGTACTTCTAGGTGATTGTATATATGAGACTAGTGTAGACGTGTTATTTGTTAGAATATATTATACGGTACTTCTAGAGGGTTGCCCTAACTTGGACGTTAAAGATAGACCATATATATATATATTAACCATGTATTTTCATATCAATTTTATATAAATTATTAGATTAATTTAAATAAAGAAAAAGAAAACTGATTAAAATAGAAATAATTAGTTAAGGAAAAACATCTTAATAAACTTAGGTGAATAAATTTAATTCAATATGATATAGTTTTAATGTTGTGGTCTGAACAAAATTAAATAGTGGTCTAAACAAAACTAAACTATGGTCTGAACAAGAACTAAGTTGTGTAATTTTCTTTTGAGCAGGTTTGACCCAAAAGACGCATGTCTTCAAATGCAGTCTGAAGAAGTGCTAGAAGACATCTAGGCTTCAACAGACGCTCTGGTCTGAAGAAGCGCTAGTAGACGTCTAGGCTTCATTAGACGGTCTGGTCTGAAGAAGCGCTAAAAAACGTCTAGGCTTCAACAGACCATCTGGTCTGAAGAAGCACTAGCAAACGTCTAGGCTTCAACAAACACTCTAGTCTGAAGAAGCGCTAACAGACGTTTAGCTTCAATAGACGTTCTGGTCTGAAGAAGCACTAGCAGACATCTAGGCTTCAACAGACGCTAAAGCAACGCCCGCTCATCTTCCCTGCTCATCGCTCGACAAGCGGCATACTACCACATCAGCACGCACAATAATCAACGGAATAATGCCACATGTCAATATTCAGATTCGACCATTGCATTAATTGTCATGCATCATTTATACAAAACTTCAAAGAAGTTCAATAGTCACACACGATTCAAGTATGGATACGATACTCGCGAGCGGCTACAACACTCTAGTAGAGCTCGCTACATCAACACGCGAAATTCTACAACACTTCATCATTGAATACAAAGCGACTGTGACTCATATATATATATGTGGATCTTAATCAAGAAGGTGTAGGACACATTATTAATTTTTATTAAAGATCACTCTCTCACTATCCCAATTGTAATTCGTACTCTGTACTTTCCATTAAGATAAGTTGAGAGAGAAATTGCTATAATATCTGTTAAGAATGTTAAGTGTTGTAAGTTGAATAGAGGGTGTCTCTTCAATAGAGTGAGAGTTAGGAGTTTAGAACAGGCATTGTTAAGTCCTGAGTTTCTGACCGAGCTTGTGTAGAGGCTATACAAGTTAAAGTCTTCTAGTGTATCCTTCTAGTAAAAGAAGAAGGGGTGACGTAGGAGTTTTTATCTCCGACCATCCATAAACAACTCAGTGTCCATTTCTTATTGTCTTATTCATTCTGCATCAATCTGTTGACTAGGAGTTTGGATGTCTGATAAGATGGCCCCGCGACGTCCGAACTGTCAACAATCTGTTGACTAGGAGTTTGGACGTCTGGTTGGTTCTTAACCAGATCAGACACGTGATCAGACGAATAATTCCTTTGGACAAGAGCTTCATCTTCACTATCAGATTTATGACTTGTTTCTTCTAATCTGTTAGCAATGTCGATGGGATCAATAGAATTGTTTTCAACATATTCATCACAAAAACATGAAAGGATTCCTCAACAGTTTGTGTTCGATTATTGTACACTCTAACAGCCTTACTAACTGAAGAGTAGCCTAACATGATTCTAGCATCTACCTTAGCATCAAAAGCGGTCAAATAATCATTCCCATTGTTATGAATGAAACACTTACACCCAAAGATTCAGAAGTATGAATTTGTAGGAATTCTTCCATAAAACAGTTCATAAGGTGTTTTATCAAAGCGTTTATTAATTATTGACCATTTTGTGTATAACATGATGTGTTTATGGCTTCTGCCCAAAACTTCTGAGGAACACTTGAGTCGACAAGTAAAGATCTCGCTGCTTCCTTTAGTATTCTAACTCTACTCTCAGCAATTCCATTTTTTTGTGGAGTTCTAGCACTAGAAAACTCGTGTCTAATACCAGACTACTCGAGATATGAAGTTAGGCGACTATTGGTGAACTCGGTTTCCCGATCACTTATAATCGTGATAATGCTAAAGATTTTTGATTTTGAAGTCTTCTAAGGATCTTAATTAAATTTTCAGCCGTCTGTTTCTTAGATCGTAAAAACAAAACGCATGTAAATCTTCAAAAATCATCAATAATGACTAAGGTTGAATCTTATTCCTCCTAAGCTCTTTATATGAATTGGACCAAAAAGATCCATATGTAAAAATTCCAAGTACCAGTTGGATTGAGATTTTCCTTTACTTTTGAACAATGATTTGCTCTACTTGCCTAACTGGCAAGTAGGACAAACTTTGTCCTTTGAAAACTTCAAATTAGGTAAACCAAAAACCAAATTATGCGAAAAATGTTTTTAATGGTTTTAAAATTAAGATGATTTAACCTCTTATGCCATAGCCAGTTTTGATCATATTTGGAAATCATACATATGAAATTAGATATCTTATTTTTCCAGTTCATTTTGTAAAAGTTTCCTACCCTGCTTCCGGTCAACATAGTGTTACACTACTAATCCTTAACCAGGCATGCGTGCGTTTTAAAATCGACAGAAAATCCATTATCACATAATTGGCTAATACTAATCAGGTTATAACACAAGTTTTAAACAAGTAGCACGGTGTTGATGGTTAGATTACCATGGATAATCTTACCCTTACCCATGGTCTTACCCTTGCTGTTATCCACAAAAGTGATCTTAGGCCCTTAACAATCTGTAATTTCAGTCAAAAGCCATCTATCTCTAGTCATGTGTCTAGAGCATCCATTGTCTAGATACCAAACTGATTCCTCCAGGAAGTTAATCTGATGTACCTACACAAATAACTATTTACAATCTTTTGGTACCCACATTCACTTGAGTCTTCAGTCAATTAGTCCCTTTGGAATCCATATTTGAGTTATTATGATGGATTTCCCTTTTTGTGTTGTGATAAGTGCGTATGATTTAGGCTTAGCAGACGTCTTCTTGGTAGCAGCTGATCCCTTAACTTTAGAGGATGATTTTTGTTTAAAACTCCTTGACTTCTTGTGAGGTTTTGATATGCTAGACTTGCTGGCTGCTTTCTTCCTAGGTTTCAGCCAGCTTACAGTTGGTGGAACATAAATAATCTCATCCTTTAAGGTTAGATCCTCACATCTTGGATTAGTTCCTTTATCGGTTAAACTCCCTTTGACAAAGTTTATTGGCTTAAACTTGTCTGTTGTTGAATTTAACTTCTTATAGGACTTGTCTGAGCTGGCATTGTCAAATCTTAAACCGGATTTGCATCCGACAGACCTCAACATATAAATCTGTTGTCTGACAGCATCTCCAGACCTTGTCCAAGAACTGACTATATAAGTTAAACGTTGGTTTTCAGACGAAAGAGTTTTAATCTTTTCCTTGAGCGTCTCATTCTCAGATGAGAGCTCAACCACTTTGTTTTCAGAAACTTTTTGTTCAAAAACTTGAGATGAAAGAGAGTTATTGATCTCATATTTTGATTTCATTTCATTAAATGAGTCTGATAACTTCTTGTACTCAATGACCATGTCATTGAGTGCAGAAGTTAAATCATCTCTTGTAAAATCTTTTAAGAGAAGTTGAATACCTTGGATTGGTCGTCTGCCATCAAGCATGTGACGGCTTCGTTATCGTTATCGCTAGATGAGTCATCTTAATCTCTATTGGCCCACTTAGACTTGCTTTCAATGCTCATAAGAACCTTCTGTTCCATTCGGTTCTCCTTTATTTGATCATTACCGCCCTATATTTGAATCAGCTTCTCCCAAATTTCTTTAGCGGATGAACATGACTTGATCTCACTGAATATGTTCATATCGATCGACTTTGATAGAAAAATTAAGTAGATTAATTTTGGAACCGGCCAGACAAACTAAACAGAAGTTAAACTTCATGTGCAGGTACTGAACAAACCGGAACCGGAAATCTTGCATCAACAACCAGCTGCTATTACATCAAAGAAACCGGCTTCAAGTGATCAAGACAAATGATCACAGGAACCGGCTTCACTTTCTCAAGCAACCGGTTAGCAAAGAACAGAAGAATACACTTCAACCGGATCATAAGGTACAAGACATAGAAACCGGAAAGTACAGATCAAAAGTCAGAAGATTCAAATCTCAAGAGTGACGTACTATGACGGAGGAAACGTGTCTCGAAAGTATAAAAGAAGATCGGATCCGATCAGAAGCATGGGAGGAAAGCAATGATGCCTTGGTGATCCGATGCTGACGACCGGAAGCGGATGTTCAACACGTGTATCAATCTGAAAACCGGTTATGTCATCATCTGCTCAAAGTTACCTGCATGAATGCCAGGTGTTGAACAAGTTGAAGCGTGCAAGCAATCCTTCTGCAGATAGGCGTGCTAATGATCAACCAATCCGCAAGAGAGAGAAGAAAGTAGCCGTTAGCTACTTTCAGCTATAAAAGGAAGATCAAACGTCTTCATTTAATGCAGTTGTGAATACGAGCAGTTCGGAACTTGTAGTTGTGAACATCATAAAGCATTAAATTCTAGAGAGATAAAGTTCTATATTCTAAAGTCGGTTTGCCTAAAACCGGAAGTCAATTGTGTGATATTGTGTTGAGTTGTTATATTACATCAAAGTGTGAGTTTGGTGTAACCGGCGAGTAGCGAAGTTGGGCTCGACCGGAAGTGTAAATTGTAACTCTAAAGAGTTAGTGGAGATCCTTCTCATAACCTGAGAAGAAGGGGTGACGTAGGAGGGTTTGCTCCGAACATCCATAAACAAATTTCCTTGTCTTGTGTTCTTTCATTTCGTTTTCAGTTCCCGCTGTCTTACCGTAAACCGCAACCAATCATACTTCCAAAATCGGTCACTCACTCTCGTTAAACATCTTCCTCCTTAAACATCATCTAAAAGTCGCAAACGTTGCTTCAACCTGAAACAGACACTTCCGCCCTTGAACACCGGTTCAAGAGTCTGTGACAGGCTGTGCAGTGCTGAGAACGGTTTTAGTCTCTAACCGGACTATCACCAAGTTGTGTGTGTTGTTGTAAGCGGCCTCCCTTTACCGAAACCGGAAAACAACCCCGGTCCTCCAAGGGCGTCCCCGATCCTAACAAGTGGTATCAGAGCGAGGTTCTTAGCACTCAAGCAACCAAAATGGTGGGAAGCATGACTCACAGCGACAAGCCGCCAATGCTAAACAGCGAAGCATTTAGCAGTTGGAAGAAGCAGATGTATCTACATCTGATAACGCTAGATGATGAGATGAGCCGAGTCCTGAAAGAAGGACCGATCAAGATTAACAAGGAGGAAAGCCAGTGGACAAGTGAAGATCGGAGAAGAAGCAACCTGGACAACCATTGCATGAGGCACATCTATAAAGCCATAGATAACAACACCTTGAACAAAATATCAGAGTGCGAAAATGCAAAGGAAGCCTGGGAAACGATTATCCAGATTCACGAGGGAGACGAAAGAACCAAGGAAAATAAAATCTTGGTGGCTACGCAGAAGTACGAGAATATAAGGATGAAACCGGGAGAAAATATGAAAGAATTTAGCAACCGGTTCACCAGCGTAGTAAGCGAGCTTCAGACACTCGGAAAGAAGTATGACAACCGAGAAGTGATAATCAAAGCTCTAAGATCCTTGCCAAGCACGTGGGACATCAAGACCATGGTGATGAGGGAATCCAGCACCCTTGGGCAGATGAAGTTGCATGATGTATTTGAGGACTTGAAAGCCTACGAGTTCGAGATCAATTCTCGGATCGAAGATGAAACGTCAACATCAACCGCAACAAGAGCTTTGGTTACATCGGTGGAACCGGCGGCTCCAGTATCAACCGCACCGGCTCCAGTCAAAAACACCGATCAAATAACCGACGATGTGATGGCGATGCTAGCCCAGAAATTCGGAAAATTCATGAAGAAGAGCCAGCCACCATCTAATAATAACTTTAATTATAACTATGTAGATAAATCAAACAAAAGATGCTATAACTGTGATGGTTTTGGACATTTCAGGTCGGAATGTAGAAAACCAAGAAGAGATGATAGAAAACCGGAGGGAAATTATCAAGGAAACTATCAAGGGAATAATTATCAAGGCAACCGGTATCAGGGAAACAATTATCAAGGAAACAATTATCGGGGAAACAACAATAACCAGCGAAACGACTACCGAAGAAATGATGATCAACGTACTGATGAAGGAAAGGAGATCCAAAAAGCTCTCATTGCATCAGACGGTGGAAGTGAATGGGCATATTCCGATAATGAAGAAGGTGAAGAGAAAGTAACCTGCTTCATGGCAAACGACGAAGAGGTATTTGATTTCTCTTCTGATGAATTTACTAAAGAAGATCTAGTTTCTGCACTCAACCAAATGGTTGCTGAGTTCAGAAATATATCTGCGTATATGCCAGCATCTGTAGAAACTAAAAACGAACAAATAAATGATGAAAACGATAAAATATATGAGATCAAAACACATGAACCGGATGAACTATTCTCGGATGATGAGAAGACAGTTCAACCGGAAATGGAAACTAATGAACGAGCAATGTATGTCACAGCTGCGTGGGAGAGATCACGTCAAGCAGTAAAACAAATGTGTAACTATAAACGACATCCGAAATGTAGATACGGTATAGGCTATGATCCAAGTAAACAAAATGAAGTAAAACAATCTAACGGGATGAAACTAACGAAAAATAATCTTCCATTTATAAAATTTATCAAAAGCTCACAAACCGAAAATGACTTAAAACCGGAAGAAACGATTAAATACGTAGGCCCTAACGAATCTGAAAAATGGCTTCATCCTGAGAGAAGGAAAGCCAACCGGAAACCGAATAAAAATAATAAAAACCGACATCGAAGAAGTCCATCACCACATAAGGCATTCTTGAGCAACGACCAAGAAGTTAAGCCAAATATTATCAAAACAATAACCGGGAAAGTGATCCGACTAATTCAAGTCTGGATCCCAAAGGGACTAATCAACCATGGACCCAACTAAATGTGGGTACCAAAAAGTTGTAAATAATTGTTTGCTGCAGGTTAGGAGGAGCAACCGGTTGAAGAATTCTGAATGGTACTTGGACAGCGGATGCTCAAGACATATGACCGGAAACAAGGAGCTACTAACCGACATCAAGTATGAAACCGGAGCACTCATCACATTCGGGGATAACTCAAAAGGTAAAACCGTGGGCAAGGGTAAGATTGTCCATGGTGAACTATCCATAAATAATGTGTTATTGGTAGAAAAGCTGAGTTTTAACTTATTAAGCATAAGCCAGATGTGTGATGTGGGCTATAAGGTTGAATTTCATAAAAACTCATGCTTAGTCAAGAATCAAAATGATGAAACTCTATTAACCGGTAACCGGATAGGAAATATCTACAAAGTAAACTGGAAAACTGATTTCGAAAAACCTGTGTGTATGATAGCCGGAAATGATCCAAACTGGCTTTGGCATAAACGGCTAAATCACTTGAATTTCAAAACGATTAACTTTATTTGTTCCAAGGAACTGGTTCACGGTTTTCCAAATGTTAAATTTTCAAAAGATAAAGTATGTGCTGCATGTCAAATGGGAAAACAAGTGAAATCATCTTTTAAAAGTAAAGGAAATTATCAATCTGAAAGATGTTTAGAACTGCTGCATATGGACTTGTTCGGTCCGGTTAGAGTAACTAGTTTAGGAGGCATGCACTATACTATGGTAGTTATCGACGATTACTCTAAATTTACTTGGGTTACTTTCCTAGCTTCTAAAAATCAAGCTGCTTCAAACTTGATTAAACTGATTTTGAGAATACAAAATGAAAAATCTATTCGAGTAAACAAAATTAGAAGTGATAGGGGAACTGAGTTCATTAACAGTAATTTAACTACCTTTCTTGATGATTCCGGTATTAGGCACGAGTTGTCTAGTGCCAGAACTCCTCAACAAAACGGCCTGGCTGAGAGAAGAAACCGAACTCTCAAGGAAGCCGCAAGGTCAATGATAGCCGATTCGGGTATCGCTCAAAAGTTTTGGGCTGAAGCTATCAACACCGCTTGTTATACACAAAATCGATCTCTAGTGACTAAACGATTTTCGAAAACCCCTTTTGAAATTTATTTTGATAAAATTCCAAATGTACGGTATTTTCGAATTTTCGGTAGTAAATGCTTTGTTCATAATAACGGCAAGAAGTACTTGACCGCTTTTGATGCTAAATCCGATGAGGGAATAATGTTGGGATATTCAGCTGTGAGTAAAGCCTACAGAGTATACAATACTAGGACTTTAACAGTTGAAGAAACCGCACACGTTGTTTTCGATGAATCGGTTGAGCGAAACACTGCATTACCCTTCGACCTTCACAACAGAATGGAAAATTTCAATATCTATTCTGATGATGAAGACGAGGTTCCGGTTTTTAGACGCTTTGTCAAGGACCAAGCGGTTGATGTTGAAATTCAACCTGATCAAGCTGCTTTACCGCAGAAAGTTGACGCTTCAGTTTCTACTGAAGAAATCGGTCGGTCTGACTCTGTTCAACCTACCGATCAGTCTAACCTTGATCAGCCAGCCGAAAGCTTGGTAGACACGTCTCGGATTAACCTCAGAAGGAACAAAAATCATCCTCTTGAACTAGTAATAGGTAACATCTCCTCACCCGTCCGAACTAGGCAACAAAATTTGGATCACTATGGAAACTCTGCTTTCATATCACAAATTGAGCCGAAAAAGGTGGATGAAGCACTGTCAGATCCAGATTGGATCTTGGCAATGCAAGAGGAATTAAACGAGTTTGAGAGAAATAAAGTCTGGTACCTAGTTCCTAGACCGAAAAATAAACCGGTTATAGGCACACGATGGGTATTCAGAAATAAACTCGATGAAAACGGTTTAGTTACGAGGAACAAAGCCCGGTTAGTGGCTCAAGGCTATAAACAGGAAGAAGGCATTGATTTTGAAGAATCATTCGCACCTGTAGCTAGACTTGAGGCCATTAGAATATTTTTAGCATATGCAGCTTTCAAAAAGTTTAAAGTTTATCAAATGGATGTAAAAAGCGCTTTTCTAAATGGTAAAGTAAATGAAGAGGTGTATGTTAATCAACCTCCAGGTTTTAAAAATTCAGAACATGAAAATCACGTTTACCGGCTGAATAAAGCTCTTTATGGTTTGAAACAAGCACCAAGAGCTTGGTACGATACTTTGACTCAATTTCTTTTTGATCACAAATTTACAATCGGTTCAGTAGACAAAACCTTATTTAAATTTGAAAGAAAGGAGCAAATTTTACTTGTTCAAATTTATGTTGATGACATCATATTCGGGTCAACCGATCCAAAGTTATGTGACAAATTTTCGAAAATGATGACTGATAGATTTCAAATGAGTATGATGGGGGAAATGAGTTTCTTTCTAGGACTTCAGGTTAAGCAGATGGAAGCCGGAATCTTTATTAGCCAACCGAAGTATACAGCCGAACTGCTGAAAAGATTTGGGATGGATACATGTGCCGAAGCGGCTACGCCAATGAGTCCTTCCGTGAAGCTAGACAAAGATGAAGATGGTCAAGCAGTTGACATCACAGCATATCGAGGAATGATTGGTTCGCTGTTGTATCTCACAGCTAGCCGACCTGACATTCTGTTTGCGGTTGGAGTATGCGGGAGGTTCCAGGCAAATCCAAAGCAATCTCATTATACGGCAGCTAAGAGAATCTTAAAATATCTGAAGGGAACTCAAGAAGTGGGACTCTGGTATCCAAAAGACTCGAGCTTCAATCTAATAAGCTACTCCGATGCCGATTACGCGGGATGCAAAATCGACAGAAAGAGTACTAGTGGAACCTGCCAGTTTCTGGGTGACCGGCTAGTTACTTGGAGCAGCAAGAAACAAACGTCCGTTGCAACGTCAACCGCAGAGGCGGAGTACTTAGCGGCTGGAAGCTGCTGTGCACAACTCCTCTGGATTCAACAGCAACTCAGGGACTTCGGAATAGAAGCAAAGGAGTCTCCTATCTTTTGTGACAACACCAGCGCCATAGCAATTACATACAATCCGGTGTTGCACTCAAGAACGAAGCATATCGACATTCGACATCATTTCATCCGGGAGCATGTTCAGGAGAAACACATCCGGCTGGAATATGTGTCAACCGAGCAACAAGTAGCGGACATCTTCACAAAACCGCTACAGGAAGCTAAGTTTTCACATTTTCGAAATATTTTGGGTCTTACTAATTTAAATCAATTGATATAATCATGATGCATGCTTATATACAAAACCGGGATATGTGTTCAGGGAGAAGCTAAAGCTTCTCAAACCATATTCAAATAGGCCATTAATAAAAATCAAACATGCTAACCGGGAGGAAGTCTCCAGTTATGCCTGACTACTTCATTATTTCAAATCAAATGTATGTTTACTTAACGGTTGAAATAACCAGGTTGAAATAGATAAGATAAATCCAAAGTTGAACAATTGTTGATATTAATCAACTTTTCTTCATAAAACGGAAATATCCTACTAAAACCGGTCATGCAAAACCGCTTAGTACTTATGCACTCTGATCTGATGAAATGAACTCTTCCGGTTAACCTGAGATGAATAACCGAGTTTTCGTGCATGTTTTGAAAAATGAAGCCTGTGATTAATTAAAGACAAGTTTACCACAATCGAGATGACGACATGTGTCCATCATCAAGAGAGGGAAACTTACATCTTGTCAATAGATATTTTTCATCATTGCTATCTTAGTAATTATTAGATTTACCTTGGAAATAACCATTAGTTACTTCAACAAGTTAAGTCCATTTAATAGCTGATGACATCATCAGGCATGCTTAACTTCATTTAATACCAAGCCGAATCCACGGGCTATATAAACCATGCTTAAACTTTGTCAAAACATCACAAGTTCACTATTCACAAGAATCATCCTTGAGATAAAACCATCTTTTCTCTCTCAAAATAATCATGAACTCCAACCCTTTAGCCAAGAAGATCTTACTGGCAGACTTTGAATCAATCTACCAGTATGAGGATCACGAAGTCAAGGAGATGTTCTTAGCCATCGAAAGGAGTGGGCTAAGAAGTTTCCTTGAGAACAGGTTCATAATCGACTACCTCGTAGTCGAAGAACTGTTCGAAACCGTAAAAGAGGTGCATCGAGAGATACTCGTTGCATAGGTTTACGGGCAAAAATTCCTCTTCAGCGAGACGGATTTCGCTGTATACTGCGGTTTACCCAACGAAGGGGTAACCGACCTAACCTATTCATCGGTGACAATGGAAGAGATGTGTCACCGGTTTTCTGGATCTAACATCCCGGTTAAGCCCTGGGGTGCTAAGAGTCAACTTTCTCACAAGTACCAGATTCTCTGTGAGATTCTGGGAAAATCTGTTTTATGCAGAGAGAAAAGTTACTACTACACTCAGAGGGTCTTCAAGATGATGATAGCTGTAACGGTTGGGACACCGGTCAACTGGTCCTGGATCATCTTCAGCAACCTGAAGAAGATGATTCTCTCCAACAAAACCGGATACGCTCCTCAGCTGAGCGGTTTCTGCGCAAGTCTGGAGATCCACTCCGGAGCTTTCGTCACTCTGCATCCAAGGCACGTGCTCACCAAAGAACGAGTACAGGAGATGATCGACCGGTGGGAAGCGATCAAGGCTAGAAAGATTCAAGCGGCTGAGGCTTCAACCGCTCAAACAGCTGAATCGTCAAATGTCTAAACCTGTCCTTCGTTTCTTCTTTCTTTTTCTTTACAAAACCAGTACTTTTGATGTACTACCGGTTTTGGACTTCAATTAATGAAATAGATTTCTCTTCCATCCAAATCAAAATCTACAACATTCAATGCGTCGTATCATTCTATTCTTGGAAACATAAAGCATGCCTGAATTGATTTGACAACACATGCCTTTATTCTCTTGAAAATCACAAAATCATTAATAACTAAGCATAAACGGCTACATTTTCAAATCTTTGCATTAAATGCTATCATTCATTCCAGGCTATAAAAAGGGGTTCAACCTTCATTTTTCAAACCACGCCTTCAAGCATTCCTCTCTCTAAGAATTCAAAAGCTCAAGAACTCTCCTAAGCCTTCTTCATTTTTCATCACCATGTCTGCTGAATTAAGAAACACTCTTATTATCGATTTTGAAGATATTAAGGAAAGTGCCTACTATGAATGCATTTTTCAGCATGTCATAGACTCTGGCTTGAAAGGTTTTCTCAAGGGTTCGGACACCATCCTCGAAGAGGAGGTGTATGAATTCTTCAACAACGGTCACATTCTGGATGATGGCAGCATTCGCACCATCATCGACGGCCAATTCCTCCAGCTTACTGAGGAAGAATTCGCCACTTTCTTTCACCTTCCAACCGAAGGTTTTTCTGACTTCCCTACGCCATTTCTGCCGGTTAAGGAAGACTTCTTTCACATCTTCTCCTCCTCCAACGCTCCGATTAAGGACTTTGGGAAGAAAGAAGATCTCGCCCCTCACTACCAAGTCCTGCATGACTTGGTTCACAGTTCTATCATAGGTCGAATGCCCAACCAGAACTATTGCCGGGAAGCATTCGACATTATGATAGCAATCATTCGCAACTCCGATATTAACTGGGCCTCCTATCTCTTCAATAAGCTGAAGCAGCTTATGACCGGTAAAAGAGGACGGATCAGCTACGCTCCTCAGATTACCCGGTTTCTGATGTCCAAGCGTCGCAGCCTTGGAACCGGTATTCCAGTTGGACCATCCAACACCTTCACCATGATCATGATGCACAGGTGGATTTCAAGGATTGTGAGACGATCACCTGAAAACACCCTCGAGAACTGGTATGAAAGGATGGTGGAAGGAGACTGGTTCACCAAAGATTAAATATTTCTTTCCTTTTACTTCTAATTTCCGGTTTCTGGTCATTTTTGTTGTACGACCAGAACCGCTCCTATGTATTTCATTTCCGGCATTAATGAAATATTCTCAATTCTAAACAAGTCTCCGGTTTTCTCATTCAAACACATGTCTTTCCGGTTCTCAAAATTAAAATTAAAAGATAACTTAACAATCTCCGGTTAACAAGTTATCAACAGAAACCGGAACTTCAGGCAAAAATGAAAAATTTGAAAAACCTTAACCGCCCATGGTTTTACCTTTCAAAATTTACCGCCCATCGAATTTCCGCTTTTACCGCCGAAAGTTACGGCAGTAACTTTTGGAGGGAAAATTGGCGCCAAAAACACTAAAATGACGGTTCATCTTCAAAACTGCCTAGAACCGCCATCTATATAAAGACAAATCAACTCATTCAACACATGCGCTTTCTCTCTCTAAAAATTTCCAGAACTTCAAAGATTCTCTCTCTCCGATCATCATCAATCTTCATCTCTCTTTCTCAAAATTATCAATGGATCTAGGCAAAGCCCCGTTTCAATGGATGTTGCAGGTGGATTTTGCAGACATCGATGAGCACGCTGAAGACAAGAACAAGGCCGTTCTTCAACTTCTTCGAGATTCTGGGTTGGAGAAGTTTCTCTCTGGTCCGTTCATCATCTACCCGGCGGCGGTGACGGAGTTCTTGGCGACGGCGACACTGTTGAAAAGAAAAGTATCGGCTACTGTCAACGGGAAGGCAGTTCTTATAACTGAAGAAATTTTTGCGGAGGCTCTCGGTCTGCCTAACACAGGCTCGGACTTAAAATTCGACCTAACCAGCGCAGAATCAAATGCTGCCCGGTTGGTTGTATCCCTTTCAGGTCAGGATCTGGTGCTCCACAATAGCCGGAAAATCAAGCTGAAACCGGAATACAAATGGCTGGTAACCGTCATCTCCAGATCGCTCCAAGGAAGGGGAGGTAATTTCGATAACCTCACAAAGCTTAAGCTCAGAATGCTGTTGGCAATTGTCCGCAACGATAAGGTGGACTGGGGATACGTGTTATACGAAGAATTCTGTCAAATGATAATCAAGAAAGAAGGCCGGGTGCAGGCCTATGCTATGCAAATAGTTAAGATCCTTGAGTTCCTTAATGTGGAACTAGGTGAAGGCGTACCGTTTCCGATTTCCAACATTCTTGACTCTGAGTCAGTGGCTGAGAAACCGGAGAAGACAATAAAACCAAAAACCTCAAAAACCAAGTCATCTAAGGGAGCCAGTTCATCGGTTCCAGCTGAAGAAGAAAAACGTCAAAAGAAACCGTCCAGAAAAGCGGTTGAGGCAGAAGCTCAACCAGAACCGAAAAGAAGGAAGAAGGTCTCAGCGAAGAAAAGTGCAAAGAAACCGGCGGACTCCGAGAAAACGCTCTCCTCGGACAACCCACCTGAAAGAACCGCAGATGTCTTCCAGCCCATTCCAATCAACACCGTTGTTCCAACTCCCATCCCATCCGATTCTCCAAAGCAAACCGAATCTTCGGGAAGCAAGGAGAACAAATCAAACTCTAAGGAGGAGGCAGAGAGAAATGTTGACTCTGCGACCTCCAAGTCCCCAAGCAAGCAAGCCGATGAAGTATTAGCCGAAGTGGGCTTGAATACTTCTGAAGCCATTCAGAATGTGGTCCAAGAGATCACAAGAGAAACCGAAGAAGACGACGTTTCTAGTCGTCGGAAGCCAGAAAATCAGGTTGAAATACCTGATCAACCAGAAGTCCAACCGGTCGACGAGACGACCAAGTCAACAGAAACCGCACCTCCGGCTTAGGAGGAAAACATTGAAGAAAGGGAACCTTCCGGTTCCGCAGGAGGCAAGATAGCTCAAGGAGGTCCCTCTCGAGTAGATAAAGGCAAAGGCATTCTTCTTGAAGAAACACCTGAAACCGGAACGGGCACATTGCAGATTGACCCTCAGACTGAAGCCGCAACCGAAGAAGATTATCCATACACCTTAGAGCAAGAAAACGAGTTGTTTGACGAATTCATCCAAGATATGAATAAAGGTGCAAGTGACGCGCTAGCTCCATATATCCGGTGGGTGAAACTTAGAAGTGAGACAAAATTATCCGACATGCTTCCAGGTTTCAGAGGAAACAAGCAGTGGGACGCTCTCATCCAGCTAGAAGAAAGGGCACTCGAGTTAGCTAACACCCAATTGATCCAACCGGCGTTTTCCAAAGCCCCGGTAATTCTTGAAAATGTGCGGTTACAGGCAGTTGAGAATGCCTTTCAAGAAATCCAAGGAAAAGACCTGGAACCGATTGAAATGAAGATGGCAGAGCGATTTATTGAAGTACGTGAACGACTTGTGCGAAGCTTCGAACGTCTTGACAAGAAATGGTGGGATACTTGCCAACGACAATTCAACAATCCTGAGTTATTTCAGAGTAAGCCTTTCTTTATAACTGGTGAAACATCCGACGCTTCTGAAAACCGGGAACAAGAAGCCTATCAACCGGCTAAGGCTCTGGACATCGAGCAGATCAAGCAAGCAGTGGTAGAAACAGCTGACTCATGCCTTGGGAACTTTAAAGCAGTAACCGAAGAAAGGATCTCAGCGGCTGAAGATAAAATGGTCAACTCTCTACAAACCATGATGGACAGATCAATGCAAACAACTGTGAAAGCCATGATTACCGAGTCCGTCAACGCCGCAACCGCTCCACTTTTGGACATGCTGCAAGCAATGGCAATCCAGATCAGTGAAATGTCAAAAGCTCAAGTCGGTTCAACCCAAACTCAAATCGAAAAAGATGCTGAAACCGCACGTAAGCTGCAAGAAGAAGAGATTGAAAGAGAACGGTTACAGAAGGAACTTGAAGATAAGGATCATGAGCTTGCCCAACAATGCAATGAAGAGGGGCAGGCAAACGCTCAGGAATCGGCACAGGGTCAATCATCCCACTCCATGAGAACAAGGAACAAGAACAAGAAGAAACGGAGTGCCATTAAAAACGTGATGAAGCGGGCAGAATTGAAGACAGCCGAACCGGTTGCATTGAATGCGGAACCGCTTGATGAAGAAGAAGAGGAAGATCCGGAGGAACTCAACAGACGGAGAAGAAGGACAACCGGAGAATCCACCGCAACTCCAAGCTGCAGACCTTTGACTGTTCAACCACGTCCACCGCCAAAACCAGCTTGTGCAAACTTCAATCTTAGGAAAAAGGTCCCCGGCCATTCAAGTGTGTGGGCAGGTGTGGTGATAGATGCTGACAGACGTGCTAGAGAGCACAGAGCAAGAATAGAAGAAGCAAGGAAACGTCTGGACAAAGAACTGGAAAAGGAGCAAGACAAGGGGGGATCATCCAAGCCTTAAACTCTATTTCCATAATTACTTTAAACAATTATGTTTTTGATGTGTTTCAGAACTTGGTCACTTTTGCTATCTTTTGTGTTTTTCAAACATATTTTCTACGTTTTTCAAAACATACAAGTTCACCTATCTCTCATATTTTTTCAAAACATACACTTATCAAAAATCAAACACTTGTTTTTCAAACACGTTTCTCTCAAACAAAATCTTTAAAACCGGCCACACATTACAATTTTTGAATATTTATTCTAAATAATCAAAAAGGGAGAAATTGATAGAAAAATTAAGTAAGTTAATTTTCTTAAAACCGGCCACACATTACAATTTTTGAATATTTATTCTAAATAATCAAAAAGGGAGAAATTGATAGAAAAATTAAGTAGATTAATTTTGGAACCGGCCAGACAAACTAAACAGAAGTTAAACTTCATGTGCAGGTACTGAACAAACCGGAACCGGAAATCTTGCATCAACAACCAGCTGCTATTACATCAAAGAAACCGGCTTCAAGTGATCAAGACAAATGATCATAGGAACCGGCTTCACTTTCTCAAGCAACCGGTTAGCAAAGAACAGAAGAATACACTTCAACCGGATCATAAGGTACAAGACATAGAAACCGGAAAGTACAGATCAAAAGTCAGAAGATTCAAATCTCAAGAGTGACGTACTATGACGGAGGAAACGTGTCTCGAAAGTATAAAAGAAGATCGGATCCGATCAGAAGCATGGGAGGAAAGCAATGATGCCTTGGTGATCCGATGCTGACGACCGGAAGCGGATGTTCAACACGTGTATCAATCTGAAAACCGGTTATGTCATCATCTGCTCAAAGTTACCTGCATGAATGCCAGGTGTTGAACAAGTTGAAGCGTGCAAGCAATCCTTCTGCAGATAGGCGTGCTAATGATCAACCAATCCGCAAGAGAGAGAAGAAAGTAGCCGTTAGCTACTTTCAGCTATAAAAGGAAGATCAAACGTCTTCATTTAATGCAGTTGTGAATACGAGCAGTTCGGAACTTGTAGTTGTGAACATCATAAAGCATTAAATTCTAGAGAGATAAAGTTCTATATTCTAAAGTCGGTTTGTCTAAAACCGGAAGTCAATTGTGTGATATTGTGTTGAGTTGTTATATTACATCAAAGTGTGAGTTTGGTGTAACCGGCGAGTAGCGAAGTTGGGCTCGACCGGAAGTGTAAATTGTAACTCTAAAGAGTTAGTGGAGATCCTTCTCATAACCTGAGAAGAAGGGGTGACGTAGGAGGGTTTGCTCCGAACATCCATAAACAAATTTCCTTGTCTTGTGTTCTTTCATTTCGTTTTCAGTTCCCGCTGTCTTACCGTAAACCGCAACCAATCATACTTCCAAAACCGGTCACTCACTCTCGTTAAACATCTTCCTCCTTAAACATCATCTAAAAGTCGCAAACGTTGCTTCAACCTGAAACAGACACTTCCGCCCTTGAACACCGGTTCAAGAGTCTGTGACAGGCTGTGCAGTGCTGAGAACGGTTTTAGTCTCTAACCGGACTATCACCAAGTTGTGTGTGTTGTTGTAAGCGGCCTCCCTTTACCGAAACCGGAAAACAACCCCGGTCCTCCAAGGGCGTCCCCGATCCTAACAGACTTGTATATAATATCTTTGGCGACATTGTCAAGGTTGTTCATCATCCCATTAGTGATGACATCCCACATGTCGTAATCGAGGGCTGCCAAATGAGCTTGCATTCTCACCATCCAATAATCGTAGTTTTCTTTTGAGAGCAAAGGAATGTGGTTGACGACACACATGTTTCAGGTTCTTGTTGGTGCTTGAGAATAGAAAACGAGACTCTAATACCACTTGTTTAGATCGGTGCTACCAATAGAGACTAAGGTCTGACTATTGTTAACAGTTTATGATAAATTCTTCGTTTGTAATCCTATGAGGTATTAGTATCTGTTTCTATTCTTCACAAATCCTCCAAACTCTTGAAATGGATTCAAGTGCGGAAGAATTCGTCGGATTTGAAGATTTGAACAACCGAATGTAAATAGTGGAAAGTAAAGAACACATGGAGTTTTATGGATGTTCGGAGATAAAACTTCTACATCACCCCTTCTTCCACAACCGGAAGGATATCCACTAAATACTTTGAATCGAATACAACTTACGGAACTAGCTAAATCTCTGTTGAACAGAACAACTTTCGTTCAACTTACAATGTTCTCACAGCTAGACAGTAATTGAATTTCTCTCTTGATCTTGAAGGATGTAAGAAGTCAGTAAAAGAAAGAGTAAGATTGTGAATCAAGTAACCGAGAGATCGAATGTTCTAGAGTGCTAGGATTCGTCCGTTGTCATCGAGCATCTATTTGTAGTAGAAGGACACCAACGATTGAATCTTCTTTGTGGACACATGGCAGGTGTCCGTTGGAAGGCGCCTTAGTACCAGAGTACAATACACTTTGAGAAAATGGATCGTGGTCGTACCGAACTAGTAGTGCGCCAAATATCCTCTGATATTGTCTTGAACTGGACAGGCAGTTGGAAGGATATTTGCGCACGTGGAGTTCATTCATTTAATACAATGAGATGGCTTGTAAGACTACACATAAGTGAGTAGAGCAGGAGTAGTAGACATCTAGTTGATCGTGGTTAAACGTATACTTTCTTCAGACGGCTGCTAAAGCAAGTCATTAGACCATCTCCTTTAGACCTCGTTTAAGGGAGTTAGACATCCTCGTCTAAATGCACATCCCTTTGACCTCGTTTAAAAGAGTTAGACGACCTCGTCTAACTACGCTTCCCTTTAGACCACGTCTAAGGGAGTTAGACGTCCTCATTTAACTGCGCATCCCTTTAGACCTCGTCTAAAAGAGTTAGACGACCTCGTCTAACTAAGTTTCTCTTTATACCTCGTCTAAAGGAGTTAGACGTCCTCGTCTAACTACGCTTCCCTTTAGACCTTGTCTAAAGGAGTTAGACGACCTCATCTAACTACGCTTCCCTTTAGACCTCGTCTAACTACGCTTCCCTTTAGACCTCGTCTAAAGGAGTTAGACGTCCTCGTCTAAGTACGCTTTCCTTTAGACCTCGTCTAAAGGAGTTAGATGACCTCGTCTAGCTACGCTTCCCTTTAAACCTCGTCGAAAGGAGTTAGACGACCTCGTCTAACTACGTTTGACGTCTAATATAGTCTATTTTAGACCACGTCTAAAGTAGCATAGTCTTAAATATGCACCTGCAAAAAATAGATAGATAACTTAGATTTATTCACAACTAAGTTTTAACAAAGATATTCAAAATAAGGTCAGAATAAAATAAGTTTATTCTCTAATTTATTTTAGTCAAAACAATTTGACCAAACACATTAACCTCCCCTCGAACAGATCCTAGCACTTCATCCCGAATGCTACGGTTCGCATTGTTAATGATCCCCATGATCTCGTTCTACAACTTTTCACCAGCCTCATCCAACATCGTCACCCTATCGGCCACTGTGCTAAACACTTTGAGAGATTCCTGGTGCTCGCACATGCCTTCCTCAAGCCGGGTCACCCGCGCTTCCATGTCGACACTTCTCTCGACGGACTTGTCCCTCTTGGACCTCTTGTCCTTCTATTTACCGATCGAAATTTATGTGACTTTGGAACTTGAATCCATCTCTTCTTAGAATAATCTTCTTTCAAATGCGGAAGTACAAACGAGGACACGATACCACTTTCGCTCTGATACCACTTGTCACGGCCAGAAGCTCGGTCACCGAATATTTCCTCGTCCTACGCGACACTATTCTAGATTGACACAATCCTAGATAGTCAGTCTTTCTAAAGATACAAGAAGAGGGAACACTTTGAGAGATAAAGAGCTTGAAGAATATCTTGTTTATTACAAGTGTGAGGTACAAGATTGTGAGGTATGTTAGGTGCTTGGTTTATGGACACGACTTGTTTATATACAAGTGGATGGATTATTCTAGATCCTCCTTAACCTAGGTTATTCTAGAAACTTCTATAACCTAACCTAGACCCAAGAATTCCTAGAAACTTCTAGAGAATTCTACTAACTACTTACCCTTGAGAACTCCTAAATTTTTTTATAGAGTTCTCCTATCTATATACTTTAGGAACACCTAGAGAATTCTAGAGAGTTCCATGACCTTACATACAAAATGGAACTCCAAGAGAAATCTAGAGAGTTCCATAACTTATGTAATATTTAAGAACTCCTAGAGAATTCTAGTGAGTTATATAACTTTACCTATATTTTAGGAACTCCTAAATAATTCTAGAGAGTTCCATAGTAGAAAAAGCCTAGCAAAATCTGGAATCTTCTAGGATGTGCATCTTGTGGGCTTGACATCGTCACCCCATGTGAATGGGCCGTGACATTATGGTCTTTCTAATGTGAGAGTGGTTCTTGAAGTGTTTCTTTCATACATGTACTTATCCTAACTTAGTGAAGACATTATATGTGGGGTTGTCTACCATGACTAAACTATGACTAAACGACAATCATTTTTATTTTTCAGTACATAAAATCTTGGCAAAAAATGTCACTTTCTCTTAGTTGAGTCCACCTTGCGTTACTCAATTTGCTAATGATATCTAGGTTTCCAAAGTGACATTTTCTTATGAATACAAATAAAACAATTTAAGATTTGAATTCAAGATTATAAATACTTTACGTTTATATATATGGCTTATAACTAAAGTAAATTGGTTTATATATGTGGCTTATAACTTAAGTAAATTGAATATTTAAGCTTAATTAGTAAGTGAAATTAGAGGTCAGTTTACATAATTTAATTTAAAATCATATCAAGTATTTTAATCACGGAATCTTTAGTAAGACATTTTTATCAAGTTACTCCTCTTTTATTTGTTATTGATAAAAAAAACCTTAGAACTTTGAAATAAGGGTTTACGACTATAAAAACAATACACAGTGACCTGTTTGGAAAACCCAACTTTGTACCTAGAGCTGGGTTTGGGAAATTTTATTTAATTTTTATTTATTTTAAAACTTTTTTTTTTTAATATTTATTGAGTTATTGATTTAAATTAAATTAATTTAAAATCTTAATATTAAACACCATCCAAGAATGTACTTAAATAAACACTAACTTGCCCAAATAACTATATAAAAAAAACAAAAAATGAGGATAAATTGGCTGAAAGCCTGAAACTGAACCTTAGGCTTATCAATTCAATGGTATATTTTCATTTAAAATTTCAGCCTAAATTAATAAATTAAGCATAAAAAAATGTAATGCTAACAGAATGAGAGAATGCCTAGTCGCAGCTTAAGAGATCTCCTGTTGCTAAATAAACATGTTTTCATGTTCTCGTGTTCCTCTCTCATAAAGAGAGGGGTAATATGGTAAATAATTAAAAAAATTTATTACCATATTATCCTTCCCCTTTCCCATTGTGAGAGTGGAACATGGGAACATGTTAATTTGGCAACAAGAGATCTGCTTCCCTAGTCGCAGTCTTATTTTGCTCTCCAGCCTAAATTGTTATTTAATGATACTTTACAATTTAATTCAGTCCAAATTATTTTAATTGGCTTTAACAATTAAGTAAGTTCAATGCCTAAATTTATAAAGATTGCAATAAACCAATAAAATAAAATGATTAAATCTATTCTCAATTTCCAGTTGAATCAAACATAGGAATGTGCAATGAGGTGTCGCATTTTTTATTTTAAAATTTTGGAATAAAAGTTTTAATAAGTGAAATTAGATGATAGCTTGTTTCACGAATATTTCTAAGATCAAGCATACTTATTTTTTCTATCTGGATAAGTTTATTTAATTCAATTGTTTGTTTAGACGGCAAGATATCATAACTAGTGCAGGTATAGGTGGAGAAATGTTTTATGACTTTGATATTCATTGTGAACACAGTTGGGTAAGTTCTGGATGGTGTATACATTTATTTTATCTAAAGAATGTCAATCACTATTATATAAGTTTGTCTCACTTCAAAAAAAACTTGAAACGGATAAAGATTTGGAAAGTATTTGCAATCAAATTTTCACTATATATTTCTGGAAATAATTTCATGAATTCCGAAAATTATTTTGGCATGGGGCATTCTTTGGGTTTAATGCAACAATTTTATATCAGGGCCAGCCATAATTCTATAGATATTTATCTGCAATTTGTTTTTTATATGCGGTTGTACTGTTTGTCATTATATTTGTTGTGGTCATGGTCATGATATGAAATAATATAATTAGTGTTGGAATTCAGTGGTTGATAAATTTGATTGTGATGTTGCACCTACTGAAACTGGAGTTTTTGACTTGTTAAATGACTTTTTTGAAGAATCTTGTGTTAGAACGATGTTGAAATGGTTAGCATAAAGTCAATGATCACCAAAAGCTCATTTGATCTAGGTTATTTGGTGTAAATATTGAGTTTTATTTTTAAATAAAAATCAAGTTTCATCTAATTTAAAATAAAAAACACTGATTTTTTTATGTATATATTACTTAAATGTTCTTATTTTTAATAAATATTTAAATAAAAGATAATTTGATATTTTGATTAATGAATTAATAAAAGATTTGATTATTGAAAATTTTAGTAAAATTCCCAAATAACCCATTTGAGACAAGTCCAAAGAGAACACCAGTAGTTAACATTGTGAAGGTATTGTTACAAGTGAAAAACATTATTTCAACTTTTTATTTTATGACATATAACAATGGTTTTAGTTTTTCAATTTTATGCCTTTTTTTCATAAATTTTTTAATTATAGATGATTCAACTTTATGCTTCTTTCTTTTGTTATGTATTTTCATCAAAGTAAATTTATTATTATAAAAAAATTGATAATGTTTTTTTTTTTAATGTAAAGAATTAGTGTAATTTAGAAAAAAAAAAATGAAAATTTAATATCCTTTTAACGAAAAAGTAATGAGGACATGCGATATGATGAAATAATATAACAACGTTAGTGTTTATAGATACATAAATATCTCCATATTCAAAGGAGACTGTTGCTTGATTGTAATAAGCATTTTGTCTGAATTTGTTGAAGAAGAACAATGGTTGAAGAAGTAGCCTCCTTGAGGCTTGTTTGTTGTCACCATCGCATGAAGGAAGCTTGGTCGTTGTCATTGCAGTGGTCGATCGAAGAAATTGAGGATTTTTCGGAATAAGAAGAAAGTCATCAACTATTTCAGCCAAAATGTTTACCTTTAATTTGGGATTGAGAATTTTCATTTTTTAATTAAAAAAAATATGTGTAGGAAAAAAATATGTGCGGTTAGATGGATAAATCCATAGTCTTGAAAATATGTATGTTTCTAATCCCAAATATCTTATTTACCACAAATATCTTATTTCAAAGTATCCCAAATAATAAAAACTTAAAACAAATGTGTAAGTTTATAACCCCAAATAACTTATTTCAAAGCAAATAATAAAAACTTAAAATATTTGACCCTAAATATGAATTGGATGAATCTGATTTTGCACAAGCCGGCAGTGCATTTAAGGTATTGTTTTAAAATGAAACTAATTTTGTCTTGAGTGACATAAACATGTATGGTGAAAATATTGTTAATTACTATATATAATATTTAAAACCATAAAAAAAACAACCACAAAAAGATAAATACAAGTCTTTACTAAATACAAGTCTTTACTAGATACAAAAGAAAAAACACTATAAAGAAATAGTAAGAGGCATGACAATACAACTTGAAAAAGTGAACTAAGTCAAAAGTAATCCTTAATTTTGGTACTAACATTTTGACTTTCTCAAATACATCTAAATTTAATTCAGTATATATATATATATGTTTTAAATAATTTGTGACATAATTAAATTAACAAGAATTAACGTATAAGAAAAGAAAGTCACTATTTTATTTATCATTCAAACACCTTAAATTTGGAATTGGATGGTATGATAACGTGAGATCGTCTTATATTTCTATATTAAAAAGAAAATAATATTAAATAATTTTTTTAAACTAAAAGATTTTTTTTATTATTATTAATCTTTGTACAGTATGAAATTTGCATGAACACAACCATTATTTCGCATAATTTTATGGCAAATTATTTAATTTATATTAGTTATTTATATAAATATATTAAATGGATCAACTCAAATAAAATGGTACCTTTTGTTTTTTTTTTGTTTTAAGACAAAAATAAATTAATGTATTTATAGTATATTTTTATTTATTTAACACGTTAACCTGTTTAATATTTCTTACACTTATTTAATAAATTTTAAAATATTTTTGAAATAATAACTTAATCAAACTAATATTATACTTGTAAACATTTTTTTTTGTTTTTTCTTGATTCAAAACATTTTTATCACTTTTTAAAGGCTATAAGCATTAAAAATATACTTACTTAATTTATAAATTTAAAATAATTATTTTTAATAAATAAAATTAAAATAAATAAAACTAATGTCATAACCTAATTAAATAATTAAAAATTAATTGATGATAATTAAATCCTAAATTAATTAAGGATAATGACTAAGAAAAATAAATAAAATAATTTGGGATAAATATTCCATACATTTTATCTAAAATTAATTTTAGAAAAACCAAAAGAGTTTCAAATAAATAATTTAGGACAAATATTATATCCATTTTATCCCAAATAAATTATTTATTTAACCTAAAAATATACAATAAATAAATAAATTGACAAATTATATGTCATATTTATTTTAAATATTTTGTATATTTAAAATTTTAAAAATAAGGCCAAAATCAATTTTAAATAAACCCTTAAAGTTAAAAAAAATATCAGTAACCAGGTTTAGCCGAAATCCAAAAGATATGTTGCAGAAAAAGCCACAGCCTTCGGATAGGAGCTGAATTTTCATTCAACACCCAGGAGAAGCCCGCGTCACCCGCTGCAAGGAAGCAAAAGTGCGCTCGTGAAGCATAGGATTAGCTAATGTGAGTAAGAGCGCACGTTAACTAAAATGCAACAGAATGCTTCGTCGCTAAGGGAACGCGGACGAAAGGCCAACGGAGCATCCCGCATTTGCCATTTACATCCAAAACAACGTCGTTTCGCCTTGGGATGTCTTCTTCCTCGCGACGACGGGTGGATAAGAATAACAACCATATTTTATTTTTCAAAGATAAAACTCTATCATTTCTCAACCTTTTTATTCCATTCAAATCGTGAAATGATCACCCTATTTCAGTAATCATTTCTTTTATACCTATAATCATCATCGCGACATATGCCGACAACTGGCCAAAAAAACAGCCAAAATAGCATCATAGTTGTTTGACTCGAATGAGGCCCACTTGTTCGATGAACCGACCTTCGGAGACTATAAATATCCTCCATTAATCAATCTGAAGGCAAGAGATCACCTCTCAAGCATCAAAACAAAAAATTTCAAAAATTCGCCATTCAAGTTTTAATCTTTTGGATTTTCGGAAATTCTTTGTAAAGCCTAAAATCTCGAATCCAGGCATCTCCAAAGCTTCCCTAAGGTCTAAGGAGTATTCTTCAATCCTTAGTAAGATTCCAATCATCCTCTAATTCAATTTTCCAGTTTCAAGAATTTTTTTATATTTCAGTTTTCATAAGTTTGTATACTGCATGGTTATTGAATTTTATGATTGGAAAATGATCATAGGATCATTTACACGTTTTCTGTTGATGCTAAAACCGATCAATCGATCTAAAATAAAAAAATAAAAAACAAATTTGAATTTGGAAAATCTTAAAATCGAGTTTTCTATTCAAGAACATCAACCCAGAAAGCTTCCCAGCATGTTTCTAATGATGTTGGGAACTTATTTGGATCATGTTTGATCTATCCTGATCATGTTTGATCAAAATCAAATTTTTTACAAAAAATAAAAATTTTAAATTCATGAATTGGTCAAAACAAATAGTTAGTGTTCTTGTTTTGGTTCTAATCAATCATATGAAGCATAAGGAAGCTATTGTTAAACTCCTTACACTTCAGCAAAACCAAATAACCAAAAACCAAATTTTACATCAAAACTGTTTTGATTGAATGAAACATAATCTCGGTCAAATGACACCTCGGGATGATGTTCATAATGATCCTAGGAGCTTTGTAAAGCTTCACATGTCCTTGGATCAAAGGATACGTGCCTTAATCAAAATTGAAAAACTTACAGTTTTAATGTTCTTGAGGACCGAGAGGTTCGATCAGGACTGAGAGGTTCGACCGATGAATTTCAATTAGAACCGAGAGTTCCGACAAAGAAATTTCAATTATGACCGATAAAATTTGACCAGGCCCGAGAGGTCCGACCGATAATTTTACATACGACTAAGGATTCTAACTTGGGATCGAGAAATCTCGCACCCAACACAGAAATTCAAAACCTAGAACCGATGAAGTAGGCCTAAGCTAACCTATGACCGGAAACTTCCGCACCCGTCCAAGGGACTTCAACATCCTGACCGAGGATCTTTGACCCTGACTAAAAAAATCACACTCAAGGCCGAAGACATTGGTCCTACAATCTGTTTGGTTGCATTTTTTAATTTCCAAAATTATTTTTTGTAATTTTGGGATCCTAAACCATTTTCTAAATATCTCAAAGAATTAGAAAATGATTTTAAAATATTTTCTTAAACAATATTTCGATAAGGACTCATTTGAGATTTATTTTTAAACTTTAGTACCTTTTAAACTGATATTCTTCAGGTACATTCCTCTCTCGCCATCATCACCAACAATAGGTACGAGCGTTTAAATATTATTATCACAATTTTAAATACACAAAAAATTTTATGCATGTCTAGGATCGGAAGAATAATTTGTTAAAATAAAATGTTATACAACCAATATTCAAAATCCAAGATTTTTATAAAGTAGAAATCATTTTTAAAACGAGTAAGAAGGATGAAGCCCGGAAGCCATTTCCCGAGTATCACCAAACTACGAACCAAATGAAACTCGGGTTAAAAATAAGTTTGTATACTTAATCAACGACCAGGTTATTACAATCAAGAGTGAGACTGACACTACAATAGTCATTGGGTATGTTAGAATAAATTAATTAAGGAAACACTGTAAACTAATTAAAATAAACTCAAGTGAATAAGAACTAGTTTAATCAATATAACATGATTTTAATGATGTATTCACATAATGCTTTAAGGATGTATTTTTGAATAAAACTAAGTTGTATAAATTGTCTTTGCACAGATATAACTCATAAGACGTATGTACTGACTTATAGTCTGAAGAAGCGCTAGAAGATGGTCTGGTCTGAAGAAGAACTAGTAGACGTCTAGGCTTCAACAGACGGTCTGGTCTAAAGAAGCGCTAGTAGACGTCTAGGCTTCAACAAACGGTCTGGTCTAAAGAAGCGATAACAAACGTCTGGGCTTCAATAGACGGTTTGGTCTGAAGAAGCGCTTGCAGACGTCTAGGCTTCAACAGACGGTCTGGTCTGAAGAAACGCTAGCAGACATTTAGGCTTCAACTGATGGTCTAGTCTATAGAAGCGCTAGAAGACGTCTAGGCTTCAGCAGACGGTCTGGTCTGAAGAAGTGCTAGTAGACGTCTAGGCTTCAACAGACGGTCTGGTCTGAAAACGTTCTAGTAGACGTCTAGGCTTCAACAGACGGTCTGGTCTGAAGAAGCGCTAACAGACATCTAGGCTTCAATAGACGGTCTGGTCTAAAGAAGCGCTAATAGACGTCTAGGCTTCAATAGACGGTTTGGTCAAAGAAGAACTAGCATACGTCTAGGCTTCAACAGACGGTCTAGTCTGAAGAAGAGCTAGTAGACGTCTAGGCTTCAACAGATGACTAAAAAGTGCCTGTTTATCTTCCTTGCTTATTGCCCGATAAACAACAGACTACCACATCAGCACGCACAATAATGAACGAAATAATTCCACATGTCAATATTCAGATTCGATCTTTGAATTTATTGTCATGCGTCATTATTACAAACCTTCTAAGAAGCTGATAGTCACACGCCACTCAAGCAGGGCTATGATACTCAAGTGCGGTTACATCACTCAAGTGGAGTAACGCTACATTAGCACGCGGAGCTCTACAACACGCCATCATTGAATATAGAACGACGGTGACTCATATATATATATATATATGTGGATCTTAATCAAGAAGAGGTTGGACACATTGCTAGACACATTATTAAGATCACTATCTCACTACTCCTGTTGTAATCAATATACTTTGTATTTCCATTTGAAATAAGTTGAGAGAGAAACTGTTGTAATATATGTTAAACATTTTAAGCATTGTAAGTTGAATTGAGAGTGTCTGTTCAACAGAGTGAGAGATAGGACTTTAGAACAACCATTGTTAAGTTCTGGGTTTCTGACCGAGCTTGTGTGGAGGCTATACAAGTTAAAGTTTTCTAGTTTATCCTTCTAGAAATAGAAGAAGGGGAGACGTAGGAGTTGTTTATCTTCGAACATCTAAAAACAACTCCGTGTCCATTTCTTACTGTCTTATTTATACTATATCAATACGCTTCAAATCTAGCGAGTTATTTCGTACTTGAACCTAATTTAAGAGCTCGCGAAGATTTGTTACGAGAATAGAAACAGGTCTTAACCTCAAATAAGGTTTAAAACTGAACTGGAAGTCGATAGTCGTTCAACAATACTCAAACCCCATCGGTTGTTGTTGACGCCGATCCCAATAGGGTCCACCCATATCAATACCCCTAAGGTTGAACTAAGCTGATTCAAGATATATCCAATCTTCCTTGAAGGTAAGGACTCATCCAACCATCCCTACTTTAGTACATTTAGCCTCCCCTCAATTAAAATAATGTCAAAAACGGGATATTTCCCTAGCATGGGCATAGGCCCAAATGCCAATGGCATGCCATCATTTCCCCGACCATACTATAAATTGGACCGATATGGTCTAAGATATATCCCTATAGGATTCGAAGAAATCTGCAAGAAGAGAATATCTAAACAACCCATAGTCATTCCTCCAACCGTAAATGGGCAGTTCACCCATGAAGGACAAAGCACCCTATGCTTTGACTTCCTAAACCCTTAACCAATATAGAGTCATTGAAATGTTTTCCAGGTCTTTAAATCTTTTTAGATTGCACCTAAAATCCTAACCCTTCTATTTGTGTGATTAGGAAATGAATAGATTATTGTCGTGACGCCCTAAAAAACTTGGCTCGAAATCCCACTACAACTGATCCAGCTTAAGAAGTCTACTCTTCTAGTACGCATGGAACTGATTCCCCCTTATCTGTCGATAATTTAATCGACGAAGACATAACTCTTTCCTCTATCATGTGTAGAGAGGTATCATATGATGTTCATTGTAAGGAACTCGAAAACAATAATCTTGTTAGATCATCTCGTCCTACATGTAATAAACCCCACGATGTAAGAAAATAATTTCGAATGTATGAGTAAAAATGATCTCTTCTTTTACTTTGATCTAAACTTCGAAACCAAACACTTCTTCGAAAACTATGATGAAATCATGTCTTCCATAGAAAAGACAATCACCGATCGACGATCCTCAAATCGTATTAATCATCCAAAGTTTAAACCTACAAGAGCGTCTTGAGTTGGTTGAGCTACTAAAATCCAACAAACACGTATTTGCCTAGTCATACAAAGAAATGTTCGGCATTGATCCAAAGATCACACGACATCATATTCTCCTATATCCAAATTATAAGCCAATAAAGAAAAACCGTAGACGAATGAAGGATGATGTTGTGACCAAAATAAAAGAATAAGTACAAAAACAACTCAATGCTGGATTTCTTGAGATAGTGGATTATCTTACTTGGATAGCCAATGTGGTCCCTGTCCTCAAGAAAGATGGGAATATATATATATATATATGTGTGTGTGTGTGGATTATCGGGATCTAAACAAGGATAGCCTAAAAGATCATTTCTCATTATCACACATCGGCATACTAGTCGACCAAGCTTATGAATTGTTATCATTCATGGACGGATTCTCAAGATACAATCAAATCCTTATGCCCCCACGAGATAAGGAAAATACCAAATTCATAACAAAAGTTATAGGGTCATTCCTGTTGGTCTTAAGAATGTGAGAGCAACATATCAAAGGGCAACCACCATGATGATTCCTGACATGATCCACAAGGAAGTGAAAGTATATTAACGACATGATCGTCAAATCAAATGATCGATAAGAACATGTCCAAAACCTTGAGAAATTCCTACAAAGAATCAGGAAATAACAGCTACGAATCAATTCAAAGAAATGTACGTTTATAGTCACAACGGGTAAGATGTTAGGCTTCTTAATCACCCATAAAGGAATCAAAGTTGATCCCTCTAAAATAAAATCAATCACGGTTATGTAAGAATCTCAAAACAAAATAGAGGTCCGAGGATTTCTTGAAAAAATCCAATACATTAGTTTATTCATTAGTAAGCTTACTAGGACATGTGATTCGTTGCTTAAGTTTCTGAAGAAATATAAAAAAAATTGTATGGGATGAAAACTGTCGACAAGCATTTGCAAAATATATGATTATTTAAAATCTCCTCTCATACTTATGTCGTCAAAACCTGACATTTCTCTCATTTTATACCTTACTGTAACAGAAACAGACATGGGAAGCCTATTGGCTCAAGAAAAAAAAGGATAAACTCGAAATGGTTGTTTAATAAATCAACAAAAGAATGACTAGATGTGAACTAAATTACACTACAACCGAGAAAATCTGTTGGGAATTAGCACTGGTCACTAAGAGGTTGAGACACTACATGCAAGCCCGCCCCCATCAAGTTGGTATCAAGACTGTATCTGATCCACTTTTATAAAGTTCGTTGGAATAAGACTTTTCTATCACCTAGGCTAGCCAAATAGATTATAATAATATCCGAATACAACATAGCCTATACAATATATAAGTGTATCAAAGGAAGTGTTTTCGCAGACTTCCTAGTTGACCAACCCATCGTTGTTGAGTTAGAATATTAACTCGAGTTTCTTGATGATAGGATTATTACTATTATATCAAACACGTGGAAACTTATGGTTGACAGAGCTTCTAGAAAGTAGGATTAGGGAATTAAATGGGTTGAAGTAGTCTCTTATAAAGTCTTGAAATCATCTTAAGTGGCAAAGTTCATCCTCACTAGCATCATCGCTAGATATGGAGTTCATCATGCCCTGATTTCAATTAATGGTCGACACTTTGAAGGAAAAGTATTATAATTGCTCGACGAGTTCAAGATCGAGCATCATAAGTCGTCTCCCTATATACCCCAAACCAATGGTGCAGTTAAAGCGGCGAAAAAAAATATGATTAGGATCATCAAGAAGATGACCAGCACGTACAAGGACAAGCATGATAAACTGCCATATAACTTATGGGGATATTGTACGACCTCTAGAACCTCTACGGACAAAACTCCTTACTCACTAATTTACGGCATGGACATTGTACAACCCATCGAAATAAATATTCCAACTCTAAGAATACTCTTAGAAAGCCATGTTATAGAAGAAGACTGGCTCGAATATCGATATGATCAATTTACATTAATGAAGAATAAGAGATTAAATGCTCTATGTAAAAACCAAGTCTACATAAAACGAATGTTATACAATTTCAATAGAAAGGTAAAACCCAGAAACCTCAAAAAGATGATTTGGTTCTTAAACGAACTCGGAAACTCCTAAACCCTAGGGGAAAATTTTGTCACCAATGAGAAGGACCCATCCATATTAATAAAATTCTTTTTGGAGGATTTGTCTGACTATCTACTATAGAAGGCGGAGAATTTATTGCACCAAGCAATCTCGGTACACTTAAAAGATATTTTGTATAATATCAAGCTATGCGCATAATGATTCTAAGCTCGGTCTTGAAAGATGTTTATGTCAAAAAAACCTACAAAACCCAATCCCAAGTTTTATAAAACTTGCACCATTGACAAGGACTGATGTCCGAACAATGATAGACCTAACTCTTCTAAGCATAAAAATAATGGAGAGAAGATACGTAGGCAACCTGCATTTTTGTAAGCCCGATATAAATAAATAAAATACTATTCCTTCCTCAAATGATAAGGAAAATCTTTTGAGAAAGGAAGAAAACATTGATCACAGCCGATAATAGATGTGACGAATTTTAGGAAACAAGTAGGGGTATAACAAAGAGCATCGATTCGAATTGAGTGATATTCTCAAAAATAAAACGACGATTTAATAATAACTCATATTTAAATGATATTGGATATAAGCTCTTTTTTTGTTTGAAATAGATTATTTAAAAAGTAACCCTGCATACAATTTTTTGAAGAAAAAGAACCGGAATAAACCACACAAAATCAATGCCGTTAGAAACAAATTGAGAAAGGACACATCAACACTCTTCGATAAAGAAAATAGAGTTTTGAAACTCGATGCTTTGAGAAGAAAAAAAACAAAAAAAATGAGAAAATACTAAAAAGAGAACCGGAATAAACCCCGAAAATCACTCAAAAAATAGAGAAAAAAATTCTTTGTTGGTTGAGGTATTGAAATTACCATTCATGCTCACTCAGACTCTAGTCTTGATTGATATGTCAATAGCGTAATGTACAATTTCTAGATACACCCCGGAAACTAAAAAATGGCTCAAAAAGATTGATGTATTAAAATTATCATTTGTGCTCACTTAGACTCTAGTCTTGTTGTTACGACAAGAGTAAAATGTACCGATTCTACCATATATACCTAGAGTCAACAAAAGAAAAAAAGAAGAAAAAATGGTAAAATTAAAACTCAAAACAGAACGCTGGTGAAACTCTCAAAAAGATATTTTAGGATGAGTGGACTTTCAATATTTGTGGTTCAAGGCCAAGCAACCAAAAACAGTTGCACCCCTATAAAAATATCGAAGTTTTGACAATCTTTTCAGGAGTTATAATTATTGATAATTGTTTATACAAGTGATTCAATTTATAGTCGATATCTCGAAAATTAAGGGGGAAAAAAAATAAGATTCCTAGATGAAAGAAAAATCATCACAAAGGACATAAAGAGGTGTTAAAAGCCTAACACGTTTTAAATCCAAAAATATCATGATTCGTATAGAATGATCAAAGTTCATACAAATCTTGAAAAAAAAAGAATATGAACTAAGGGAATAGAAAAAATATGTGTTCTTTTATCCAAAAATATGAGTGATTTGTTCATAAATAAAGCCTGAAACCGCTAACTAATTGATTTCGATTAGTTACAAAGGTCAGTTTAGATAAAGAAAGGGAAAATTAATTATGTTAAAATATTCCTTTAAAATGCAAGAGACAGGACCGATACTGCAAAAATAATTAAGCAAATCGAGTATATAAAAACTTTATTTGTTAATAGGTCTAAAAACCTTATCTGTTGAAAAGTACCGCGATTATTCTTACATGATCCGCCAAAATCCTATATGTCGATAGGTGCGAGACATCATTTATATACGATTCCCCTAAAAATCCTATTTGTTAATAGGTCCAAAAAAGCATATGTGTTGATAAGTATTGCGGTCATTTGTACATGATCCGCTTAAACCCTATACGTCGATAGGTACGAGACATCGTTCTTACACGATTCTATCAAAACTCTTATATGTCGATAGTTCCAAAAACCTTATATGTCGATAAGTACAAGAGATTATTCATACATGATCTGTCAAAACCTTATCCCTCGATAGGTACTAAGAACCCTATCTATTGATAGGTATCCAAATATTATTAATAAGTACCAAAGATCATTCGTACATGATCCATCCAAACCCTATCCCAAGATATGTATAAAACCCTATCCCTCAATATGTATCAAAAATCGGAGCTATTGATAGGGTATCAAAACCTTATCTATTGATAAGTTCCGCGATCATTCATACATGATCCGTTGAAACCCTATCCCTCGATAGGTACCAAGAATCCTATTTTTCGATAGGTCCAAACACCTTATTTGTCTACAAGTACTAGAGATCATTTGTACATTATCCTATCAAAACCTATCCATCGATAGGTAAGAGATATCGTCCGTACAAGATTCTGTCAAAACTCCTATCTATCGATAGTTCCAAAAGCCCTTACCTATCAATAAGTACCATAAATCATTCGTACATGATCTATACAAACTTTATCCCTAGATAAGTATCAAAAACCCTATTTATTGATAGGTATCCAAACTTAATATGTTGATAAGTACCTCGATCATTCGTATATGATCCGTTGAAACCCTATCCCTTGATAGGTACTATGAACCATATCTATTGATAGGTATCGAAATCTTACATGTTGATAATTATAGTGAACATTCGTACATGATCCACTGAAACCCTATCCCTGATAGAAACTGAGAACTCTATCTATTGATAGGTATCTGAACCTTATATGTCAATAACTACCTGCGATCATTCATACATGATCCACTTTAACCCTATATATCGATAGGTACGAGACATCGTTCGTACACGATTCCGTCAAAACTCTTATATGTCAATAGGTCCAAAAGAATTGTTCATCGACAAGTACTAGAGATCATTTCTACATGATCCGCTCAAACCCTATTCATCGATAGGTGTGAGACATCGTTTGCACACAATTCTGTCAAAAGTCTTATATGTCAATAGTTCCAAAAACCTTGTTTATCAATAAATACCAGAGATCATTCGTAATCATTCCCCCAAAAACCCATATATATTTTTATGAAATTCGTACAAAAACCCTATATATTTTTATGAAATTGTTTTAACCATTTTCCCCCCAAAAAAACTATATATTGATAGGTATTCAAACCTTATATGTTGATAAGTTTCGTAATCATTCGTACATGATCTGTTGGAACTTTATCCCTTGATACGTACTAAGAACTTTAAAATTGATAGGTATTCAAACCTTCTTTATTGATAAGTATCGCGATCATTCGTACATGATCCGCCGAAACCTTAATTTAATAGGTATTCAAACCCTATATTTCGATAGGTACTAAAACCCTATTTATTGATAAATATCTAAACCTTATTTGTTGATAAATACCACGATCATTCATACATGATCCAACGAAACTCTATCTCAATAGGTATGCAAACTCTATCTTTCGATGGGTAATAAAACCCTATTTATTGATAGATATCTAAACATTATCTGTGGATAAGTACCGAGATCATTTAAACATGATCCATCCAAATCATATCTCTCGATAGGTATCTAATCGAAATCCTATCCCTCAATAAGTATCCAAACCCTATCTCTCGATAAGTATCCAAAACATTTTATGTCGACAAGTACCGCGATCATTCATATATGATTCGTTCAATCTTTATCTCTAGATAGGTACCCCATTAAAATCCTACTTCTCAATAAGTTTTATCTTCAAACTTACAAAAAAACCTATATGTTGGTAGTACCACGATCAATTATATATGATCTCCCAAAGCATTACATATTTGTAACCTTCGTGGTAATTTTGTTAAGCTCCCATGATAAACCTATATATTGATAGTACCATGATCATTTATATAGATCACCCTAAGTATTACGTGTTAGTGACCCCATGGCAAGTTTGTCAACTTCCAAAAAAAACTTATACGTTGATAACATATTGATCATTTTTACATGATCACTCTACATGTTGCTTGGTTAAGTATCCTTTATGAGGAATCTCATTAGATTTCACTAAGACTTATTTGTTGATAGTCCCACGATCATGTACATATGATCATCCTAAGATGTTACTTGTTAGTAACCCACATGAAAAGATTCTAAAACTTCCATGTCCTCTTTTATGTCCCGATAACAACATTAACCTTAGTCATATATACATGACTATCTTGAATAATCTATTAATATTCATGGATAATATTGAATAATCTATTAATATTCATGGATAATAGGAGTTGATTTTTCAATAAATTCCTATGATTATCTCTATATTCGTACCTTGTGGATTTTACGGATACTTTATTAATATCTGTGAGATAGGATTTGAGAAACTATCCTTGTTTGGATAGTCACCAAGGAAAAATTTCTAACCAATGCTACACACAGAAACACCAGGTCACTCCGACATCAGCTCATTACATGTTCAATCTTTCCATCACCTTCAATAATTGATTTGAGATGGGCACTTTGTAAGCACTAAAAATCTGCAACACCTTCAAACTTATTGTTAGATGTCATACTCAAATCTGCATTTTCAAGACCGGTTTGTTGTAATCAAAGTTGATTTGAGATGGACACTTTGTAAGCACTAAAAATCTACATAACCAATTTACAAATTTAAAAATAATTATTTTTATTATTTTTGAATAAATAAAATCATAGTAATTAAAACCATGGCCAAAATCAAGTTAAACAATTAATTGAATTAATTATTCTGATAATTAAATCCTAAATTAATTAAGGACAATAGCTAAGGAAAATAAATAAAGGAACTGAGGTCCGACCGATAATTTTGACATCCAATCGAAGATTTTAACCTAGGACCAAGAAATCTCTCACACGACTCAGAATTTCCAAACCTAGGACCGATGAAGTTAGCCCAGGCTGACCCGTGATCGGAGACTTTCTCTCCCGACTAAGGGATTTCCAAGACAAAAATCGTACCTAAGACCGAAGACACCAGTCTTAGGGTCAATTTGGTTGCATTTTTTAATTTCCAAAATTATTTTTCTAATGTTAGGATCCTAAACTATTTTCTAAAAATTCCAAAAAAGTATAAAATAATTTCAAAATATTATTTATAATATTTTCTAAAAACATATTTTGATGTGATTTATTTTTAAAACCTAATTTCTTTTAAACTGTTACTCTTCAGGTACATTCCACCTTAGTCATTATCACCAATAGCAGGTACTAGTATTTAAATATTGTTGTTGCAAGTGCATGTCTAGGATCAAAAAAATAATTGATTAAAATAAAACGTTATACAACCAATTTTCAAAACCAATAGTTTTATGAAGTAAAGACCATTTTTAAAACGGATATGGAAGATAAAGCGGGAAACCTTTTCCCGAGTATCACCAAACTACTAACCAAACGAAACTCTAGTGAAAAATATATTTGTATATATATATACTTTTTAATTGATTTTAAAAATCATTTGGTGATTCTGTTTTAAATAAATAATCTTTTAAATTAATTATTACTAATTAATTTAAATACATATTTCTAAAATTAAATTTTAGTTTGATAATTTAAAAATCTAAAAGATTATTTAAATTTGAACTCGAATTAATTATTTTATAATTAACTTTAAAAGGACAGGATTTGCTTTAAAATCTTTTAAAATAATATTTTATTTAAAAAAAGATTCCTAACACGCTAACCGATGTTGAAATTTCTCGAACCTCGAGCTTTTTCGAGACTAGGGTTTTCTAGGGTTACAATGGCAGTTCATGCGAGCCGAAAATGGTCGTCCTCATGCCTTAATTTTCTCTCAAATCTCTAGTGAGATGAAAACCGAAATAGTAAGCTTGACCCATGCACTTTTTAGAAAATGTTTTTAGTCGATTACCATGTTAAGTCTTGTGGATTACCTTCCTCTTGAATCTCGTAAAACTAAACGGGAGATCGACTCTATTAAGAGTTGTCTCGTCTTAAATTGCGATGAGGAACCGAAATATAATTTATATAGGGCCTTAAGGGTGAACTAGATCAACCGGTTCAGGTGTGAACCAGACCGCTCACATTGAACCGAATTCGATCAATAAAAGTCAACTAAATAAGAATTCCAAAATCTGCACTCATCTTCTTCATTCCTTTTTCACATTTCATTTTTTACAAATCCATCTGTTAGGAAAGTAGTCAACAATAGCAGGGGATTGACCAAGTATTATTAACCGCGAAAACCTTCGTTTGATATTAAATCTGTTAGAAGTTAATATATGTTTCTATTCTTCGCAAATCTTTACAAACTCTTAAACAGAGTCAAGTGCAAATTGTCCTCCAACTTCTTATTAACTAGATAACACCTCAACGGACAAATTTGCATCAGAGGACACTTGTCCTATTTCGGTTGGATGTGAGCCAGGGTAGTACATCAAAGAATATTCGTTAGAACATGGATGTACTAGATGAAGATAGTGCGCTGAATATTTATTAATGGATCGATGTGAACTGGGAACGTACATCACATTAGATTTGAAATAGATTGACACATGGAAGTCTTTCTATAGGTTTAGCTCAGTTGTTATGATGGACTGCCAATAACGGATTCTTGATCAAATACCGAATTTGATCAAGAACCGGAAACGCTTTATAAAGCTGAATTTAATCAAATATCGAATTTAATCAAATATCGAATTTGATTAAATACCAGATGCGCCTTATATAAAACAGAACTGGTTAAATACCGAATGCACCTTGTATAAAACCAAACTTGTTACCGGATGCGCCTTGTATAAAACTGAACTGGTTAAATACTAGATGCGCCTTGTATAAAACCGAACTGGTTAAATACCGGATGCGCCTTGTATAAAACCGAACTGGTTGAATACCAGATACGCCTTGTATAACACTGAACTGGTTAAATACCGGATGCGCCTTTATAAAACCGAACTAGTTAAATACCGGATGAGCCTTGCAAAAGCCGAGTGGAATATAATACCGGACGTGATTCTTCAAAATACCGAAGCCGATATAAAACTGGACGCGCTTCACCAAAATATCGAATTGGATAAAATACCAGACGCGCTTCTTTAAAATATCGAAGAACTTCTGCACAACCAAAGGCCGATCAGAAAACCAGACGCGCATCTTCAGAAAACTGAATTTAATCAATTACGGGACAGCTAAACTGAACGCGCTTCTGCATAACCGAAGACGATCAAAAAACTGGACGTGCATCTTCTGAAAACCGAAGTTGATCAAATACCGAATTTGATCAATTACTAGACAGCTAAACTGAACGCGCTTCTGCACAGTCGAAACCGATCTGAAAACCGGATGCACATCTTTAAAAAACCGAAGTTGATCAAATACCGAATTTGATCAATTACCGGACAGCTTTCCATTTCGGTTTTCTTTACTTTGACCCTACACATAAACAATTTAATACGTCTCAGTCTTATTAATACACTTAGAATTAATGAAAGACTTTAACTTAACACCATCCCCACATCTAGCATCTACGATCCTCAAATCTAACAAAAACCAGCTTTCAATCTTAACTAGAAACCAAAATTAAATTACAGAATTTTTTTAAAAAAGTTTTTGTTAAATTGTATCTTCTATTTCATTGAATTGAACTTCATTCTAATACCAAGACGAGCTCAACATGCAAATTAGATGTTACCTAAACATATTAGAAGGTCTGTTTCGACTATAAACTATGCTTAACTTTCGTACGCACAATGAAGAAGATGACTGACATATGTCCAGTCTTCTTAAACACGAGTACAACAAACCTAAAGTAATCCTAATCGACTTAAAATGTCCTAGATATCTAAATGTAGCATTGGATCATCATAAGAATCTACAGGTAAGCCTCGTCAACACTTAAGAAATTATTAACCATTTATTTTCAAAAATATACGTGCAAGTGTTCAAATATTAACACATTAGTGTTTTTCCTTCACAAATAGTTTCTAAATCCGTTATAGATTGTTTCTGAATCATCCTCTTCAAGCTTTCTCTTAAAGATGACGATCTAAGAATTTTGGATATATTTCAAAATTAGGCGATCCTACTTTAGGATGATTCGTCGCTTCTAATCTATCAAATAGTTCTTAGATTATACAATGAACATATAAGAGAAATCGAATCAATGAACAATGAAGAATTAAGATAGTTGTAAATTTAGAAATTCAAAAGTGAATTTCAATCGAAGTCTTGAATTACAAATTTAATTGGTGCTTACAAATGATGTAGAAAGCTTCGTATGAACTTTTAGCAACTTCCTTTTATCTAGGAATCAAGCTTTGAGAGCTCATGTACATATTCGAGATTTTCTGGCGACCTATACCTTGACATTCTTCATAGGTTAACTATATATAAAAATTTTAGCCTCTAATTTGATCTAATTGCCTCTAGAATTGAGATTCTAAAATTATCATTTATTTGTTGCAGCTTGAAATCAACGAGACTTGGGCATCAAGACTGGATTTAGAAAGTGCAATTGAACTCCTTATATCGTTGCAGTCATCCAATATTTCGTCTTGCGTCAAATGGTGACTCATATCAATATTCACATTGAGTATCTAGGCCATCATCACGTTCTTGGAAGCTTGCATGAAGAAGATGAAGATTCGTCTAACAGATTTGGTGTTTCGTCAAGAAAACATGCATTTTGATAGCGTCCAGGTATAGTTATGTTAAGTACAATTAGTTTTGTCATCAATGTGGCGTGGCCCCTTGTTGTCCCTTGGATCATCTGTTGAAGAATGACGGTTGTTAGATGCCTAGTTGTTAGGATCGGTGTTAACAATAGAGATGGGTCTGACTACAATTAATAGCTTATGACTTTCAATTCGATTTTAACTCTATTAAAAGTTAAATTATGTTTCTATTCTTTACAAATCTTCACAAACTCTAAAACAAGTTCAAGTGTGAAACAGTTTGTTTGATTTGAAGCGTTAGACAGATGAATGCAATGAACGGAAAGTAAAGAACACAGAGAATTTTATGGATGTTCAGAGATAAAACTCCTACATCACCCCGTCTTCCTCAACATGAAGGATATTCACTAGAAGACTTTGATTAAGTACATCAACTGTACAAACCCAGTCAGAAAACACAGGACTTAACAACCACCTACTTCTAAACTTATAGCTAACTCTCTATTGAACAGAACAACCTCTGTTCAACTTACAATACTGAAATTTCACACAGAAAGAGAAGTAGATGAATTACAGAATATTCACAGCGTGAGTACTTTCCTCATGAGCTTTAGAGTAGGAGAGATTCAAATAGTATGCGCAAATGTATTCAAGATTAGCTAAGTCACTGAGAGATTCGTCTGCTGTCCTTGGGTATCTATTTATACTTGAAAAGCACCAACGATCGAATCTTCTTTGTGGATACATGACCTCTTTTCGTTGGACAGTTGGAAATAGTACAAGGATAGTACAGAAGGGATATTATCATTGGGATCGTGGCTATACTGAACTGATAGTGCGCCGAGTATTCTCAAAGATCGTGTTGTACTAGAAAGGTACAACGAGGGCAATTTGAATAGTAAAAACATACGTGGAAGTTGTTCATTTGTTGTTTGAGTTTAGTTGTCAGACTATTGAAAACGAGAACTGCAAATGAGTTGTGTACGTAGTCAGACGCTCCATTAGACATCTAAGAAGGGTAGACAATGTCTAACTGAGCTTCCTTAGACCACATCTAAAGGATTTAGACAACGTCTAACTATGCTTCCTTAGACCACGTCTAAAGGAGTTAGATGACGTTTAATCGCGCATTCCTTAGACCTCGTGTCAAGGAGTTAGACGACGTCTAACTTAGCTTCCTTAGACCACATCTAAAGGAGTTAGACGACGTCTAATTGCGCTTGCTTAGACCACATCTAAAGGAGTTAGATGACGTTTAACTGCGCATTCCTTAAACCACGTCTAAAGGAGTTAGACGACGTCTAACCGCGCATTCCTTGGACCACGTCTAAAGGAGTTAGACGAAGTCTAACCGCACATTCTCTAGACCGTATATAATGGAGTTAGACGACGTCTAACCACACATTCCTTAGATCACGTCTAAAGGAGTTAGACGAAGTCTAACCGCGCATTCCTTAGACCACGTCTAAAGGAGTTAGACGATGTCTAACCGCTCATTCCTTATATCACGTCTAAAGGAGTTAGACGACGTCTAACTGCGCATTCCTTAGACAACGTCTAAAGGAGTTAAACGACGTTTAACCGCGTATTCCTTAAACCACGTCTAAAGGTGTAAAACGATATCTAGCCGCACATTCTTTAGACCACTTCTAAAGGAGTTAGACGACGTCTGAATACACATACTTCTTTTATATTTGTACCTACATAAGGGTAAATTACCCAACTTAGTTTTATTCAAACCTCATCATCAAAATTATGTTGTACATGTTTTTTTAAGTTAATAAATTATTTCTTTCTCAATTAATTTTCTCTTTTCTTTATTTCATTTTAATCTAACAATTTTCCCTTTTTTTGATGATGTTAAAATAAAATTAAAAAGACAAATCAAGTTAGAACATGAACTCAAACACCAGCCAATAAGTTTATATCAAAAGTAAAATACGTAAGATGATACATTAAGGTTCTTCCATTTTAATTCTTGGAGTTACGTCTTGAAGACCCCTTTCCCTGAACATAAGATGTTCCAATCGACCTCCTCCTTAACTCCTACCGCCACCACCTTTATCGCCTCCACGACCACCTCGATTTGGTTGGCAGCTACCTCGACCTCCGTGAGGAGGCTTCCTTTTGGAATGAGTACCACGAGAACTTTTCCCCTCTTGATTGCTACCTTCCCCCCTTTTAACATTATTAGGGTTGGCACTCCTCAGAGATTTGGCGACCTCTAGCTGAAGATTTAAAGATACAATTGAAGACCTTGTCTCAATGTGAAGCTCAAGACTAAAGGACCTTGTCTGGTCATGAATCTTATAATTTTGTTTGTGCAAATTCTCCTACATCTTCCTATAATGAGTGTGGAGAATTTTGACTTCATGAGTGTTTTACAACAAGTTTTTATCATTGCCCTTTAGAGAAACAACTAGGGCAGCATTGGCTTTAGTAGTTGCTGTAGATCCTCTTTCAAGGTCTTGCAGCCTGGAACACATATCTTGTAACTTTTGTTGCATTGGAGCCAAAGCATCTAGAAGGATCTTTCGGAAGCTTGTTGCTCCAGGAGAAGCTTGCTCAAAAGAAGAAGGGGCAGAGGAGACAATGTTTGCACCAACAGTAACAGAGCGAAGTGGATTGGCATGAAGGTTTACCTGTATCGAGTGTTCTAGTTCTTTGTCATGGACGGATGCCTTGGGAACATTGATCATTTTCCTAGAGTCTCTTCCATTCCCTTTGATTTCAGCGCAAAGGTCCTTGACAAAACCTGAAATGTCCTTAGAGCGAAGAGGATGTTCAGGAAAGGAACAATAGGTCCTTATAGGAGATAGACGATTAATAGTTGGAGGAACATGCATCTTATCTTTAAACGCCTTCTCTTCAGATGAAGAAGAAGACTCAACAACTTCAACCTCAGATGCTCTTTGGAAACGAGAACATTCCCCCTCAATAAATGGTGTCTTCTTTAGTTCCGACGAGGTGGGAACTTCAGAGGTTCCCTTCTGAATAGGCATAGGTGTCTGCTTAGACGTGGGAGAAGTAACTTCCTCAATGAGTGGAATTTCTTGTTGAACTTCAGACGAGAGGGGCGTCTGCTCAACATAATGACATGTAGAGAATCACATTTCCTTAACGGATGATTTTGCTTGTTCGATGAAATGAAGATTCGCCTGCTCTTCATCTACCGATACCATTTGCTCTGCTGTGAAAATGAAACGTGGCACACCATTGGGAAACCGCATCTCATCAATGCATATCAATGGCTCATCATCGTCTAGGCAATTGAGCTATACACGCGATGGTTTGTTCCAAAGAGCATTTGATCGAGATGACTCGGTGCTATGAATGAATCGCATGGAAATGGAGCAATAGGACTCCATAACCAAACTGATGTGGATAAGGATCTTTGCCTCCATTTGATCAGACTTGTCAAAGGAATTGAAGTTTGCTTTCCTTTGACAGAAAAAAGATAAAGCGCGCGCCCTTTTGTATTTTCCACGACAAGCTCTCTTTGCTTAAGAGCTTTATTGACATCTCTCGTTTTTATCCAAGATAGGACTGACTTATCTATTTTCAACAACTCCCTCAGCTCTTTCGTTATATTCTTACTAGTGATAATGTCAGCGTGAAAGGATCGGTGGCACCAATAAAGACAGTGGTCTAACTATTGATGAAAACTTCGTGCAAAAATGGTTTGATATAAATCTTGTTAGGAATTTGTATCACTTTCTATTCTTTACAAACCCTTCCAAACTCTTGAATGATTCAAGTGCGGAAACGTTTGCTCAGGTTTGAAGCTAAGAACCGATGAAGGAGAAGATGACAGAATGTAAATGACATAGAGAAATGTTTATGGATGTTCGGAGTAAAACTCTCATACGTCACCCTTCTTCCAACCACTGAAAGGATTAACTATATTGTTCTTAGAATCAAATACAGTTGCAAAGCTAGTTCACTGTTGAACAGAATAGACTCAGCTAGACAATACAATATATTAAAGAATATCACTCAGGTAGACAATACTTTGATTTTATCTCTCTCTTCATGTACAAATATAGTAAGAAAAAAAGCAATTCGTAAGATTGTAAGTTCAGTAGTTCGTTCGTGTATCAGCTTGTGTGTGTTTTCGTCCGTTGTCCTCGAGGGTCTTTAAATAGAGAACAATTACCAACGGTTGAATCTTCTGGAATGACACGTGGCAAGAACCCATTGGAAAGCCTCCATAGTACACAGGTACATTAGACTCTGTGCATAAAAATCGTGGCTGTACGAATCTGGAAGTGCTCCAAATATTCTTCTAGGATTGTCCTGCAAGAAACAAGTAGTGGGAAGAATATTTGCTTATGTGGAATTAATTCATTGGATATAATTGGCTATCGTACTAATCTGCACGGATAAGTGGAGTAGGAGTAGAATACAACTAGTTGATCGTGGGTAGACGGATGCTAGCTTCAAGTAACTACTAAAGCAATGCATTAGACGTGCTCTAAATAGACTGACAAGTCTAATGAAGTTAGACGCCCCCGTCTAATAACAGGAACCATTAGACCACCAAGTCTAATGGAGTTAGACCATACGTCTAAATACGTGTCCCTTTAGACTAATTTGAAGGAGTTAGACTGCACATCTAACTACGTGTCTGTTAGACTGCACGTCTAACTACGTCTGTTAGACTGCACATCTAATTACGCATCTATTAGATTGCACATCTAACTACGCATCTGTTAGACTGCAGGTTTAACTACGCATCAATTAGACTGCAGGTCTAACTACGTATCTGTTAGACTGCACGTCTAATTGCGCCTATTAGACTGTACGTCTAACTACGTATCTGTTAAACTGCATGTCTAACTACGTCTGTTAGACTGCACATCTAACTACGCATCTGTTAGACTACACATCTAACTATGTTTGTTAGACTACTCCTCTAACTACGTATCTATTAGACTGCACGTCTAACTATGTATCTGTTAGACTACACGTCTAACTACGTATCGATTAGACTACACGTCTAACTACGTCTTTTAGACTGCTCGTCTAACTACATGCGTCTAATAGTCAGTAAGTCTAAGTCTAATGAACCTCATTTAGACTTAAGTCTAACTTAGCACGTTTTGATGCACCTTCACAAAAACAATTAGACGACTTAGTTTCTTTCTTATTCAAGTTTTACACAAACTTATCATCAAAATTCTGTTAGTCAAAATGATTTGACCCTTAGTCAAAATAATTTGACTCAACACATCGTATCTAGAGTTAAGCCTGTGGCTCATCCACGTATCGAATGCTTCAATCCTCTCAGATGATTTCACCTCGACATCCTTCATGACAAGGTCGAGTGTCTGATTGGCTTAGGATGTGTGTTCAAGAATGAATTCGGACATACCTTTTCCTTTCCATGCAACTTCGACAAGTTTAGGAGCGGGACCTTGTTCTTTGAAAATAATACCTGGAACCCCTCAGGCTGCCCTTAGTTAGGCAAAAGGAGACATGTTTTTAGAAAGAACATTCTCTCAAAAAACAGAAGTAGGAGCAGCAACTGCCGAGGGAACAACCTCTTGCTCTTCTTCAGGCCAAGCATCAACATTACCAACAATATCGGAAACAATTGGTTCAGCGAGGAAGACATTCGTGTCTTCCCCTGAATATTCTCAACAAGTCGACCAACTTGCTCAACAGTTGGTCCATCAGCTTGTTCCACTATGGGTACTTCCATAGAGGGTTCTACGACCACAAATATGGATGGAGTTACCTTGGATGTCGTCTGAACACCAGCATGGGCAAGCGCCTTCAACAGATTTTTGCATTGAATATTTAGAACATCGGCCACGGATAAAAGTGGAGAAACCTTGGAGGACGTTTGAACGGGTGTAGACGCCTCTATCTAAAGAGTCGGGATAGCTTCTTCTTACTAAGTCGTGTTGGTTTCCGTCTAATCAAAAACAAGAGTAGACGTTTCAGCCCGCTTCTTCACTAGGTTATCCACAATGTTGGTTGATTGTGACGGCGAGATCGAAGACAAAGGAATAGCAGCGATAAGGTTTTCCTCGACTCTTGCCCTTTTTGGAATGTAGTCAACTTCTCTAGATTCTCTAATGTGTGCCCTCTTTTGGCTGTTGGACCTCGTGGCGGACTCCATGATAGAAGACTTAGCAATCTTGCCAAGAGTCTTATGATTGGAGGTCGTAAGACGTTTAGACCGAGTGATCGACTGACCACTCGTCTGTTGAGCTGAGGATTCAAACTTCAAATCCTTAACGATCTTCATTCTCGCCACAAAGTTCTTCACGGTGACGTACGTCATTATTCTACAAGGGTTAATAGCCGCACTCTTGCCAACAGGTACCTGTAGGTGCTCCAAGAGCCAACTAAGTTGGACTGAGAAGCCCACACTCTGCTTGCTCTATAAAGAAACCATCTAGTAGAGAGTCGAAAACATGAAGGACACCTAGTTGACCGGCATCCCCTTGGTTATGGCCGCCATATACTCAAAACGGTCTTGAGTATGGAGATCGAAGGACCCTGCCCTTCCCTGAATCGACTTCTCTATAATATCGTTTAGAAGGCGGAAATGGTATTTGAGAACCTTCTTTTTTCCGTTGATGTTTAACGGACCGCCAATGTCCAAGAAGAGGGTTTGCATTTCTGAATTAGTCTTAGTCAGAATCACGACGTCGAAGATTGACCTACTTCAAAGCAAGACTTAGCTTGTGTTTCATCTCGGTGAATGTGCTCTTCTTCAACCAATTTTTCTTCAACCTTGTATACGATTGCAATAAGATCCTCCATGACGGTTTTGAGTAGTGTAAGAACAATATCATCCACACCAGTGGCATCCCCATTTAAATTTAAGTCCTCCTCCCTCTTTGCAACAATCGGTGAAAATGCTCTCTATTTAGCATTCGCTTCGGCAATGTGATATCTTGTTAGAGCTTCATTAACAGAGGTAGTTTTTGCTAAGCCGAGAGCCACCTATTCTAAAGACAAGAGTGCTGACCATTTCTCTTTCTCTGACACCTCATAGAGTACATCTTTGAAGCTTATTTCCATTCTTGCATTTGCCCATGCATAGAATATGTTGGAGGTTTCCAATGCCCTTTCATCAACTTCTTTGAGAATACCAGTCACAATATTTTCCGCTTCTTTCTCCTCTCTTTGGAGACCCGATTATTCATCAGAATCTTGAATAATTGCATCGATTTCATCCTCACGAGGACTTGGAATGGCCTCAACTTCGGTCTGGACCTTTTCTTCATTAGATAAATTAGGAGTATTGATTTCCGGATTACCGGTGTCAAACTTAGACGGCTCCCTAGTCTCGGCTTTTTCCTGATCGTTGTCAGTCAGTCGATCTTCCTCATTTTCAAAATCTGTCTAGTCAGTTTCAGCAATCCGACTGACCGCACCATCATCATTTGTCTGATCGGTTTCAGCCATCCGATCGACTCCAGACATAACATTGTTTATAATATCTGATACTATCGGTTGAGCTTCTAAAACCGCAAGTGCAACCGGTAATACTGAAGTATCTTTAAGAGTAAAAATAGGAGATGAAGTTGGTATATTTACCTCAAGAGAAGCGGTCTGTTCAGGGAGAGAGGTCCCTTATATTTTAGAATGACTGACAGCGCTAGTAGTAGACTAGGCATGAGCCTGAAGTCTGATCGGTGAGGCAGCGCGGTTTTCTGGAGTGGGAAGCTTGGGGCCGGATTCGATTTCTTCACTATCGGTTTCTTCAACAACTGGTGTTATCACAGATACCTTAGGCACCAGTTCTTTGCCCTTGGATACTTTGCCCTTTGATTCTTTAACCTTGGGTTCTTTATCCTTTGGTTCTTTATCCTTGCTATCTCTAACGAAGCATTTCTCAATATTGCTAGAGTTTAAAAGTTTGATGTTTGAGAGAAGAATACCTAGACCGGTTGGAATATTAAGATGGCGCAGAATTTTTTCAATCTGCATGGCATAGCCTAAGCAACGGTTGGTCATAGGAGATACCATTTCACATAGACTTTCGAATAGAACACTCCCCCAGTTGATTCGGTCACCTGAGAGAATACCGCCCATTATATCGAATTTCGACCGAGTAATACTGTCAAAGTTTCCTCTTCTTGCCTGAAGCGCCTTTGACACGATATCGCATAAAATCCGGTATTTAAAACCCATAGAGTTCTTCTTTCCATTGAACTATACCGGTTCACCAGTATTAGAAAGAATCATTTGAATGTTGAGAGTTGCAGTTTCTGATAGTTCGGTGGAAAAGTATCTCCCCTCCGTTGGAAGTTGAAGAGCATCGGCAAACACTTTTTCAGATATCTCAAACTTTACTCTATTTACCTCTGCATTAATGACCTTCTTCTTTATCTTTGCAGTTTTAAAGAACTCCTGAACTGTCTTTTGATAGCAAACCATCGGTACATCGAGAAAACGCTGCAATCCAGATTTCTTGATGGCCTCCATAATTCCTTGCATTTCGATCGAGCTAGCGTTCTTCATGTAGGCGAAATCAACATGGATAATGTGATTAAAGAGTGCATTATCCCTTCCCATGATTATAGTTTGAAGATGAAAAAAACTTTTAGAGAGAGAGTACAATAAGATTGAACTTGTGAAGAATGATTATTTGTGATTTAAAAATTTCTACAAGTGTGCCTTTATATATGGTGGATGTGACGGTTAAGTCACTGAACCGTCACAAGTAACTGTATGGCCCACGTTTCCGAAGAGGCACTATATTTCTCTCCAAAATGGATTTGGTGGTAAAGGTAGCATTTGACGGTAAAAGTAAATTTTTGGTGGTAAAACTTGGCGGTAAAAATAGATCTTGGCGGTAATAATAAATAAAGTCGGTAATTAATGTGAGTGGTGATTAATGTGGAGGTTTTTAATAGAGCCAAATTAAATTGAGTATGAAGAGATATTTAATAAATACTACTAAGTTATAATATTATTATTGCAAACATAGCAAAATCAGTTTTAAGGATGCAAAAACCGGTTGTGGAGAAAAATAACCGGTTTTTCATCACCGAAAATGAGTACATGAAAATGATAAATTAATTTCTATCCACCCTCTGCATCTATCTTTCCGCCTTCTCCTTGGTCAGAATGTTGGATTGGCTTATAGGGTGTCCCAGTCCGAAGTTGAGATTAAGAGAGACAAGGAAACTACTGATTTGGGGAGCATAACCGATCCTTCTATGAGAAATCATATGTTTCTGGTTATCGAAAATGATGGAGGACCAGTTGATTGAATGACCGCAACTTATAGTGGTCATCATGTCGAAAATTTTCCTAGTGTAGAAATGAGTTGATTCCTTGGCCAGAATAGATCTGCCGACTATGTCATTGAGGATTTGTATGTGACCACTTAGACTGGACTTGACCCAATGAGTTTCGACCAGAGTCATTGATTTTGAAAAGAAAAAGGTTATTTCTTGATTGAAGTTGTCTGATGATGGAGGGAAATCGGTAAAACCTTCAGATGGTAATTTGAAAAACTGAGAGAATAGTTTTCGGCGATTGTTATAGGTTCACCTTTCACTCGGGTTACGATTGAGCCGTCTATGGAGTCGGCATTAGAAAACAACTCAATAATCTCTTCTTCAAGGATCACTCGGGATCCTTCAAGAAATTTGCGCAGACCTGAGCTCTCCGGATTTTCGAGAACAAGCTCTCTTCATTATCATCCATGGTTAGAACAAAATAGAAATCCACAATAAGGGATGCACGAGCGAATGATAAACTCATTTTTGAGGAGAAGTTTACTAAGAAAAATAACTTCAAAGGTTGAGAGAGAGAAAAGATTTAGATTTTTTGTGATTTTCTCTTGGATGAGTTGCTTGTTTAAATAGAGATCTGGTGAAGGAGCATTTAAGATCACATTGAAAGAAGAGAGTTGTCCGTTATGATATGCCTTTTCACATTTCCCGAAAGGATGCTTTTAAGCATTGGAAAGGTGCTAAATTTTTGCAGAAAATATCAAGAAAAAGGTGATGTAATTGACCGGTCAAGATTAATTGACTAGATTCGAAATGCCAGGTTATTCATTTATTGACATTTTGAATTTGAATTTGAATTTGACCCGAAATTTGAAAACGACCGATTTATGAGAAGCGACTGTTTCTCCCTAAGAGTGTGCCCGGTTTATGGGAATTACTTTGAAATTTATGAAGTTGATTATTTTTAAAAAAAATTGAAGTTTAGCTAAAACTGATATTCCATTAAGAAGACATGACTAATACATGAAGCAAAATGATCGGTTTTTCAGAATAGGTTAGTACATATTTAATCCTAAATCTACTGGTTTGAGAATCCAGAAGTTGATTCTTTTCTGACTCTAGCTTTCTCCACTCGGTCGATATACGCATGTAGGCGGTCTCTTGTGAGAAGTTGAGTTGTATAGAGAGAAACCCCTTAACCAAGGAAGATGTCGATATCGAAGAATAGACCGCATAGCTGAGGAGCATATCCGTTAATCATTTTGTTCGAATAAATTATCTATTTCAAATTGTCGAAGATGATCTTCGACCAGTTTACCGGAGTTCCTTCATTGATGGCAACCATCAATTCGAAGGTTCTCTTGGAATAATATTGAGTGGACTCCTTCCCAAGGACATTCTTGCCGAGGATCTCACTCAATATTTGAAATTCAAGCTGGAGAGATGCTTTGGCGCCATATGTTTTGACCGGATCTAGAGAGTTTGAAAAGTGATGACGCATTTCATTTATGACTTCATAAGAGAATGAGAGGTCAGAGAACCCCTCAGTAGGAAGCTCGCAACTTCGTGCGAGGTCTATCTCACTGAAGACAAACTTCTGACCTCGAATAGTGGCAAGGATAAGATCCTCACGGAACACTTGAGCGGTTTGGAAAAAAATCGAGAACAACTCCGGTATTTATGGAATACCGGTCTTCTAGGAATGGTCTTAGGCCGGTTGTCTGAAGAGACCTGAACATGGCAGAGACTTCATTGTCTTCATAGGATAGAGCTGACTTAAAGTCTACAAGAAGATTATTGTTTGAGAGAATAGGATACATCTTTTGTTTGAAGTGGATTGAGATGGAAGTATTTTTGGTGATTTGATTCTTACATTGTCGGTATTATATAAATAGGATAAGAATTTTGCTCATTGGAATTTTTTGAGTATTGTTTAAGCCAATAAGAGTAAGATTTAGGATGGTCAAAGAAACAAACTATCTTTTTCATTTCCAAAATTATGATGTTTTAGTGATATGTCAGTCCCCCTCTTTGAACAATGATAGACATAGGTCTTCACGTTGTTTGAGGAATGACTATTTGCTTTTCATAATGGAAATGTTCAAACAAATACTAATTAAGCATTGGCCAGCTGTTCCATTTTGAAATAGAAACGAGACTACCGAGATTTCCATGTACTTACTTGGTTAGTTGTCCATAAAATTGGATTTAATGCGATCGATTATTTGATCCTGAAGAAAAATGACTTCCACATATAGCCGAAATTTTTTTTGGGAGGTAGTTATTCATTCATAAATAACTGATCGGTTTTACCGATTTACTTAAGTAGTTCGATTTTGTACATTTCATTCCAGTAGAATGATTTATCGGTTTCAAGAGGGACCATCCATCTGGTTTTATCTATCCGATGGCTCGTTCCTTATAGACTTATGCACATAAGATAAATATTCGATCGGTTTTTGAAAAACACTTAGATTTGAAGAGTCCAACCAGTTTAAATGCAATGCCGAAGACATGATGTTTGAGAAGCGAAAGCTTCTCCCTAAGACTATGCCCGATTTTTCATGAATTCAAAGGTTAGTTTTCTTTATGAGTGAGTTTCTCCCTAAATGCATGTCGGTGTTCTATGGAATAACTTGACAACTATTAGTAAGACCCGAAATAGTTCTGAAGTAAGAGAACTTAGCTTCATGTAGCGGCTTAGTAAAAATGTCGGCCACTTGTTGCTCGGTGGAAACATATTCCAACCGGATATGTTTATGCTTTACATGTTCACTAATGAAGTGATGTCGGATATCAGTGTGCTTTGTTCTTGAATACAACACCGGATTATATGTGATAGTAATGGCACTTGTGTTGTCACAGAAAATCGGTGATTCCTCAGCTATGATGTCGAAATCCCTTAGTTGTTGTTGAATCCAGAGGAGTTGAGCACAGCAGTTGTCGGCCACAAGATACTCCACCTCTGTAGTTGAAGTTGCAATTGATGTCTGTTTCTTACTATACCAGGAGACAAGTCGGTCACCTAGAAACTGGCATGTCCCGCTGGTACTCTTTCGGTCTATTTTGCATCCTACATAATCTTCATCAGAATAACTTCTTAAATTGAAACTGGAATCCTTTGGATACCACAGTCTTACATCTTGAGTTCCTTTAAGATATTTCAATATTCGTTTAGCAGCAGTATAATGAAATTATTTCAGATTAGCCTGAAATTTCCCGCACACTCCTCCTGCGAATAGGATGTTCGGTCGACTTACTGTCAGGTATAGAAGAGAGTCGATTATTCCACGGTAAGTTATGATATCAACACTCTGACTGTCTTCATCCTTGTCTAATTTGATTGAGGAGCTCATTGGAGTAGAGGCAGCAGAATAATTGTCCATGCCGAATTTCTTTAATAGCTCTTTTGTATACTTGGATTGATTTATGATTGTTCCTCCTTCGATCTGCCTGACCTGGAGACCTATGAAGAAACTCAATTCTCCCATCATACTCATTTCGAACTTGTCAGTCATCATTTTAGAAAAAAATTCACATAACTTATGATTTGTTGAACCGATGATATCATCTACATAGATCTGAACAAGTAAAATGTGTTCCTTTTTCTCAAATTTGAATAGGGTTTTGTCTACCGATCCTATGGTGAAATCATGATTGAACAAAAACTTTGTTAGTGTATCCTACCATGCTCTATGGTCTTGTTGTAAACTGTAGAGTGCTTTATCTAGGCTATAAACATGACTAATTAAATCAGGATTTTTGAAATCGAAAGGATGCTCAACATATACTTCTTCACTTAATTTACCATTGAGAAAAGAATTTTTAACATCCATTTGAAACACTTTAAAAATTTTGAAAGCATCTAATGCAAGAAAGATTCTAATGGCCTCTAGTCTAGCAATAGGAGCAAATGATTCTTTAAAATCAATGTCTTCTTCTTGTTTGTATTTTTGAGCCACTAGCCTAGCCTTGTTCCTCGTAACCAACCTGTTTTCATTGAGTTTGTTTCTAAACACCCATCTTGTTCTAATGACCGATTGATTTTTCGGTCTTGGGACTAAATGCTAGACTTTATTCCTCTCAAACTGGTTTAATTCCTCTTGCATTTCTAAGATCCAATCGGGATCCAGCAATGCCTCATCCACCTTTTTCGGTTCAATTTGTGATATGAATGATGTATTTTCATATTCTTCTAACAGTTGATGCCTAGTTCGGATAGGTAAAGAGAGGTTACCTATAATAAGCTTAAGAGGATGATCTTTGTTCCATTTGAGATTTGGTCCAGATATGTCTTCTTCATGACCGGTTATTTGATCAAGGTTAGACAGACCGGTAGGCCGAACAGAGTTAGGCCGACCAGTTTCCTCAGTGGTCACTAAGGTGTCAACTTCCTACTGTAAAGTAGCTTGATCCTGCTGAGTCTCAACTTTAACCATTTAGTCATATACAAATCTTTTATAGACCGGAACCACATCTTCACCATCAGATTGAATATTTAAATTTTCCAATCTGTTGTGTAGATCAATGGATGAAGTAGGATTACTCTCAACATAATCATCAAAAATAACATGTGATGATTCTTAAATAGTAAGAGTCCTAGTATTATACAATATATATGCTTTACTAACTTCGAAATATACTAACATGATACCAACATTGGATTTAGCGTCAAAGGCATTCAAATAAGTTTTGTCATTGTTATGAATGTAACACTTACAGCCAAAAATTCTAAAATATCGGATATTAGGAACTTTGTCATGGTATACTTCAAAAGGTGTTTTGTTAAGACGTTAATTAATCATAGACCAATTTTTAGTGTAACATGCAGTGTTGATAGCCTTTGCCCAAAATTTTTGAGCAATGCGTGAATCGGTTATCATGGATCTTGCACCTTCCTTGAGGGTTCAGTTTCTCCTCTCATCCTGTCCATTTTGTTGAGGAGTTCTAGCACTAGACAACTCGTATCTAATACCGGATTCCTCAAGAAATGCAGTTAAAGTGTTATTAGTAAATTTCAGTTCCTCTATCACTTCTATATTATTAACACGTACAAATTTTTCATTTTGTACTCTTCTAAGTATTTTAATCAGATTTGGAGTAGCTTGATTTTTAGGAACCAAAAATATAACCCAAGTATATCTAGAGTAGTCAACAATAATTACCATAGTATAGTGCATTCTTCCTAAACTTGTTACTCTAATTGGTCCGAAAATATCCATGTGAAGCAATTCTAAGCATCGGCTCGATTGATTGTTTCCTTTACTTTTGAAAGTAGATTTTATTTGTTTACCCATTTGACATGTAGAACATACTTTATCTTTTGCAAACCTCATACTAGGGATTCCCTAAACTAGTTCTTTAGTGCGAATATAGTTGATTGTTTTGAAATTCAAGTGGTTTAATTTTCTATGCCATAACCAATTTCGATCATTCTTAACAATCATGCATACAGGGTTATCACATTTAGTTTTCTAGTCTACCTTATAGATGTTTCTTATCCTATTCCCGATTAGTAAAATGTTACCTTGTTGATTCTTAACTAAGCATGCTTGTTTATGAAATTCAATTGTATACCCTATATTACACATTTGACTAATACTTAGACGATTGAAATGAAGGTTTTCAACAAGTAATACATTGTTTATAGTTAGTTTGCCATGGACAATCTTACCCTTGCCTATAGCTTTACCTTTGGAGTTGTCACCGAATATTATCATTGAACCGGATTCATGCACAATTTCGGTCAATAGCTTGTCGTTTCCTGTCATGTGCCTAGAGCAACCGCTGTCCAAGTACCATTTCGAGTTTTCCAGCCACTTAATCTGTTTAACCTGCAAAATATAAATATTTACACCCTTTTGGTACCCATGTTTAATTATGTCCACGGTTAATTAGTCCCTTGGGGATCCATCCTCGAATTAATCGAATGGATTTCCCTATGATAGTCTTAATAGATCTACTTGTTCCGGGCTTGACATCTCTTTGTCTGCCTTTGATTACCTCATTATGTCTTGGTGGTGATCTTAGATTAGTCATATTTGATTGTCTATCATATTTTTATCTAACCGGCTGGATGGCTTTCCTTCTTTAAGGATGAAGCCATCTTGATGTGTTGGTTGGTCCTACACATGTTATTTCCTTTGCTAGTTTTGAATCGTGACTTGCTTTAATGTCGATTCAAGTATGATAGGATCGGCTTTATCGATAGAGATAGGGGTCGTGCTAAGGATGAAGGCTTATGAAAAATGGTTTGAAAGAAATCATGTTAGAGATTTAATTCGCTTTTTATTCTTTGCAAACACTTGTAAACACTTGAAACAGATTCAAGGCGGAATTGTTTACATGGGTTTGAAGCACAATATAAAATATGAAAAGATGACAGAAATGAAAGAACACGGCAGTTTGTTTATGGATGTTCGGAGAAACTCTCCTACGTCACCCTTTCTTCCAACCACCGGAAGGATTCACTATAATATGATTCGAATCAAATACAGTTTACACACACACTTAGCTCACTATTGAACAGAACACTTTCTGTTCAATTACAAGATAAAGAATATCACTCAGCTAAAGGTGTTTTGATTCTAGCTCTCTCTTGATTCACACACAGTACAATCAGAAAGCAGCTTCATAATATAAATTCAATAAGCAAGATGATTGAGTAGTTTCTCTCTCTGCAAAATCAGATTGCTTGTTCGTTATATTCACTTGTTTGTAAGGCGGATTGTCCGTTAAATACTGAGCAGGAGCTAACGGTCGAATATCTAGAATGATACGTTGCACTCTTTCATTGGAAAGCCTCCATTGTACACAGCAGGTTCTGAGCACAAGGATCGTGGCCGTACATCACTAGTAGTGCGCCGAATATTCCATCAGGGATGTACCTGCAAAACAAGTAATGTGAGGAAAATTCTCTTACGTGGCATTCCTTGATTGGATGCATATAGCTGTTGTACTAATCTTCACTAGAAAGTGGAGCAGGAGTAGGGTACAGCTATAGCACGTGGGTAGGTGAAATGCTAGATTCAAGCAAACTGCTTAAATTGAGCATTAGATGTATTTCAGTTAGATAGATTGTGAAAATCAGTCTAATGAAATAAAGCATCTCCTTCTAATAGAAAACGTCTATTAGACCGCCTAGTCTAATAGAATTAGACTTACGTCTAATTATACAATAATCATTAGACGGTACGTCTAACTCCACTGAGTTAGACTTACACGTCTAATTCCGGTTCTACCTCAGACTTGTCTGAAGAAGTTAGACGCACGTCTAACTTTCATTAATTAGACTACACGTCTAATTATCCAATAACCATTAGACTGCACGTCTAACTCCACTAAGTTAGACTGCACGTCTAATTCTGGTTCTACTTCAGACTTGTCTGAAGGAGTTAGACGCACGTCTAACTTTCATTAATTAGACTACACGTCTAATTATCCAATAACCATTAGACTGCACGTCTAACTCCACTGAGTTAGAATGCACGTCTAATTCTGGTTCTACCTCAGACTTGTCTGAAGGAGTTAGACGCACGTCTAACTTTCACTATCTGTTAGACTGCACGTCCAACACCACTGAGTTAGACTTCACGTCTAATTCCGCATAAATTAGACTATCCGTCTAATTACAAATATATTAGACTACACGTCTAACTCCGATGAGTTAGACTGTACGTCTAATTCCGAATATCTATTAGACCATCCGTCTAATTACAAGTCTATTAGAATACACGTCTAACTCCGGTGAGTAAGACTGTACGTCTAATTCCGTATTCATTAGACTTACGTCTAATTCTTTACATTCATTAGACTACACGTCTAACTCGATGAGTTAGACTGTACGTCTAATTCTATGCATTCATTAGACTACACGTCTAACTCCGATGAGTTAGACTGTACGTCTAATTCTATACATTCATTAGACTACACGTCTAACTCTGATGAGTTAGACTGTACGTCTAATTCTATGCATTCATTAGACTACACGTCTAACTCCAATGAGTTAGACTGTACGTCTAATTCTATGCATTAAGTGCCAAAAATCGGTCTAATGACCCTCATTAGAGCCAAGTCTTATTAAATATTGTTTCAATACACCTGCATCAAAACTCATAAGTCATTTCATCATCAAAATCTTAGTGGTTAAATTATTTTAACACTTAATCATAATAATTTGACCCAACAAAGTACTCTTGACAAAATTTATGAAAGGCAACTTGTCTTTACTAAGTTTCAACTCATGGCGGTTGGAAGACTTAGACTTATTTGGATTGTTGTTGTCATAGCCTAGACCGAATTTGCAGTTATATGGTCTTTGATGACTCGTCATCCGCCTCACAACATCTCCAGATCTCTTCCATGCAGCCATCACGTATTTAGTTCGTTCATTTTCTTTTATTAACGATTGAACTGTCTCCTTGAGCTTCTCATTCTCAGAGTATAGTTCACTCGGTTCACCAATATGAATTCTGCTTGGTTTACCGATTTGGAAATTTAGTCGGGTCGATACAAGAGTTGACAAGTTCTTATACTCAATGACCATGTCATTGAGTGTAGTGACCAAGTCTTCTCGAGTGAATTCCTCAGAGGTAAAGTTAAATACATCTTCTTCATTTTCCATAAGGCAATTAATTCATTCATCGTCGGTGTCCGAATCGGTATATGCCCACTGACTTCCACCATCATCGGTTATCAAGGCCTTTTGGGTCTCCTTGCAATGACTATTTGACTAGTGTTCTTCCCTTTGATCATTCGGTTTTCTGTTATCTCTTAGTGGCTTTCGGCACTCCGACCTGTAATGACCTAAAGCATCACAATTATAACAACGAACGTTAACTTTATTACCGTTAGAGTAGTTGTAGTTGTATGAGTTGGTTGGTTGGTTCTTCTTCATGAACTTTCCGAACTTCCTAGCTAGCATAGCCATCGCATCTTCGATGAACTATTCAGCCGATTTCACAGGTACAGGAGCTGCCGATTCCACGGAGGTCACCAGGGCTCTAGTAGCAGTTGATGCTGAAACTTTATCTTCATTTCATGATTTCATTTCATGATCTCATATGCTCTTAGATCTTCAAAAATGCCGTGAAGCATCATCTTATCAAGACTGTTTGATTCTCTTATTACCATTGTCTTAATATCCCAAGTGTTGGAGAGCGATCTTAGAGCCTTAACGATTGTTTCTTTATTGTCATATATCTTTCCAAGGAGTGAAAGTTCATTCACCACACTAGTGAAACGGTCACTAAATATTGTTGGGTCAAATTATTTTGACTAAAGATCAAATCACTTTGACTAATGAAATTTTGATGATGAGTTTGTGTAAAACTTGAATAAGAAAGAAACTAAGTCGTCTAATTGTTTTTTTGTGCAGGTGTATCAAAAACATGCTAAATTAGACTATGTCTGAATAAGGTTTATTAGACTTACTAGCTATTAGACGCATTGAGATAGACGTGCAGTCTAACAGATACATAGTTAGACACGCAGTCAAACAGACGTAGTTAGACGTGCAGCTTAACAAACGTAGTTAGATGTGTACTCTAACAAATACGTAGTTAGACGTGCAGTCTAACAAATAAATAGTTAGACGTGCAGTCTTACAGACATACTTAGACTTGTAGCCTAACAGACGTAGTTAGATGTGCAGTCTAACAAATGCATAGTTAAACGTGTAGTCTAACAGATACGTAGTTAGACGTACAGTCTAATAAATGCGTAGTTAGACGTGCAGTCTAACAGATACGTAGTTAGACGTGCAGTCTAACAGACGTAGTTAGACGTGCAGTTTAACATATGCGTAGTTAGACGTGCAGTCTAACAGATACATAGTTTGACGTGTAGTCTAACAGACGTAGTTAGACGTTTATTCTAACAGAATAGATGCGTAGTTAGACGTATAGTCTAACGGATAAGTAGTTAGACGTATAGTCTAACATACGTAGTTAGACGTGTAGTCTAACAGATACGTAGTTAGACGTGTTGTCTAACAGATGTGTAGTTAGACATGCAGTCTAATAGATACGTAATTAGACGTGTAGTCTAACAAACGTAGTTAGACGTGTAGTCTAACAGACGTAGTTAGACGTGCAGTCTAACAGATATGTAGTTAGACGTGTAGTCTAACAGATACGCAGTTAGACGTGTAGTCTAACGGACACAGTTATACGTGCAATCTAACAGATGTGCAGTTAGACATGCAGTCTAACAGACACGCAGTTAGACGTGCAATCTAACAGACGTAGTTAGACATGCAGTCTAACAGATGAAAGTTAGACGAGTAGTCCAACTCCTTCAGATTAGTCTGAAGGGACTCTTCGTTAGACATGTCGTCCAACTCCATTAGACTTGGTGGTCTAATGGATCCTGCTATTAGACGGGGGAATCTAACTTCATTAGACTTGTAAGTCTAATTGAAGCACGTATAATGCCATGCTTAAGAAGTTTCTTGAAGCTAGCATCCGTTTACCCACGATCATCTAACTATATGCTACTCCTGCTTCACTATTCCGTGTTGATCAGTACGACAGCCAGTTACATCCAGTGAATTAATGTCACATAAGCAAATATTATTCCCACTATTTGTTTCTTGCAGGACAATCCTAGAAGAATATTTGGCGTACTACCAGATTGGTACAGCCACGATCATGGTGCTCAGAGTCTGCTGCACCTGTGTACTATGGAGGTTTTCCAATGGAAGTTCGGCACGTGTCATTATAGGATTTTCGATCGTTGGTACCTACTCTCTATTTAAGGATCCTCAAGGACAACGGACGAACGGTCGGCCAGACACTTGATACGAAAACTTGTTTGCTGAGACGACAATCTTACGAATTGCTTTCTTACTTTACTGTGTTTGTACATCAAGAGAGAGAATCAAAGTATTATCTATCTGAGTGATATTCTTCAATATATTGGAAGTTGAACAGAGTCTGTTCTGTTCAATAGTGAGCTAGCCGTGCAACTGTATTTGATTCTAAGAAAAGTGTAGTGAATCCTTTCGGTGGTTGGAAGAAGGGGTGACATAGGAGAGTTTTGCTCTGAACATCCATAAACACCTCCTTATGTCATTTACATTCTCTAATCTTCTCCTTCATCGGTTCTTAACTTCAAACCTGAGCAAACGTTTCCGCACTTGAATCGTTCAAGAGTTTGTAAGGGTTTGTGAAGAATAAAAAGTGATTTAAATTCCTAATAGGATTTCTATCAAACTGTTTTTATGCGAAGTTGTCATCAATAGCTAGACCCATGTCTCTATTGATTACACCGATCCTATCAAATTCCTTCATAGTATCACCAGGACGCATCTTAATATTTTCAAACTTTTGAGTACCCACCAGTATTTTGTTTTCTTTGGTTCTCTCGTTCCCTTCGTGGAGTTGAATGATTGTCTCTCATACTTCTTTTGTGGTGGAACATTCTCTGATCTTTGTGAACGTGTTTCTATCCAATGTTTTATAAATGGCACTTCTGCAGATATTATCCAGGTTGTTCCTCCTCCAGTCATCCGTTGTCCATTCGCTTCTTTCCTTGCCGATCTTTATTGGACCATCAGAGAGGATGAACATCATTTCATCATCCATGGTGGTCAGATGGAGGTGCTTGTGAATCTTCCAATCAACAAATTCTTCTCTTTTTAGCATTGGAAGATTTTCGCTATAAGGCATGCTTGCGTCGGGTTGCTTGAGTATAGATACTAGCTGCTTTGATACCACTTGTTAGGATCAGGATCGCTGAAGGAGGTCGGAGGTCTGACTTGGACGAACGCTTACACAACACGTCGGTTGATACTAACTCGGTTAAAAGTTAATATCGATCTCTATACTACACAAGTTGTCACAAACTCTTGAACCGAGTTTAGGTGCGGAATAATTCGTTTCAACTTGAAGCAACACAAACACGGTTTGGACAGCAATTGGGAGGTATGTAGTAGAGAATAAACACAACACAAGATTTATGGATGTTCGGAGATAAAACTCCTACGTCACCCCTTCTTCTCAAACGTTGAAAAGGATATTCACTAAGAATATTCAACACACTTTTACAATACGTCAAATAACTGAGACTTATTTACTGGTCGTTATTGACTTACAACTCTCCCTTTTTATACAGAATGAATGGAATTGTAATACACTTAGCACTTTTGACAGTATGTAAGAAAGAGTAGTTTAGGATTTGATTCAGTTCTAAAATATGTTGTCTCACTGTCTTGTATATTGTATGTCGTGGTATTCTTGATGTCTGTATGTTCTATGTCACTTGTTGTTGTTCTTCAAGCTTCTCTTAAATAGTGAAATATGACAAATTCAACGAATACTTGCATGGTAATCCTTGATCCTTGATTTTGATTGGTCGGTCAAGAAGGTACAACATGGCATTTAATGCGGTTGATACTTCCCAAGAAACATATCAGCCGAGAGGTTTGTCTTCTATTGATTTGATTATCTACAGCGGTTTGACAGTCTTTTGCTTCCCAAGGTCTATCATCAGACTTGTATCAAAATGGCAATAACAGTCTGTATATTTGAAAGATTCCTTCTACATATTCCCACAGTATTCTGAATTGCACAAAAATGGAAATTTCTAGCTATTCCAAGTTTAAATCAGTTTTATCACAATATCGGTTCCATATCTTGGATCTGAACGGTCAACCTACCGGTCATTGTATATTTTGTATAGTAGCTTAGGATTGCACCATGTATTTTACTGGACATATCACCGGTTGCGCCGTCTTTTCAATATCTATCGACCGAACTCATTGAGGAAGAATAGGAGTCGATTTCTCTTCGACGTATAAATGATAGGTTTATCGATCATACAGTTGAGCGGTAAAGCCGTTTTTCACTGCCGAGTCGATCCTCTACTTGTTTCGTTGTAAAGATAGCCGAATAGATGGTTTGATTAGAGAATCCCGGTTTGCACTGCCTCTTGGATATCGGTTGACCGGACTAGAGTGATAAAGCCGATTATAAGATATGACTGATCCCTACATCTCCTACACAAATGTTAGATTTGGTTAGGTTCTTTAGCTAGTTAATTACCTACTAATTAACTATCTATTTTATCTAACAACCATGTTGATCCTTCACCAGGCAGGCATGTTTTTGAAAATCAACAGTATAGCCATTGTCACACATTTGGCTGATACTGATCGAGTTGTAGCACTGGATTTCAACAAGTAGCATTTTGTTGATGGTTAGGTTATCATGGATAATCTTACCCTTATCCACGGTCTTACCTTTACTATCATCACCAAAGGTGATCTTAGGTCCAGTGCACTTTGTCACTTTGGTTAGAAGTCGTTTATCTCCGGTCATATGTCTAGAACAGCCATTATCCAGATACCAGACGGATTCCTCTAAATTGCTGACCTACTATACCTATAAAGAAACATATTTACAGCTTTTTGGTACCCATATTTAATTGGGTCTACGGTTGATCAGTCACTTAGGAATTCATATTTAAGTTATTTTGATGGATTTTCCATATTGTGTTGTGAACAGTGCATATGATTTAGGCTTGGCAGACGTCTTCCTGCCAGCAGTTTATTAACCTTAAAGGATAGTTTTTGTTTAAAATTCTTGACCTTTTGTCAGGTTTTAGTTTGTCAAACTTACTGGCTACCCTCTTCTTGGGCTTTAGTCAGCTTTTAGTTGGTTTCACATAATTAATCTCATCCTTTAAGGTTAAGTCTGCACAGCTTTGATCAGTTTCTTTTTCAATTAAACTACCCCTGACAAAGCTTATTGCCTTAAGCTTGTCTTTCGCTGGGTTTAACTTTTTTTAGACTTGTCTGGGCTAGCATTGTCGAATTCTAAACCGAAATTGCATCTGACAGGCCTCAGCAAACTAATCTGATGTTTGACTGCATCTCTAGACCACATAAGTCAGGCATTGGTTATCAGATGAAAGAGTTTGAACCTTTTCCTTGATCTTCTCATTCTTAGATGAGAGCTCATATATTTTGTTTTCAAAATCTTTTGGTTCAGAAATTTGAGATGAAGAGATGTTAAAAGTTTCATTTTTCAATCTCATCTCATTGAGAGAATCTGACAACTTCTTGTACTCAATGACCATGTCCTTGAGTGCATCAGTTAAGTCTTCTCTTGTGAACTCGTCTAAGGAGAAGTCAAATACCTCATAATCGTCTTCTGTCATAAAGCATGCAACGACTTCATCATCACTGTCGTTGAATGAAGAGTTGTCTGAATCACTTTCATCCCACCCTACTTTTCTTACAAAAGCAATTAGAGCCTTCTACTCCTTGTTCTTCTTGTCATCTTTGCGTTTATCATCACGCTTTGGCTTCCTACATTCATCCTTGAAGTGTCCTAGTTTATCACAATTAAAACACTTCAAGTTAGCCTTATAAGCACCCTTATTATTATTATTATTTGAATAGCTTGAGTTAGGATTGCTCTTTTTCATTAATTTGCCGAATTTCTTCACGAAGAGAGCCATGGCATCTATGTTGATCTGCTCAGCAGCAGCCTTCACAGCAACTATAGCGGTTGGTGGCTCCTCAGTAGTCATCAACGCCTTGGTAGTGATGGAAGATGTGGATGGCTCCTCTTCATTCCTAGAGTTTATCTCAAACTCGTAGGCCTTCAGATCGGTAAATAAATCATGTAGTTCCATCTTATTGAGGTCCTTGGACTCCCTCATAGTCATCGACTTTATGTCCCATTCTATGGGCAGAGCACGCATGACTTTGATTGCAACCTCTCTGTTGCTGTAGATCTTGCCCAGTTTGGAGAGATCGACGACGATATTATTGAATCTATCATCAAATTCAGCCATCTTTTCTCTAGAGAGAATCTTAATACTGGCAACCATGAGTTTGTTTTCATTTTTTTGCTCATTGCCCTCGCATAGTTAAACCAATCTCTCCCAAATTTCTTTGGCAGTGGTGCAGTTAGTGATCTTACTAAATATGTTGTCGTCTAGTGTTACTTATGTTTTCTCATATGAATCTTTTGTCACCAGCTATTGGTGATCCCATTTCGGTACCAACTCAAGATATGCTTATGGGACTTTATATATTAACGAGCGGTAATCATCGAGGAATTAGTGTAAATCGATATAATCCATGTAATAGCAGAAACCGAACATGAAAGTTTAGTTTCATTCGGCTCCTTTATGGACTATGGAAAAATTGGAAATTTGAAGATGTGAATAAAAAAAAATTCTATCCATATATAACATCTATGTTAGATTTTTGTCTGACTACATTAAAAAAAATTGGCTTTTTAGATGATCCCTCTAGAAGAAGGTGATTATAACAATCTTTCTAGTTCTTTCGTTCTCTATTTCTATTTGAGAGAATCCTAAGGAAAAGTATTTTCCTTTTTTTCCTACCGAGCTAAAACAATATAATATGTTGATCTCTATAGTAAACTAAAGTTATCGTTTTCTAACTCTTCTGCTTCAATTTTTTTTTTAGAAAAAAAAGGGAAGATTTAGTTACGATTAGAAATCCACTTTTCTTTATCTTGTAAAGGATATCAGTTTCCATTTTGTCAAGATTGTTCTTCCTCTTATCTTCAGCGGTCCACTCTGACCTTGGTTTCTCCTTCATCTCAGGAGTGCCATCGGGGTTAGTAATGGAGTTGACCTTCATTATCTTTATTGGGTCATCGGTGATGACATACCACATGCAATCATCGAGTGTAGCCAAATACGCCCCATTCTCAGCTTCCAGTTGTCGTAGTTTTTCCTGGAGAATATTGGGATTTTATTAACAATGGTAGACATAATTTTGATGATTGATGCTTAAGAATAGAAACTTTTGCTCTGATACCACTTGTTAAGATCGGTGTTAATAATAGAGACGGGGGTCTGACTATAGTTAACAGCTTATGAATTTCAATTCGATTTTAACTCTGTTAAAAATTAAAACATGTTTCTATTCTTCACGAATCTTCACAAACTCTTGAACAAGTTCAAGTGCGGAACAGTTTGTTGGATTTGAAGCGTTAAACAGATGAATGCAATGAACGAAAAGTAAAAAACACTGGGAGTTTTATGGATGTTCGGAGATAAAACTCTTACGTCACTCCTTCTTCCAAAATAGGAAGGATATTCACTAGAAGACTTTGATTTAGTACAACGACTGCACAAACTCAGTCAGAAAACACAGGACTTAACAACCGTCTACTTATAAACTTCTAGCGAACTCTCTATTGAACAGAACAACCTATGTTCAACTTATAATATTGAAATTTCACACAGAAAGAACAGTAAATGAATTACAGAATATTCACAGCGTGAGTACTTTGCTCTTGAGCTTTAGAGTGAGAGAGATTGAAATAGTAAGCGCAAATGTATTCAAGATTAGCTAAGTCACTAAGAGATTCGTCCATTGTCTTTGGGTATCTATTTATAATTGAAAAGCACCAACGATCGAATCTTCTTTATGGACATGTGTCCTTTTTTCATTGGACGACCTCCAATAGTACAAGGTTAGTTCAGCAGGGAAATTAGCATTGGGATCATGGCTATACCGGACTAATAATGCGCCGAATATTCTCAGATATCGTGTTGTACTGGAAAGGTATAACGAGGGAAATTTAAATAGTAAAAGCTTACGTGGCAATTGTTCATTCATTTTTTGAGATGAGTTGTCAAACTGTTGAAAACGAGAACTGTAAATGAGCTGAGTACGTAGTCAGACGCTCCTACAGACGTCTAAGAAGGTTAGAAGATGTCTAATTATGCTTCCTTAGACCACGTCAAAAGGAGTTAGACGATGTCTAACCGCGCATTTCTTTGACCACGTCTAAAGGAGTTAGACGACGTCTAACCGTGCATTCCTTAGACCACGTCTAAAGGAGTTAGACGACATCTAACCGCATTCCTTAGACCACGTTTCAAGGAGTTAGACTACGACTAACCGCGCATTCCTTTGATCACGTCTAAAGGAGTTAGACGACGACTAACCGCGCATTCCTTAGACCACGTCAAAAGGAGTTACACGACGTCTAACCGCGCATTCCTTAGACCACGTCTAATGGAGTTAGACGACGTCTAACCACGCATTCCTTAGACCACGTCTAATGGAGTTAGACGACGTCTAACCGCGCATTCCTTAGACCACGTCTAAAGGAGTTAGACGACGTCTAACCGTGCATTCCTTAGACCACGTCTAAAGGAGTTAGACGATGTCTAACCGCGCATTTCTTAGACCGCGACTAAAGGAGTTAGACGACGTCTAACAGCGCATTCCTTAGACCGCGTCTAAAAGAGTTAGACGACGTCTAACCGTGCATTCCTTAGACCGCGTCTAAAAGAGTTAGACGACGTCTAACCGCGCATTCCTTAGACCACTTCTAAAGAAGTTAGATGACGTCCGAAAGACCACTTCTAAAGAAGTTAGACGACGTCCGAATAGATATAACTCTTTTATATTTGTATCTGCACAAGAGTAAATTACCCAACTTAGTTTTATTCAAACCTTATCACAAAATTATGTTATACATGTTCTTTTAAGTTAATTAATTATTATTTTCTCAATTAATTTTTTTTTCTTTATTTAATTTTAATCTAACCCTGATTTTTCCCTTAAATTTCTGCCACATTATATCACTGTCAAGAAAAAATTTAAACCTGATTTGTTTTCCTTGAAGTTCTCAATTTTTTTTTATTTTGCGAAGAAACAACCCTAACATTAAATCTCAAATCAAATATATATATATATATATATATATATATATATATATATATATATATATATATATATATATATATATATATATATATATCTTTAATATTATTATTATTATAATTTACCTTTATTATTATTATTATTATTTATTTATTTTTTATTTAATATCACTTTATTTTATACCATTTAGGTCATATTGTCTTATTTGTTTATATTATTATTATTATTTATCTGGACATTTTATTATTATTATGTCCATTTATTTTATTATTTAAATATTTATTTAATTTTTGGATGTCAAAAATTAATGTCTACAATAGTCCATAGTTTAAAATATTTTTGAAATAATGAACCAAATTAATAATATACTCAACCATATAAATGAGTTGGATAACATATTTAAAAAATCTATTACCAAACTTATTTAATCACTATAAATAGTAAAAAAAATCAGAATAAAATTTATCTTGATGTCATAATTTTTAATATTATCCCATTCATTTTTAAATTTATTATAATTTAAATTAAATAAATATTTGTATATAATAAATTGTTATTATCAAATTAGTTCATTAGTTAAATGACTGTTAAAATATTAATATTTTAAATGTGTTTAAAATATTTAATTTGTTAAATAAAATTTATTATATTTTAAACTAAAATAAAATAATTGATGAATTTTAAAAAATATATATTAAAACTAATAAAAAAATAGTTGCAACTAATACTAAGAACACTAGTTACATTTAAAAAAAAAAAAATTGTGCTACTTTAATGTATCGATAACACTTATTTAACCCTAATCCAACCTAAATCCAAATTTACTTAAACCGATTTACCCAATCCAAATTATTAATTTGGGGTTGAGTTGGGTTATAGGCTCAGATAAACTCATCCTTCTTTGAACATTCTAAGGTGGAATTATGAAGAGTTATGATTTATTTTAAAATATTAATTTATCTTTATTTAATAAAATATATTTCACCAAATGATAACATAAGTAGTCTTTTTTTTTAATCTAATCCTCTTATATAGATCAATCCAAACAAAAAAACAATGTTTGTAGCCGGTTTGATCTTACACCTACTACTGACGTCTTAAAAAGACTCCACATCCTATTTACATAGGAGCATTGAAGAAGTTACGCATAACTACATTTCAAATCTCATAAAATATGGGCATTAATTACATATGACTAAAAAGATTAATTTTTAAAATTAATAGGTGTATTTAAGACTTATTGGTTAATACAACTAGCAAAATTAAACCAGTGTAATTTAAAAAATAATCACAAATCTATATATATATATAATGATGCTTAATTTTTAAAGTGTCCGGATTGCCGGGTCGAGAGCTGTGGTTAATTTGGATACTTGGGTCGGATTGTGGGTTTACCCGTTTTTAAATTTAAAACGGTTAAAAATAAAATTAAAAATGCTAGAGGTATGTTTCGAACTTGCAACCTAACAAAACAAGTACAACTCTTTAACCAACTAGGCTACAAAGACTTTATATTTTAAATTCAACACCAAATTTGATAAACGCGGGACGTTTTAACATTAATATAAGTTCAACTTTTTAACTAACTAATCTATATATATATATAATGATGCTTAATTTTTAAAGTGTCCGGATTGCCGGGTCGAGAGCTGTGGTTAATTTGGATAGTTGGGTCGGATTGTGGGTTTACCCGTTTTTAAATTTAAAACGGTTAAAAATAAAATTAAAAATGCTAGAGGTATGTTTCGAACTTGCAACCTAACAAAATAAGTACAACTTTTTAACCAACTAGGCTACAAAGACTTTATATTTTAAATTCAACACCAAATTTGATAAACGCGGGACGTTTTAACATTAATATAAGTTCAACTTTTTAACTAACTAATCTATATATATATATATAATGATGCTTAATTTTTAAAGTGTCCGGATTGCCGGGTCGAGAGCTGTGGTTAATTTGGATACTTGGGTCGGATTGTGGGTTTACCCGTTTTTAAATTTAAAACGGTTAAAAATAAAATTAATATAAGTTCAACTTTTTAACTAACTAATAAATAATAATGTAGAGTAAATGGATACTTGGGTCGGATTATGTGTTGACCCCCAATAAATTTAAAACGGTTAAAAATAAAATTAAAAATGTTATCCGTAATTTTTTTCACGGTTTTTTATATTATTACTCGTGCAAATGCACGGGCTAAATGCTAGTTTATCGATTATTTCTAAAATTTATTTTATATTTAATATTTTATCCCTTCTCGTATAAACGAAATGTTTTACAATATTATATATATATATATATATATATATATATAATCCACTATGGGGTCCTCAAATGTTTATTTTATTAATTAATTATTTTTTAAAAATTAAAAAAGTTATTATATATCATATAATATAATATTATTATATATTATATTATATATAATAATATATTATATTTTATTAATAGAATACATATATTTTAATTATTTTATATATCATCATCCTTTCATGGTTTTACATTTTCTTTTTAATATCTTCAAAACTCGTTTACAAACAAACATATTCTCTAAAAGGTAAAATTCTTTTTTTAAATTTTTTTTTTTAATTCTCATATTTTTAATTGATATAATCGTCAACTTAAGTATATATATCATAATTTATGTATGTTTGATTTATTATAGAATTTTGAGAATTTATCATGTTAGTATTATTTTTTTATTTTTTTTTATTGTACTTTAAATATTTAACTATTCGATTAAATATTTACTTGAATTTTTTAATATTTTTTCGATCTTACATTATAATTGTTTGATAAAATATTTCATCTTAAAAATTGTTTATAGGTATATAAAAAATGGAACATGAATCTGCTGCAAAGAAAGAACAAACATTGATATCTTTATTCTTGAAAAAAAAAGATCGTCGATTCAAATTTTTTCTTTTAATAACGAACTTAATTTTTCTTCTAATTCTATTAAACAAGATCCGAGAAAAAGAAAACACATATATTTATGATCCGTCCCTATATATATATATATATATTATAATAATATTTCAAATTATTTTCATAATCATCGTTACTCCAATTTTTGGATCATTTCTGACAACGGACAATAATGATGATCACACAATATGCTTCATTAAAATTTATAAAAATTAAAAGTTTATAGTCCCAAAAGTCTCTTTTCTTTTCTTCTTTTTGGGGAATATATATATATATATATAGCACCATGAGATTTAAAAATCGAATAGTTAAAATTATCCAATAGTCTGCATTAACTTGACTTATCGAGGATGACAAACCATAATTTATTTCCTTTTGGTGGTTTGTCCTGTTACTGATTTTATTCATCACCTTCTCTATGGTATCTTTTCTACATGTTCCAATACTTAATTAAAAAATAATAAATTAATCGAAAAAGTCCTTAAACTTTGTTTATAGTTGCAAATAAACTCCTATCTATAGTAAAAACAAAATAACTATTTTAAAAAAGAGTTTACTAACACCTTATATTATTAATAATCAATCATCTACATCCCAAAACAGTAACTTAAAGATCCGTGAACCCCCAATTCTCATTCTAAATACACGAAGGAAACCAGCTAACAAATGTAAGTTCATACATATTTAGAGCAATTTGGTTTAAAAAATTAATTAACAAAGGGTATTTCGACCACGTGTTCATGAGTTGATAACTGTATTAATAAAAAATTTAAAAGAATTAGTACATATATACACTATTTTTTTTTTCTTAATTGATTGATAATAATAAAGTACAAATTTATCACAAAAAATTAAGAGAAAAAAATGGTATCTAATCTTATTATTTACTTTAGTCAATCAAACTCTCTGATTAATGAAAAGTTCAATCTTTTATTAAAATAATAATAATTATGTTTACCCACCAAATTAGTATTTTTCGTGAACATCAACCAATCATCACCGAAATATTAAGAACATACAAACACTAGTAAAAAAAGGGTAAATAACTAGCAAACATGGCGATTGGTGTTTAGAAAAATCGCTACTACTGTTCATAATAGCGATTGGAATTAAATCCAATCGCAACTTCTCATGTACTCTTTAACCAATCGCTACTAGTTTGAATGAAAAACGATTAAATGTAAAACCAATCGTTTATAGTGTTTTAAAAGATGGCACATTATACTTAAACTATGTTTTCTCATATAGCATTTTTTATATTCATTTTGCTGTCCATTTAAAAAACATTTATTCACATCCAAGTATGGGTAAGATTCCCTAAAGGGGCCATTCTGCAATTCTTTATCTCACATACACTTATAAAAATGGAGATAATTAAAAGAATTTGGTCATTTATTTAGTTATTTGATAAACTATACCATTACATTTTATATTCAGGCTAGTTGTGTGATGTAAAATAGAGCTATTTATTTAATAATTTTATTAGATATTTTTTATTTTTATTTTAGATTAGGATTTATTCTTTGAATTATTTGATCAACTACCATTGCATTTTATATTGAAGGATAAGTTTTTTGATATAAAATAGAGCTATTTGTATAATAGGTTTTTGTAGAGATTTATTTTCTTCGTTTAGATTAAGATTTGTTTTTTTGTAAGTTAAATACACTATCTATTTAATATAACCCTCAATTTAAATAAAAGTATTTTAAATGAGAATTCAACTTAAGACCTCAACCATAGGTAAAAGTCTTTCTACTTAGCTGGGTGACTTTTGAAGAGTTTTTCCAATTAAGGTGGATCACTACTTCAATAAATTAATAATCTAACTTTTGAGCAGCAACAGATTATGACTTTTTATTTTTCTTCTTCTTTTATATTATATAATAAATAACATGTATATCAAGAAATGACATTTTATTTTGTTTTTATAATTGTATATTTTAACATAAAATTAAAATAACATATTACAGCTTAAAATAATTTCAATCTATATTAACAATTCACGCAAGTTACATGTGTATTCGGACCCAGGGAATCCTTCAGAATTTGGTCCCCTAGTCCGAATTCCAATGTTTATTTTTTCTTCAAAATACTGATTATAAAAATACTATCCAAGATCGAACTGAACATTTAATACGTAAGGTTAACATGTTAATAAATGCAATATAATTTTTGATAAAATTAAAACATTCAAAATATGAATATTATATGATATATACTAGGGTGTGAATTGTCTCGGGTGGGTTGCTATAGGATGGGCGGTGGGATTGGTTGACCTATTAGCCTTTAGCCTGGGACCAGACCTGATTTAATTATATCATAAACACAAATAAAATTTGCTCATCAGTTCCATTTCTTCTTAGGATAATTGACTAGTATTTTAATTAAAAATAAATTTTTATATTTAACTTGTTGTATAATCTAAGAATATAGAGAACAATATTGTATTGAATTATACAAAGTTATAATATATATATATATATGATTTATCTTAGTGCCCAAATTAGGGATTTTAGATGGACTGAAACCTTTAGATTTGTTAGGCCACATAATATATTCTAACACTTCTCCTCAAACTCAATGTGGTAGAGTAGAGATCAACTTGAGTTTGCTCAATAACATGTAAAAAATGACCCTGCAAGAGAGACTTCGTGAAGACATCTATATTCTAGTGTTCTATAGACATGTACCGTAAATGTATAGTACTAGCACTAACACGTTGCCGTACAAAGTGGCAATCTTTCTCGATGTGTGTAGTGCGCTCATGAAACACATCATTCCGAGAAATGTGAATAGCACTCTGACTATCACAATGAAGATCGGTGGTTGGCGGTTGAGGAACGTTAGGATATGAGAGAAGTCGTCGAATCCAAAAAAGCTCAGAAGTAGAAACAGCAAGTGCACGATACTCTGACTCAGCGCTGGAATGAGAAATAACAATCTATTTCTTGCTTCGCTAGGAAACAAGAGAATCACCCAAGAAGAAACAATAATCATTGATGAAGCGTCGGTCAGTGGGATCGCCTGACCAATCAGCATATGAGTAACTAGTGAGTACCAATGATGAATCAGCGAAGAAGTGAAGACCATGTAAGAGAGTACCCTTAATATAGTGGAGAAAACGTAACACAACATAGTGATGAGCTGTATGAGGACTAGTCATGAATTGACTAACTATGTGAACTGAATGAGCTATGTTAAGGAGAGTAACAGTTATATATATTAGGGAGCCCACTAACTGACGATAGAGTGTGGGGTCTTTAAGAGGGGTTCCATCGAGAGGAGTAAGATGACAATCTACCTCAAGTGGAGTCGAGGCAGTTTTGCTATCGGTCAAACCAGCACTGGAGATTAGGTCAGAAGCATACTTCACCTGAGACAAGTAGATACAATCTACTGTTTCGAAAATCTCAAGACCTAGAAAATAACACAGCTTACCAAGACTCTTCATATCAAAATGTTGATAAAGATATGTCTGCAAATCAGATATACCATAGGCATCATCGCTAGTGATTACCAAATCATCAACATATAATAATAGAATAATAATCCCAGATGAAGAGCGATGAATGAATAAAGAAGAGTCATGGGGAGAGACAGTAAACCCATACTGAATAAATGTTGAACTTAATTTGGCAAACCAAGCTCATGGTGCTTGTTGTTGGAATTTTTAAACTAGTTCTATAAATTCCATTAATGAATGGAAATTAGAATATGGATAATAAAATCAAATCAAATTCACATGAAATTCAAACGTGAATTAAAGGGTGAAATTTGATCCAAATGTATAATTTAAATTAATTAATTTAAATTAATTGATCTAAAATGCCTTGATGACCAATTAACAAAATGTTGTTAATTTGTAGTGTAACTTACATGAGTTTGTTATTATTATTATTATTATTTGTTATTATAATTTATATTATTATTAATAAATTGGAAAACCATGTAATGTTAGTATTGAATTGTAAATGCCTTAATTATTTTGACAAACAATTACTCTATAATGAAGAGAAAAACGTTAAGGTAATGAAGAGGCAGACAATGCCAACCGTTGGATCAAATGATGATTTTATTTAATGGTTTAACTTTCAACAATATAAGACCTCTCATCTCTAATCAAAAACAACTTCTTCATTTTCATTCTTTCTCACTCTAGAATTCCAAAAGTCTTCTTCTTGTTTTGTGAGTGTTCTTCGAGTTCTTCGCTCGATATTTTCCATTGAAACCCGGTAATAGTTCAGGTACTTGATCAAACTCGTTGTGTAGTGATTCCGGTGCTGAATCACTACTAGATTCGTTGTACCCTGGGAGACAACCATCTGTGATAAGCTCTAGCACACGGGGAGACGGTGGAACTGTTTTAAGGAAAATGTGTCTAACACATGCCTCGAATCAACCATCAAATACGGTGATATTGTTCTTCGTATATCTTATTTTATTTTTATTTATTTGTAGCATCGTATGTATATATATTTTCTGTTATTCAAGACAAGATATCTAACAATCTTAAAACAGTTTCATGTGCTAAGTTATTTAGTAGCTTTTGCCGTTGAAAATCTTTGTCTTTGATGTTTCAGAAATACGAGTCGTGATGTTGCAAAAGAGATGATGAGTCTTTTCGACAAGTTGAATTTATTCATCTTAATAAGAAGAAGAATCGACTAATAAAGATAAGTCTTTATTATACACGTATAATGTTAATTATTAATATTTTTTTCTTGTATTATTAAAAGCTTAATTTTATAAGCTGATATATGTTTGACATATAAATTTTCTCAAGAAAAAATTGTATATTCAATATACAAATGATATCTTGAAAATAATTTAGAAAACAATAATTTGTTTTTTTTTTCATTAAAAGTTTGAGAGTTACTAGAATTATTATTATTAATAAATGAAAAGGTAACTAAAAGGTTAACTTATAATTTTCAAAATAAAATAAAATTTGTGGTTATATTTAATAATAATTAAAATTAATTATAATTGAAACATATTATTTCAGTTTTAAAGTAATTAATTATAATATATATACATTCTTAAATTAATTAAGCTTGATGATTAATAAGAATGTGATAGGTTGATTATTAACGAAATATAGTCTATTTATATATGTACATATAAATTGTCTTATATATTTACGGTTTGATTATGATACTAAGTTATCAATTTTGTTTGACAGAGTTTAAGTCAAAAATAATAGAAAAATAAGTTTCTCTAAAGAGAACACAAAATGGTTCAAAGTTCAGACGCAAGGGTGTGAGGAGGCGAAAAGTCCCTAATTCGAATCCCATTTAGCCAATGATTTCTTTGATGGAACCATTCAAATTTCTTTTATAGAAATTATTAGATGAATGGACCCAATGATTTCTTTCATAAGAAATCTGATGTGTTATAAAATGACACTAGTCATTTATGTTGAAACCATTCCAATTTCTTGTGTAGAAATTATGAGATGAATGGATATAGTCAATAATTTCTATCAAATTTCTTACTTGATAGAAATCAGACTAGTTAAAATGACTTTAGTCATTGATGTTGAAACCATTCGAATTTCTTTTGTAGAAATTATGAGATGAATGGATAGTCAATAATTTCTTGGTAGAAATTAGACTTTTAAAATGACTCTATCCCATGATGTTGAAGATGAATGAGGTCTTCTTATAAAAAAAAAAACGATTTGTCTAAATGTTATTAATTATGAATGTTGAAATCATTATAATTTCTTATGTAGAAATTATGAAATAAATTGAGCATAGAAATTTTAATTTCTTAAGATTAAATAAGTTGTTTGTGTTAGAACTTATTCTAATCATACATTGAAAGAGACAATTATGTAAGTCGAAATATTTTCGCAAGAATTATCTCGGTGAGAATGATCCACCTAGATTTGTTTTGAGCATTGTCGCTTCACGTGGATTATCGTTCATAACACTTTAATGTAATTACTTCAATTAAGACATGAGGTACGTTTGTAGTTATGTTTTATTTGATTATATTGTTAAGTGATTATTTATATATATCATGCATATTAGCTAATAATATGATGATTCATGTTCATTCATAATAAGTATGATTATCTAAAAATTTATATACATATATAAATAAAGATTTATTTTTAATCTATTTTATTTTAATAGATAATTTTGAATTTTGTCACAAAACTATGTATTTTCTGATTGACAAATATTTGTTATCTATATATATATAATGATGCTTAATTTTTAAAGTGTCCGGATTGCTGGGTCGAGAGCTGTGGTTAATTTGGATACTTGGGTCGGATTGTGGGTTGACCCGTTTTTAAATTTAAAACGGTTAAAAATAAAATTAAAAATGCTAGAGGTATGTTTCGAACTTGCAACCTAACAAAACAAGTACAACTCTTTAACCAACTAGGTTACAAAGACTTTATATTTTAAATTCAACACCAACTTTGATAAACGCGGGACGTTTTAATATTAATATAAGTTCAACTTTTTAACTAACTAATATATAATAATGTTGAGTAAATGGATACTTGGTCGGATTATGGGTTGACTCACCCATAAACTTAAAACGGTTAAAAAATGTCAAAAAATGTTATCCGTAATTTTTTTTCACAATTTTTATATTATTACTCGTGCAAATGCACGGCTAAATGCTAGTAGAATGTTAAAGGTCATCTAATTAATTAAGAAACAAATATTTGATGACATAAATACTTATAATTAGTTAGTTTTATATTTGATTAAAGTTAAACGGTCAACATTCTAATTAATTATTATGTATTTTATAAATGTATTTTTATATATATATGAAAGTTTATATATATTTGTTTAAATAATATATGACATATTATTTATTTGATTATGTTTCTAAGTTATTGACTATATATATATATATATATATATATATATATATTTGTTTTTGTCGTGGTGAATAAAATTAAAAAAGCAATAATATATAATATCATATATATGGATATATTAAATTTGGTATAATATAATATATTTGATATACATTGTTTAATTGTATCATAAAGACTTACTTAATTTGATAATTTTGAAATCAAATAATTACAAGGAAAGTCTTGTTTGATTTGAGAATAATGCGGCAAACGTGCCGATATTGCGGGAGGCAAACATGCAACCGAAAATAAATGGTTAGGCGGCTTCGGCCAAAGATGCTTGAAACATTATGATTTCTTTTGTAGAAATCATGTGATATGGTGAATATTTATTTGATTAAATATTCTAATTTCTTTTATAGGAATTAAGTGTTGGAATAAATATTTTATTTGATTAAATATTTTAATTTCTTATGTAGGGATTATGTGAAGAATGATTTATATATGAATAAACATTCTAATCTCTTCTATAGAAATTATATTTTATTCAATTAAATATTTATGATATAGTTATCTTATTCATTGTATGATAAGTATAACAAAAGAAATTTGTAAAAGAATTGTGTGACAATTTTTTGATTTGAAAATCATTGATTTAAATCATATAAGTGTGCGATTTAAAAAAAAGGTACCAACACGAATGTGGGGGCAAATATTTTTATTGATTATAACACAAAAATAATTGTGTATATTATGATAAATATAAAGATAATTTATTGTTAGAGAAATATGTTCTCTATAAAAGATAAAGTTGCGCAACTTTATAAAAAGAAATAAAATAACAAGAAAATGTCTTGTTTATATTTGTTGAGTTGGTGTTCAAATCGATATTATAGATTTGAGGATTTTGAAATCAAGAAATGTGTCATAGTTTGACATTATTTTCATAAAACTTTGAAGGACCAATGTCTTCAAAAGGATTTTATGAAATAAATGAAAAAGAAAGTTTATAAAGTCTTGATATGACTTATAACAAATTTTATAATAATGATATGAAAATTTGATCATACTTTTATTAAAAAGTGGATGTGACAATTATATATATCATGAAGATAATGAAAATTATTTCATTACGTGTCTTTTGTACAATATTTTTATCGTTGAAAATTACGATAAAAATGATTAAATCCATAAAGGATATTAATTGCACTAAACGAAATATCATGTTATTATCAAATGATATATTGATATTATTAAATGAAAGACTTTACGTCTTAAAGTGAATATGTTTACACTTAGAAGTGCAATCTACGTATGGAAATCTTCTAAGAAACTTATGATGGATAGATTACAAGTTATAATCTATATTTTTGACTTATGTCGAAAAAAAATAAAATATTTTTATGTAAAATATACTCTCTAATGAAGTTATCAAATTTGACTATGTAAGTCAAAGATAACATTGTGGATCCACTAATTAGATTATTGAATAGAGAGATAGTTTGAAGTCTTGTGAGACATTAGCCTACTATAAGTTGGTATGAAGGAAAACCCAACCTATGCAGACTGGAGATCCCAAGAACTAGGTTCAATGGGAAAACCTAATTGTACTAACTTGGAAAGTTATTGTTGAGGATTAATCCTATAACGAAATAATATATATTTTGACGAGGATAAGCATATCGTTTTTAATGATTCTTTGTGAGCAAAGAGATCACTTATGTGAGGGAGAAGTAGGGCCGCTTCGAAAGAATTGCACGGCTCAATTCTAGACCCTCTCACAGAACCAGGCGCGTGTTCCATGGCCAAAATGGACACATCCATGAGAGCTTGACATGTATCAGAGAGAATTCTATGTGAAAGTGTGTAATCGTTTACACAAAAGGCAGAATAGTTCAAGGACATCGAGTATACTAATCAGCTAGTAAATTTATATGATTTCACAAGGGAAGGTTCAAAGGGTTACCCCTACCTATCCTATGTAGAATTCAACTGTTGAACCTTCACCGGGTTAATCTTTCAATTTCCATTAATGTGGGGGATTGTTGGAATTTTTAAACTAGTTCTATGAATTCCATTAATGAATGGAAATTAGAATATGGATAACAAAATCAAATCAAATTCACATGAAATTCAAACGTGAATTAAAGGGTGAAATTTGATCCAAATGTATAATTTAAATCAATTAATTTAAATTAATTGATCTAAAATGCCTTGATGACCAATTAACAAAATGTTGTTAATTTGTAGTGTAAGTTACATGAGTTTGTTATTATTATTATGAGTAATGATAGGGGGAGCCAAAAGTTTTGCAGCGAATATATAGCGTAATGATGTGGAATGGTGACTAGACTTGATGACTAATTATAACTTTAAATGTTTATTTATCTATCTCCTGTTTATTAATAATTTATCTCTCTTCTCTTACTTAATAATTTATATTTTATATCTTTAATCTTTATTAATAATTTATTTTAAATATTAATAGGGACAATAATAAATCAAATAACAAAAATATATATTTTCAAATATATATTATATTTGATAAATATATATTTAAGAGAATAAAAAATTAAATATAAAATTTTTTATATTTTTTAATTAATTATTTTTTACATTCTCTATAATTTTTTTATTTTTTATAATATATATTTTAAATTTAATCAATTAATTCAAACACATATATTATCTCCTTTTATATTATCATATTGAGTTAGTTTTTATTATAAAGTGTGTTTTTTATTTAAGTGTTGAATAGTAATAGTGGATAATTTAAGTTATATTTATTTTAAATATTATTACGTAGGATTTCAGTTAAATGTAACAAATTCTTATTTATTTTATTATAACTTATTTCAAAAGCAACAAATTCTTATTTTTTTTTATTATAACTTATTTTAAAAACAACAAATTCTTATTTTTATTATAACTTATTTTAAAAACAAATAAATAATTAAATTATTAATCGTGTATATATATATATATATATATATATATATATATTAATAGAGAAGAGAAATAATTAATTAAAAAAATTAAAAAATTTATATTTATTTTATTATTCTCTTAAATATATAGAATATAATATATATTTAAAAATATTTTTTTTTTTGTTATTTATTTATTTGATTTATTATTGTTCCTATTTTTATTCTAATTTTTTATAAATAAAAAAGGTAAATAATAAAATATATAAACATATAAGATTGAAGAGATAAAAAATAAATTATTAATAAAGGGAAGAGAGAGAAATAATTAATGAATAGGAGAGAGATAAATAAACATTTAAAATTATTTCACCCTTCCACATCACGCTACACATTTGTTGCAAAATTTTCGCTACACATTCGTTGCAAAAAATTTTCGCTGTCCCTATCATTACTCTATTATTATTATTATTATTTGTTATTATAATTTATATTATTATTAACAAATTAGAAACCATGTAATGTTAGTATTGAATTGTAAATGCCTTAATTATTTTGGCAAACAATTACTCTATAATGAAGAGAAAAACGTTAAGATAATGAAGAGGCAGACAATGCCAACCGTTGGATCAAATGATGATTTTATTTAATGGTTTAATTTTCAATAATATAAGACCTCTCATCTCTAATCAAAAACAACTTTTTCATTTTCATTCTTTCTCACTCTAGAATTCCAAAAGTCTTCTTCTTGTTTTGTGAGTGTTCTTCGAGTTCTTCGCTCGATATTTTCCATTGAAACCCGGTGATAGTTCAGGTACTTGATCAAACTCGTTGTGTAGTGATTCCGGTGCTGAATCACTACTAGATTCGTTGTACCCTGCGAAACAGTTATCTGTGATAAGCTCTAGCACACGGGGAGACGGTGGAACTGTTTTAAGGGAAATGTGTCTAACACATGCCTCGAATCAACCATTAAATACGGTGATATTGTTCTTCGTATATCTTATTTTATTTTTATTTATTTGTAACATCGTATGTATATATATTTTTCTGTTATTCAAGACAAGATATCTAACACTTGTTTCAGACCATAAAGAGCACGATGTAGTTTACATACCTTCCCTAAAATATCAGAAATCGGCGGTGGACTCATATAAACCTCCTCATAAAGATCTCCATGAATAAAAGCATTATTTACATCCAATTGGTGAAGAGACCATCGACGAGCAGCAACAATAGTCAAAAGACAATGAACAGAAGTCAAACGGGCAACGGGAGAAAAAGTCTCTTCATGGTCAATGCCATACTCCTATAAGAAACCCCTGGCCACAAGACGAGCTTTGTAGCGCTCAACAGATCCATTAGAATTTGTTTTGATCTTGTAAATCCATTTGCAACTAATAGATTTCTTGACAGGTGGTAGTTCAACGATATCCCAAGTCCCAGTCTTCTCAAGAGCCTGTAGTTCCTCTGACATAGCCTCACGCCCCAATGAATCATAATTTGTCTCATGAAAGGTCTTAGGCTCATGGTTAGGTTGAATGGCAGAAAAGCAATGATAATCTTGAAGATTATGAGGAATACATCGTACCCGGGTATAATGTTGACTAGTGGTAGTAGGGACCTAAGGTATTTGATCAGGTATTTGTTCAGGAGACGTAAGTGGGTCAGGTACTTGTTTAGGAGATGCAGGTGGGTCAGTTGGGGGTGATTGGATAGAAATGACAGTGTCAATAGAATTTTGTGTGATCTTAGGACCTGTAAAAGAAGAGGATGAATCTAAAACAAAAAATAGGGAATTAGTGTGAAAAGGAGTGGCAAACTTGGACTCAAAAGAGAACATCTTATCTTCCCAAAATGTGACATGACGAGAAACACGAATCTGATTTGACACGGGATCCAACAACGATAGCCCTTATGCTCTACCCCATATCCCAAAAACAACACAGACGATTCTGAGCCTCCACTTGTTTCGTTCATGCGGGGGGAGGTGAACAAAACTGACACAACCAAATAGTCGAAGAATGAAGTAATATGGTAGCTGGCCAAAGAGTTTTTGTTAAGGAGTGACATCTTGAAGTACAGAAGATGAAATTCGGTTGATTGTATAGACAACAGTAAGGGCAGCTTCCCCCAAAAACCGATCTGAACATGAAGAATAAAGAAGCATTGTACAAATAGTATCTAGAATATTGTGTCTATGTTTACGTTCAGACCTACCATTTTATTGTGAGGTGTAAGGACATGAGAGTTGAATAACAGTACCCTGGGCAGAGAGAACTAAGAAAGGTACAATCATTGTATTATAGAGCATTGTCGGTACGAAGTGTTTTAATAGGGCATGAGAATTGTGCTTGAATCATTTTCGCAAAAACTGAATAAGTAGAGGCAAGTTCAGAACGATTTTTCAAAAAATAAATCCAAGTAAAACGTGAATAATCATCAATAAATATCACAAAATATCGATGACCATGAAATGTACCAATAGGGGTGGGCCCCCAAATATCTAAGTGAACTAGCAAAAACGGTTTATTATCAATAAAATGATTATTCAAAAAAGAAAGTATTTGTTGTTTTCCAATATTACAATGCACACAATCAAATGACTCAAATTGAATAGGACCCAAAAAACCTTTAGCAACAAGAGACCGGGGTTTATTTAATGAAGCATGTCCGAGTTTAAGATGCCACTAATAAATGGAGGAAGGAAAAACGATAGTGGAAATTGAAGAAAAAGGTTGAAAGGAAGAAAGCTTAAATAGGAGACTCGTCTTGCATCCCGTTCCAAGAATCTGATCTGTCTATGAATCCTGAACTTGTACACCAGAAGATGTAAAAGTAACAGTAAATCCCTGCTCAACCAACTGACCAACTGAAACAAGGTTTAATGTTAAACGGGGAATGTAGTAGATATCTTGGAGAGATGTTGAAGTTGAATGACCAGTATGTGTAATGTGTATAGTTGCACCATTTGTTGTGTGAATGGGAGGTGAGGTGGTGAGAGGTTGTAGGGAATGCAACAAATTAATGTTAGATATCATATGGTTACAACAACCAGAGTCTACGAACCATGGTTGATTACCTGATATGGTGGTTAATGAAGGATTGACAGATAAAACCTGAGTGAACAGTTTATGAATATCCATAAGGGTGGGATTAGTGGACGGAGGCGACTGCAAATCATTTGTAATGGTGGCTATGGAGGAGGAAGAGCCAACTAAGGAAGATGAATAACCTAGTTTTGGGCATTTATGAAGGACATGACCCTTTTGATGGCAATAACGACACTCAATATTGGGGCAATGAATGTACACATGATCAGCATTCGGACAACGTCGACATCTAGTAGGCTTATCTGATCGAGCATCTTTTTGCGCATTCTTACGAGGAAACACGGGTAGAGAAGATGAAACAGCCATAACATAATTAGTAGTAGGAGATCGATGTATGGTAAGACGAGTAGCCTCAAAATAGATCTCCTTCATAGTTATGTCTAACGAAGGCAATGGATGACGATGGAGCAATGATCCACGAACAGACTCGTACTTAGGGCCAAGCTTCATCAGTAGTTGAATGACTCTTAGTTGTTTCTCATTAATGTTGGCCTCATTAATGCCATCCTAGAGTGACTGGATAGTAGAGAAATAATAGTTTATGGATTGTCCTAGCTCATGTTTCAATGCATGTAACGAACTCAATAATTGATAGTGGTACATTCCTCTGGTAGCTTGGAATTGATCTTTCAGATAATCCCAAGCCATCTTGGCGGTATCCATTTGTCGAAGCTAGATTTGGATATTCCTAGATGACATATTTTGAATTCAGGTAAGAATAGTATGATTCTTACTGTCCCAGTCATCAATAGCCACACAATAATCGTCAGTTTCTTTTGTAGTTGGCGGAGTAGATGAAAATCCTACATGTTTTATTGGTATAGTCAAATCTCCAGTGACATATCGCCATAATTTCTTACCAATCAAAAAACTCTTCATAAATTTGAACCACAAATCATAGTGTCTCCTGACAACATAACATTAATACGAGATGCCTCCATACGATCTGTATTGAGAGACATAAAGGAAAAAATACCAATAACCAGCCAAAATATATCAAAATGTTCAATAAAGAACTCCGACCGCTCAGCGAATTAGAAAGCCATAGATAATTAAAAAAATCAAATCAGATATGAAAATAAAAGAACATTTGAAATCAAAATTTGACCGCACTGTTGCGTCGATGATTGAACTAAACTAGATTGCGGCAGATGAAATCAAAATCTGACGGTAGCGGTAGCGGCTCTGATACCATGTAAGAATATAGAGAAAAAAATTGTATTGAATATATATATATATATATATATATATATATATATATATAAAAGATTTATCTTAGCACCCAAGTTAAAGCAACTTTTAGATGGGCTAAAACCTTTAGATGGGTTGCGCCACATAATATATTCTAACATAAGATTAAAAAACGTCAATATTATACTTATTTTAAATAAAATAATATAGAGTTAATAACTTAAAATTTTGTGTTATTAGACACCAAAAAAGTTTAGAAAACAATTAAAATGTTTTAAAATATGAGTAAAAAAACACTCAACTAATCTTAACTTATTTTTTAAATTCTCAAATTACAAAATTAATATTATATATATATATATATATATATATATATATATATATATATATATATATATATATAATTTTGTTATAACGAGACACAAGTGATTGTAGAGCACAATTTATAAATTTATAAAATAAAAAATAAAATCTCGGAAACATTTTTGTCATTTTAATTACATATTTCAAACATGCAAGAATATTTATAAATAAATAGATTTTTTATTTAAAATTATAACATGATTGGTGTATGTTTACCATTTTTTTAAATAAAAAAATCACTTTATTCATTTTTTAATCACTGTGTCAATTCATTAATAAAAAAATATTTAATTTTATTTTTAAATAAATATTTTAACATTATATGTTAATACGTTTTAATTTTTTTTTAAATGTTCATTTTTTTTTTAAATCACTAACCATCCACAATTTTTTAAATAAATCATCATCAACCAGCTCTAAAACTGCTCTAATAATATATGTAACATAGTATTTTTCTTAGCTTTTATACATAGCTCTAAAACATACTTATTATAATTTATTTTTTTCAAATATTTAATTCATCAATCAAATATTAATATATCTTAACATTATATTTATAAAAGTTAAATTTAAATAAATAATAACATATTAATAATTTAACCAATTAAAATCATAATAATTTACTTTTTCTTATTAAATATTTGTTTATTCAAAAAAGCCTAACAAATCCCATATAATACAATATCTTAATATCATAATAAATGTACAAAAGAAAATGAGAGTTGATATACTAACTAAACTATTGTAAAGTTGGGTTAGTTAATACTCTTTATTTCTTTAAAATATATATTAATAATTTAAGTATTTTTACTAAAAGAATAACAAAAATTAACAACATTAAAATCAAACCTTCTATTACCGAATTCTACTACCGAATTACATGAACCCAACTTCATTATTTTATTATTAAATTAAGCAGCGGATTAGAAAGAAGAGATATCTAGAACCGGAATTTATGTCCAGGTCAATGAGAAGAGCAAATGAGTGAAGCTTCCTTCGTTTCACGACGTTTTACATTACCAAACTGATAGCACACAATTCTGTTTTTACATGGTTTTTACAATGTAAAACTGAATGAAGTTTGATTGTAAAACAAAATAAAGCTTCATTTGACTCCGTATATAATTAATATGAAGTTTGCTTCATTTCATTTGAGTCTGTAAATAAAACATATTAAATATTTTTATATTTTATTTTAATAAATGAGAGTTAACATGACACCCCACAAACATAACCCCCGCTTAAACTCAAAGTGGTTACAGAAGAAATCGAACTCGTGACATTTTAGTCTCTTAAACCGACTCTTACCACTGAGTTACCTTGGTGAGATACATATTAATTATTTTATATTATATATAATTATATATTAAATATAATTAATATATAAAAAAATATTTATTATTTTATTTATGATGTATTTAATAATTTATATTAATTATGTCATACTTTATATAAATATACAAATAGCATACATAATTAATTTGTCACATATTTTATTTAATTTGTATTGTCACATATTTTATTTAATTTGTATGAATTATTAATTATTTTATAATTTATATATTTTATAAATTTATTTGTGATATATTTAAAATAATTTGTACAAATTATTTTATAATTTATATAATTATATATATATATATAATTTTTTAATGTTATTGGTAAGATATTTTAATAAATTTTTTTTAATTATTTTATAATTTATATAATTATATATTAAATATATATATATATATATATATATATATATATATATATATAACAACATATTTAAAAAAAATTAAAAAAATTATGATTGAGATATTTAAATAAAATTTTAAAATTTATTTACAAAATATTTAAATAAATTTATTTTAATTATTTTATAAAATTATATATTATATATATATATATATATATATATATATATATATATATATATATATCAACGTTCATGTAAAACCATTAACGCGTTCATATAAAAATATTTATAGGTTCAAGTAAAAGTATTTATATCTTCATGTAAACCCTGCAAGAGAATAAAAAAAAGATGAAACAAACGTTATCTGGTGAGAGTTGCTTCACAAGGTATTTACAGTGCTCAAATGAGTGAAACAAGCGCTACCTGGTGAGACTTGTTTCACTAGGTATTTATATTTTATATAATTATATATTAAATATATAAAATGTTCATGTAAAATCACTAACACATTCATTTGAAAATATTTATACGTTCATTTAAATTATTTATGCATTCATGCAAAAAAAAAAAAAAAAGATGAATAAGCGTTATCCGGTGAAGGTTGCTTCACAATGTATTTATATCGCTCAAATGAGTGAAACAAGTGCTATCTTGTGAGATTTGCTTCATTAGGTATTTATAGCGCTCAAAAGAGTGAAACAAGCGCTACTTTGTAAGGTTCGCTTCACTTAATTTAAATTATTTTAAATACATCATAAATAAAATAATAAATATGTTTTTTATATATTAATTATATATAATATAAAATAATTAATATGTTTTATTTACGGAATCAAATGAAGCAAGTTTCATACTAATTATTTACGGAATCAAATGAAGCTTCATTCAGTTTTACAGCCAAACTTCATTCAATTTTACATTGTAAAATTCATGTAAAACTAGAATTGTGTGCTATCAGTCTAGTAATGTAAAACGGAGTGAAGCGAATGAAGTTTAACTTATTTGCGCTTCTCATTGACCTATACATAATTTCGGGTTTCAAATATCTTTTTATTTTTTTCAACTCGCTACTTAATTTAATAATAAAGTAATGAAGTTGGGTTCTAATTGATCCGAAATAGGAGAACAAGAAATTTAGTTGCAGAACATCTGGTTTGTTTTAAAATTATCATATCAACATTTTACATAATAGGCTCTATGACAATATTTCAAATATTTAAATTCAATTTTCTCTTTTATATATATATATATATATATATATATATAATTATTGAAAATCAATTAAATATAAATAAGGTTGATAATAAAAGAATAAAGATCATTCTCGAAGCCTTAAAACAAGTTAAAATATGTATGTGATAACAAAAACAGTCAGGGACGAATCTATGTAGGGGCTCATGTGGGCTCAAGCCCACCCAAAAAAAAATTTATTTTTTTACGGTAAAATATAACATTACCCTTAATCTCTTAAAAAAAATTAATATAATTAGTTGTTTTTTCATCTAATTATTAAAAAAATAGTAAAATTTTACTTTTATATACTTATTTTTTTCAAAAAATTTTCATTATTATTTTAAGCCCACTCTAAATTTTTTTTTTCCATTCCTGAAAACAGTGAAACAATATACTTACATATATATTTTTATAATATAGAGTGATAATATATAAGTTAATATATAAGTTAATATCTTACCCATATAATATATATTGGCCTGCTCGGTTTTTATATATATTTATGAAACTGGACTACTGGAGTGAAGCCAGTGAACGAATAAATGTTAACCCACTTTAAAATTATAAAAAAATAATTTTCAAATAAATTAAAAAAATTCATCCAATCAAAGTTCCGAGTTGAATGAGTTCCAACTGAAGAGGTGGAGCTCGGCAAACAAAAGAAACAAAGTTGGCCATTATTTTATATTATAACATACATGATATATCTAAATTTCTAAACCGAAGAAGAGAGAAGAGAGAGCTGTGAAAATGGTTTTCTGGTTTATAATAATACTCCTATTGTTACCATTTCTCCTCCTCCGCCAGTACCGTCGGAAGCCACGGCAGCTTCCGCCAGGGCCACCATCCTGGCCGGTGGTAGGCCACTTATTTGATCTCGGCCCGATGCCACACCACACAGTGGCTAAATTCGGTGAAAAATACGGCCCCGTTATTTGGCTCAAGCTCGGCTCAATCAATACCGTAGCAATCAACTCGACAAAAGCGGCGATGGATCTCTTCAAGAACCACGACGCCACCTTCTCCGACCGAGCCATCCGCAACTTAATGCGGGCTCAAGATTACCACAATAGTTCGGTCGCCATAGCCCCGACCGGCCCATATTGGCGAACGTTGAGACGGATAAGCGCGATGGAAATGCTAACTGTAAAACGAATCAACGAGACCGTCGGCGTTCGTCGGCGGTGCGTTGACGGGCTAATGAATTGGATAGTAACCGAGATCGAAACGGGTCGTGCACGAAACGGGGTTCATTTGGCTCGATTCGTGTTCTTGACATCGTTTAACTTGCTTGGAAATTTGATGGTTTCAAGGGACCTAGTGGATCCGGATTCGAGCGTTGGGTCGGAGTTTTATGGGGCTATGACGGGTTTGATGGAGTGGACGGGTCACCCGAATATGGCGGATGTGTTTCCGGTTCTTGGGTGGTTGGATCTTCAGGGGCTTTGGAGAAATATGAATAGAGATTTGAAGAAGGCAATGGAGATAGCCGGCGAGTTTGTGAAGGAACGTGTAGAGGAGAGGCGGAGGCGGCAGCTGCAGCAGGCTGTAGCCGGCGATGATGACGTCATCGACGGGAAGAAAGACTTTCTTGATGTGCTTTTGGATTTTGAAGGGAAGGGAAAAGATGAGCCATCTAAATTGACTCAACATAACGTCGTCACATATATTTTGGTAAGAAAAATGATTACGAACACTATTTTGGGGAGCAACTCGTATGCGAAAGTGATTTCACTGTTATACGAAAGTGAATTCGCTGTTATATGAAAGTGACTTCTTTGTTATACGAAAAAGATCTCATTGTTATACAAAATGGACGAGATCTCTTTTGTATAACAGTGAGATCACTTTCGTATAACAACGAGCTCACTTTCGCTGTACGAGTCGCTCCCCAAAATAGTGCTCCATAACCTTCTTCTTTTGATAATTAAATGAGTCTTTCATATAATATTTTATTTCTTTTTAACATTTTGAAACACAAATTATTTTATATTTTTTTTATTGCATCTCATTATTCAACCACACTAAACTACCTTTAAGGTTGCTAATTTGTTGTTTGAAATTTTGTGTACCACCATTTATCATTTTATATCTTTATAAAAATTAATCATTTTATAAAATTTGTTAAACATAGTGAAGCTAGAATAAAAAGTAAATATAATATGTGAAGGTGATATATAATGGAACACGATAAGTGGACACTGGTCATCGCCTAATGTAAATGTTTCTTAGTAAGGACATCTAAGATTGATTTTTTATTTTAATGAATAATATATATTTTATTTTAATATTGATTATCATTAAATTTATTGATTTCATTTATTAGTAATTGCTTAAAGTATATAAGTACGAGTCCTTAAATACATAAGATAAAAACAAAAGAATACTCTTAATTTTTTTTTTTTATTAAACTTCTTTTTTATAATATTTGAAGAGTTAATTAATTTAGACTTGTCAATTAGGATAATAAAATTTAATAAACCGGCCCTTCCTTATTTAATTTATATTCACGGATACATATTGAATTATTATTATTTTTAAATTTAAAAAGTTATTCACCCAACAACCTATACATTCTTAATTTAAAATTATTTACTAAGGACCCACTTATCACATATATTGACCATGTATTGTCTATTGAATGAAGCTATCAATAATCAGAACCGGCCTGGAAAAATGGGATGCCCCATACACATAATTTATTATCTGAATCAAAGTATTAAATTTGAGTTTTTTTAATTATTATAATAAAGAGGGTGAATTTTGGAAATGAGTGGAAAGGGAGAGAAAGAGAAGAAAAATAAGATTTTTTTTTTAATATATTTATTCGGCTGCCCAGAGGTTTGGGTATGCCCTAGGCCATGGGCTGAGCTTACCCCTAGGCGCTCTGTCAATAATCTTCTTAATATATAGGCATCTTTATTCAAATATTAATTTTCACATCCTAATATTTTATTTTAAAGTTATCTGTTCATTTTTTTAATCACAATTTATCCTTTATCTTTGCGTATAACTAACATTTCATTTAAACGTATAATAAGAGTTTAATGAATTTATTATTTTCACTTCACATGGTATAAGGAGGTTTTCTTTAGATTATGTTATATTAGGGACATATCAAATTCCTCGTGTCATTAATCTCCTTAGAGATTGTTTGAATCTATAAAGAATTTTCTTGAAGTGAACCGCCAAACATTCATTGCTTAGTTATTCAGAACTTTATAGTTGCTCCATGTACAATCCTTCTTCTATAACTCTATGTTAGAATGTTATTTTATTTTTTAACGAAATGATACAAAGCCAATCTAGTTTGACATCTAGAGCATATGTGGCTCTAAAAAATGATACTCCGTCAACGTCAACGGTGAGATGATGATTTCTTCAAATTTGTGCATTTATTATTGGTGTACATATGCATAGCTATTTGTATTCTTAGAGCAAGTGCATCTGTTACTTTAAACACAACCATCTATACTATATTAGATTTTTTAACAAAAAAATCTTAAAAAAAGACCATACATCAGTTAATCTAAACATTAATTCTAAAATAGAAAATTCTAAAATTTTGACTCTCCTAGTTTAAATTTAACATACCAAATACAAATTCTATAATTTCATGAGATTTTGATTGTTATTTCATGTCTTGTGCTTGAAAACATCCTTATTTTTACATCTTTCTCCCTTAAGTGAAAAGAGTCTCACTATTTCAAAATTAATCTTTCTTCCTTATGCTAGTTCTTTCAAAAGACTAAACTTATTTGTCATCCATTTGATTTTCTTCATCAAAACTTTGAGATTACCTTTCATTAGTAAGGTTGAAATACTTATTAGAAGAATACATGCTGAAGGTTGTTTGATTCTTGTGGATTGACTCACTTAATAATCACTTGTCCATACTCTTTTTTACTAAATGAACATGAACTAGTCAACACCCCTCAATTTCCTTACCAATTGTTCATATGATTTATGCAGGAAATTTTCTTAGCAGGATCAGAATCAACCAGTAGCACAATCGAATGGGCATTCACAGAGTTATTATGCAGCCCGGGTGACTCGATGTCCAAAGCCAAGACTGAACTCTTCAAAGTTCTTGGTGACAGGAAAATGGAAGAGGCCGACATCGATAGCCTCCCATACTTACAAGCCGTGGTAAAAGAAACACTGCGTTTACACCCACCTATCCCGTTTCTAGTTCCTAGAAGAGCCATAGAAGATACTACTTTCATGGGGTACGATATACCCAAAGGCACACAAATGTTTGTTAATGCATGGGCAATCGGAAGAGACCCTGAATCTTGGGAAAATCCGAATGTTTTTCAGCCAGAGAGGTTTTTGGGCTCGGATATTGACTACAAAGGGCAACATTATGAGATGATACCGTTTGGGGCAGGGCGAAGAATGTGTGCAGGCGTGCCATTGGCCCATCGGATGTTGCACCTAGTTCTGGGAACGCTACTTCATGAGTTTGATTGGGAGCTTTGTAACGGGGTGACAAGCGCAAATATCGATTGGAAGGAAAGAATGGGGGTCACTGTGAGGAAAATGGAACCTCTTTTGCTGATACCGAAGAAATGCAATGTAGTTTAATTTGTTTTCAAATAATTGATATAGTGATCTGAGTATTTCTATATTTCATGCATATGCATAAGTTAATGTTATCTCTTAATTACAATAAATATTGATTAAAACATATTTATTAAATATATTATAATGCTTAATTATTAATTCATTAAACCCTTTTTTATTTTTATTTGAATATTATTTTAGTGTAAACATTACCAAAAAATTGATGCAAGTAACATAACATAATATATATAAAATAAAAAATCATATGCTATGACATCCACATAAAACTTTCAATAAATAATTAAGAATTGATAAGGTATAACTAATGGTTAAAGAAAAAACTTAAGTATAAATTATTTGTCTTTTTTTGATAAGAGTACATTCCCATCCCTATTAATTAGTAGAGCTCTTGTTATCATTTTAACGATTTAACTATAATGTCACTTAAACAAAAAAAAAAAATGGATGTATTTTAAGATGATAAAAATTTGTCAAAATCATTTCTTCAACAGAATTGATACACTCATATAGTTACTTTTTTTTTGTGAATACTTTTTTTTAAAAACATATTATCATCTTTTGAGAGAAAATCGAGTGGTTGACTAAACTAGAATGCTAATTATATTTCGAACAATTAAATCAAAAATCATAATATATAAGCTAATGTTTAATCCTTAACAAGAAGATTCACTTTGTATATTAAATGTGTGACAAAAGACTATCAACAAATAATCTTACAAATATACTTAGAGAGCAACAACAATTAAACTCATAATACAAGATAAAAATGCTTACATACACCAATACAATTATTACTACAACTACCTAAAATTAAACTCCAACACTTATTTAAAGTGTTTTTAAAGATTTAAACTAAAAAGTTGGGCTACAAATTAACTCTCTAATAAAATTGAATATAGAAGTAAGCATTGCAAACAAATGAAAACATTAATATATATATATATATATATATATATATATATATATATAATAATAATAATAATAATAATAATAATAATACTTAATTTTTAAAATATTCGGATTGTTGGGTTGACAGTTGTAGTTAATTTGGTTATAGTGTGAGAGTAAATGGATACTTAAGTCGTATTATAAGTTGACCCGCCCATAAACTTAAAACGGTTAAAAATAAAACTAAAAATGTTATATGCATGTTTCGAACTTGCAAACTAACAAAAACAAGTACAACTCTTTAACTAACTAGGCTAAACACTTTATATTTTAAATTTAATGCCAAATTTGATGAACGCGTGACATTGTAATAATATAAGTTAAACTTTTAACTAAGTAATCTATATATCTATATATATATATATAATAATAATAATGCTTAATTTTTAAAGTGTTCGGATTGTCGGGGCGAGAGCTGTGGTTAATTTGAATATTTATATGAGAGTAAATTGATACTTGAATCGAGTCGGGTTGACCCACCCAACATAAACTTTAGAAAATTAAATAAAAATGTAATATACACAATTTTTGAACTTACAACCTCACAATATAAGATTAATATTTTAACCATCTCACTTGGTGAAATTTGTAATAATTATAAAGAGAGATTAAAGAATATGTTGGTTAGTTGAGGAAAGTGAGTTGGTGAAAATAATATTGTTATTTATTGGAAATGAATTGATAAAACTCGGATAAAGAGGAGATGATCGGATAAAACGTGTTAGACTTATTAAAACATGTGAAAAACATGTTAAACGTATTAAAAATGTCAAAAATGTGTTAAATGTGCCAAAAACGTGAAAAACATGTTAAACGTGAAAAACATGTTAAACGTGAAAAACGTGTTAAATGTGCCAAAACATGTTAAATGTGTAAAAACGTATAAAATGTGTTAAACATGCCAAAAACATGTTTAACGTGCCAAAAACGTAAAAAGTATGTTAAACGTGTAAAAAACGTGTTAAACATGTCAAAAACGTGCTAAAACGTGAATTTCGTGTTATACTTGTCAAAACGTGTGAAAAACATGTTAAACGTATTAAAAATATTAAAAACGTGAAAAAACATGTTAAACGTGTGAAAATGTGTTTTAAGTGTGAAAACGTGTTAAACATGTCAAAAATGTGTTTAAATGTGTTAAACGTATAAAAAACGTGTTAAACATGTTAAAAACGTGTTAAATGTGTTAAACATGTCAACAACGTGAAAACATATTTAATAAGTTAACATTTTGAACCGATATTTTATTTACAAACATAAGAATTGGAATTGAATTATAATTCTATCATTTTCCCAAACATAAGAATTTGAATTGAATTACAATTCTATAAATTTTCTAAACATAGGAATTGAATTGTAATTCAATGTCATTTCTCATGGAATTTAGAATTAGAATTTCAATGCCAATTCTAATTCCAATTCCCCTCATCAAACACACTGTAATTGAATTTATTGTTAGTTTATATTTTTTATTTTATAAACATTAATATTGTGCAACTTTTAATTAATTATTGCATTTTTTTATCATAATTGTATCGAAAATCATGACCTTCATTTCCTACTAAATTTTGTTTTTAATCTATCACTATAAGTGTCTCTTAAAAAAAAATCAAATTACATTCTTTATAATTCCCAATTAATGGGAAATCACATTTTTGGTATAAGTACTTTACATGCAATTCAAGCATATTACAGGTTTTTATCGTAATGTTATTTTATATTTCGTAATCTTTATCAAATGTAAATAATATGAATATCGAACATTTTATCTTCTTCAACATTCTTTATTTATAGATATCGTTTTTGGGGAATAAGACAAACACACCATATCTAAATATGGACGAGACGAATGAGTAAGAACTTTGACGACGTCGCCGCTTCAATATGAAACATCAATGTCTGGAAATAGAATTGAGCAAATTCGTTATTATTTGAGAATAGAGTGGAATAAGTAATACCAAGACGAAAGTGAGAAATTTTCCGTAGTAGAACTTAGAAAATAAAATATAAATATAGGACATATAAAAGTAATTTATGGTTATTTTCAACCCAACTTAATACTTTTTAACATTTTAAATATTTGTAGATATTTATAATGAGAATATATATAAATAAATGTACAGAAAATTTATTTATCATACTTTTTATAATTTTTGACAAAATATGATAAAAGTATGAAATAATTTATAAAAGTCTTCTAATTATATATATAAAAAAATAAAAAAAATAGAAAAGTAAAAGATATATACAAATATTTGTATTATTATTATATAAAGTGTTATAGATATATGATAAATTTTTTAAATTAATACACTTCATTATTTTTGTCTCACTTATTTTCATGTAAATTAGAATAATTGTATAATAATATAAAATTTATTATGAGAGAGAAAATATTAATTATGTATAATGAGAATATATTAAAACAAATGTACAAAAAAATTTATTTATCATAATTTTTTTAAATTTTTTTGACAAAATATGATAAAAGTATGAAATAATTTATAAAATTCTTCTGATTATAATTATAAATAAATAAATAAAATAGAAAAGTAAAAGATATATACAAATATTTTTATTATTATATAAAGTGTTATAGATATATGATAAATTTTTTAATTAATACATTTAATTACTTTTGTCTCATTTATTTTCACTATAAATTAGAATATTTGTATAAAAGAAAATCACATTCATTCCATCTAACAATTATTTTAGCAAGAAGAAATAAATTTAGATGAGGTCATCACGATTTTTAGCACTTTTTCTTGCTCTTATCCTAGTCCTATGTATAGGTGGGTAATGTTTTCATTTTGTAAGATCAAATATTAAACAACAAAATTAAGATCTTTTATGGAGACTTATCATTTTAAATTATTAATTTTCTTAAATTTTGTTCTAATTAAATTTTGAATGATCAGGAAACAAGGTTGAAGCTTCTAGATGTTGTCGCGACTATCCTTCAATGGGTTATTGTAAGCCCGGAGTTGATGACAATCCTAAAACTAATGGAAAATGTTGGGCATTTTGCATAAATGGATGTAAAGGAGGATTTTGCAAAAAACAATATAAAACTGGTTGGACATGTCATTGTGATTGTTAATTCAATTATAATTTATTTTTAGAGGTTAGTTAAAAGCATTTGTTGAGACAATAATAAAAGAAATAAAGTCATTTTTTATTGATTAATAATATTTTTAATTTGATAGTAAAAATATATAATCACTGGGCTTTGACTTGGCATTGGGCATTTTTATAGATCCAATCATATTTGTGACCTTGTATATAAAAATTATGACAGAGTGATAAATAGAGAAAATTGGATTAAAAAAAATAAGGTTGTTGAGAGAAAATAAATATTATTATTTTTTCAGTTAATTAAATTACTAAGTTATTTTTTTTTTCAAAATATTCTCGCCTAATTTCCTTCCTCCTATCTTACTAAAAAAATATATGAAATGAGATTCACTTAATTGAATTTATTGTTAGTTTAGATTTTTTATTTTATAAACATTAATATTGTGCAACTTTTAATTAATTATTGCATTTATTTTTATCATAATTGTATAGAAAATCACGACCTTCCCTGACTACTAAATTCAATTAAAATTAGATAGAATTTTGTTTTTAATCTCACTATAAGTGTCTCTAAAAAAAAAAATCAAATTACATTCCTTCTAATTCTCAATTAATTCTTATTAATGGGAAATCACATTTTTGGTACAAGTATTTTACAATTATGCAATTTAAGCATATTACAAGTTTTTATTGTGATGTCATATTTTATATTTCGTAAACTTTATCAAATGTAAATAATATGAATATTAAACATTTTTATCTTTTTCAACATTCTTTATTTATAGATATAATTTTTGGAGAATAAGACAAGCACACAATATCTAAATATGGACTAGACGAATGAGTAAGAACTTCGACGTCGCTTTAGTATGTAACATCAAGGTCTGTAAATAAAATTGAGCAGATCCATTATTATTTGAGAATAGAGTCGAATAAGTAATATCAAGACGAAAGTGAGAAATTTTCCGTAGTAGAACTTAGAAAATAAAATATGAATATATAGGACATATAAATGGAATTTATGGTTATTTTCAACCCAACTTAATGATTTTTAAATTTTTAAATATTTGTAGATATTTATAATATAAATTCAAATAAAATAAATATATATAATGAACAATATTAAACAAAAATAAATGTACAAGAAATAATTTTAAATAAAATAAATGTATTAAGCAATTTAAAACAAGATCATGTATAGAAAAATATTTCAAACTTAGTTAAATGTATATGGAATATTATGCAGGTTACTCCTAAAATTAAATTTATAATATTATGTTATTAGTTTAAAAAAAATTAGATAATACACTTTTTTAACTATTTTGGGCATTTTGCATAGCTGAGGAATTTGCAAACAATACCCAAATTCTTCGAAATGACAATGTCATTGTTATTGTTAATTCAATTATAATTTATTTTGAGAGTTTGGTTAAAACCATTTGTTGGGACAATAATAAGAAAAATGAAATCCTTTGTTTACTTACATTTTTATGTATTAATAATATTTTCAATTTGAGAGTAAAATAAAGAAAACTACCAAGTCTATGGTTTGTGAAAAAGAACATACTATAAAACCTAAATTATTTGATGACTTTTAAATTTAAACTTTACATTCCATGACTTCAATTAATTTTTAAACTCTTTGTAACAAAAAGAGATGAAGGGTGATTTTGACGCTAAACTAATATATTTAATTCGTTTGAAAAAAATTAGAATATGAAATTATTAAAATTATGGTTTTCTAAGAAGAAAAAAAACTAATTAAATAATAGAAAAAAAAAGTTCTAATGCTATAAAGATTAGACAATTAGTTTATGTTTTTAAAGTTTTCACAAATAGTACACATTTGTAAAATGTCTTATTGTTTATTTTGATAACTTGCTAGGTTGGTTATTCTAATAAAAAAAATTAACTTTTATTTGTTTAGTAGAACGTTGTTCTCTTTCGAGTGCGATTAATTCTTGTATGTTAAACACTTAGTCTACCAAACACTTTATCAATTAAGTTTGCGAGCTGAACTTGCCGCATGACTTGCTCGAACCTAGAATCCGATTGGGGGATCCACTCAAGGTTCCTAGTTTTTCCTCACGCAACATCTCTTAGTCACAGACCGGTATGATCGGTCGAAAAGTAGTTTGTAGAAGTACATAATTCCGATATGGTACTCATTCACGTAATCCAGGATGATATACCCCTTCAAGGTAATTATTAGGGTAGAACTTATATACATGATGTTGGGTTGAAATTTTTAATGTTTAAACTAGTTTTGATAATTTAGTTTAAATAATCAAAAATGGAGAGATTGTTGGGTTGAAATTTTTAATTGATTTAAAAAATTTTGATTTGATGATTGATGAAATAGTTTTTGGATAAAACTATGTTTAATAATTGTTAGTCATATCAAATATATAAATATATATTTAGGTATCAACATCTTAAGTGGTGTAGTGGTAAGCATGCCCGCCTGTCATTAAGGTGACTTGGGTTTGAATCTCACCAGGTGCAGAATTAATAATTAGAGTTTTGTTAATTTGCAGACACAGCTGAAAGTCAACGCGGAGTTAGACCGGTTTTATGAAAAACGTCTAATAGACCGATTATATGGAAAACGTCTAATGTTAGACGTGGGGGTCTAACTAGTGAAGTTAGACGTGCAGTCTATAAAGAGAATGTTAGACGTGCAGTCTAACCAGTGGAGTTAGACGTGCAGTCTAGAAAGAGAAAGTTAGACGTGCAGTCTAACTAGTGGAGTTAGACGTGCAGTCTAACCAGTGTGGTTAGTCGTGGGGGTCTAATGTTAGATGGAGGCGTCTAATAGACTGTTAGATGGGGGCTTCTAATAGACTGATTACGTCTAATCAGATGAACGGTCGAGATGAGGCGTCTAATAGACTAATCAGATGGGGGCGTCTAATCAGATGAACGGCTAAGATGATCAGATAGGTATCTGAAGGAAGATGCTCTTCCTGGCAGCTGGCAGCAGAGTATTCCATGCAGCTGACAGTAGAGCTCAACAAATGAATAACCGCCACGTATGCCATATTTCAAATTTTCTTCTATTGCATTGTACTACCCACGATCTCAAGAATCTTTTTCTGCTGTACTACCCAATACCTCATGGATAGTACATCCAACGGAAAGATGACATGTGTCCAAAAGAAGGATTTGACCGTTGAAGCTTTTCAAGAATAAATTGATGCCTAAAACAACGGACAAATCGCTGGCTGAAAAATACAAGAAAGAAAGAGCTGCTTTATTTTTCTTTCAAGAAAGTTTATAAAATCAAACATCTCACTTATCATCTAGCTGTGAATACATTGTATTACATATTGTCTTTTCTATGAGAAAACTTCAGTGTTGTAAGTTGAACAAAGGTTGTTTTGTTCAACAAAGAGTTAGCTAGATTAATGAACTGTATTTGATTCAAAGAAGTATAGTGAATCCTTTCGGTGGTTGGAAGAAGGGGTGACGTAGGAGAGTTTGCTCCGAACATCCATAAACAACTTCTTTTGTTCTTTACTTTCTGTCATTCATCTTTCATTGGTTCAAAGCTTCAAATCCGACGAACATTTCTGCACTTGAATCAGTTTCAAGAGTTCGAAGGATTTGCGAAGAATAGAAAGAGATATTAATCCCTAATAGGATTTCTATCAAACCGTTTATCCGAAGTCGTCATCAATAGCCAGACCCCCGTCTCTATCGATAAAGCCGATCCTAACACATTATAAAACCTTAAGTACATATTAGGGTGACAAACCCTGTGAGGTGGACTATTATAAATAAAAATTTATAAATAGCCAGAGTTTTGTTAATTTTATTCTTTTTAAAATAACAAGGTACCCAACAGAGTCTCCAAGAGAGTTGTAACCCCCAGCGGATCAATCTATCTCCCGCATCCATAGGACCATAGCTTAGCACGGGTCGCGGTAAGGAAAACGCGTGGCAACATGAGTAGAATATATATAGTAGGGTGGCTTGAGGTTTGATGTGTTTCAACTTTGGTTTGCGTGTCAGGTATCTTTTAAAATAAAACATTTAGTTTTTAAAAGATTTTGAAAATATCTGGACCGATAAGAAATTAATTATGTAAAAATAATTAATCCTTTGTTCAAATCTAAATAATGTCGGAGCTAAATAAAAATTTAACTAGAACTTGGTTTAAATTAATCAAACATAACTAATTCAAAAGATTATTTATTTGAAAATCAGAGTCGCCAAGTAATTTTATGAAAATCAATAAAATGATACGTGTAGAAACATATTTATACTAGAGTTTCTGAAAATGGTGGTTCGTGATCTGTTTAAGCTCGAAAAAGGGCTTTCGCGCTATGTCCTCCACGCCCGCCTAAGGACGGTTTTAAAAAATCTTCTAAAATAAACAAAGTGTGACTTTCATAAATCCAATTATAACACTTATTACCTTTAATTAGTAGTCTAAGGTCTTAAGCAAAGATGGGTTTAAATAATTATACAAAATTATTTAAAAGGGGGTGTGTACTGGTATTTAGATTTAACAAAACCTGAAAATATTAGAGGAAAATGTTAGAATTTAAAAATAAATTCCAAACGGGGTCTTATCATAATCATTGGTTTAAGAAAAATCCCGAAAAAAAAATTATGACCTTTCAAGATTATTTGAAAATGGGTTTTGGTTCCAAAATTACAAAAATAATTTTGGATTTTGAAAAGTGGAACCAAACAGGCCTTAGGACCGGATTCCTAGGGTCTGGGTTTGATTTGGTCGATCAAGGCTTAGTCGGGCTCGGTCAAGATTGGGTTGTCTGGACTAGGGCTCGAGTCATATGGTTCAAGAGACCAGAGAGATCGGTCCTAGGTTCAGGAGGCTCGGTCCCAAACTTAGGCGATTCGCTCGTAGACTTGGGAGGCTCGGTCTCAAGTCAAGTCTACTAGTCCAGATGCTCGGTCCCAGGGTTAAGTAATTATCAGTCCTAGGTTTAAGGTTAGGGTTAGTTTTACCGGTTCTAGGTCTAGGAGGCTCGATCCTAATCATCGGTTCTAAGCTAAAGGCTCCCGTTCTAATCATTGGTCATAGGCTAAAGGCTTTCGGTCCTATGTCAAAAATAAGGCTCGATATTAGGTTATAAAACTCGGTCCTAAGCTAAGGGGAGGACTCGGTCGATCTCCATGGTCCTAGGCTAAAACCATTTGTCCTAGGGCTCGGTCCTTCCTCAAGAACACTAGTCCTGGTCCTCGGTCAGAGCTAAAGAACACTAGTCTTTGGATTATTGGTCCCATGTCATTTTCCCAAACAGATTCTCGGTCATTGGCTAGGTCCCTCGGTCGGACTCCTCGGTCGCCGGCTAAGATCCACAGTCGAATGTAAGACCGAGGTGTTCTTGATTTGGTTAAAATTTCAAAGAGCTTTAACTTTTGATTCAGATCATGGAATCATGATCTATGAGCTACAGTTAGCTATATGATCATGAAGAACAAAAGTCCTAACATAAATCATGATATCAAGATCTTTACAAATATCAATTTCAAAATACCATTTCTATGTCAAATTTTGGGAATTTTCAAATTAGGCCATTTCAACGTCTGATTTTTGTTCCATTAGCTTTGAAAGGATAAATATAGTTGAACTTAACCAAAACAAGAATAAGAAAATTGAATCAAAATCCAAAAAAATCAAAAACTCAATTTGATCAAACATGATTAAAATGTTGAAACAATTACTTGGAATTCATCCTAACATGTTAACAAACATGTATAACAACTAATTGAATCAACAAATTCAGATCAAACTCAAGAACACAAGATTTCAAAAATCCAGTTTTTTAAGTTTAAATTTTAAAATCGTAGTTGGATCAAACATTGTCAAAACGTTGTTACAGTTGCTTAGAATTCATCATAACATTAACAAACATGTATAGCAAATAACTGGATAAAAAAATCCAGTTTTCAAACTTAAATTTTCGAAATTCTTGATTTAGGTTAATTTGATTTGATATGTTTCAATAAAAAGTTCATACATGATGTATATAATGATTCTAAACATAGAAATTACATAAACAAATCTTAGAACAGATCAAACACAATCATAGTAGAAAATTTGAAAAAACTCAAATTTTCAATTACGAAATGAAATACAGAACTTTTGGATTGATACAAATACTTGAAGAGCATTCTTGGGAAGTGTTGGAAGCTATCTAGAAGCCTAGATAGAAGCTCGGATTTCCATAGGAAGTTTAGACAAAAATTGTTCTTGGCCAGAATTTCCAACGCTTGATTGACCATGGGGGAGTATTTATACTAGGGGAAGGTCAGTTGAGGAGGAGTAATTCAGGTCGAAGTTACCCTCCGAAGAACTTATCCCTTACTCTTTATCTAGTTCGATGGAAGCCTTATCCATGGAAGGATAAGGCTGGAGGATAAGGGCGTCTTGTTGGCGGGATAAGAGGAGCACGTGGACGAAAAATCAAGAGATTTGATCGTCTGTTGAGGAAGCTAGAGCTTCTAGAAGAATCTCGCCAGTGATGATCGAGAATCCGTCGAGGTCGTGATTCTAGAAAAGAAGATGGGTTGGATGATGTCGTTAGGCGTGACAGAATGCGGGGTTCCGTTAGGTCCGTTAGCAATTAGACTAACGGTGTTAATAATCCCGTTAGTTAATTCGGTGTGGCAGGTGCGCGCTTGCTTCGTTGTAACGGGTTGCGTGGGAGTGTCTAGGTTGTTGTATGAAGCCTGGGCACTCATCTGATGGTCCAGAATCCTGCTAAAATTGTTAAAATAATTTATGTTACACTATGTTAGATAAAATTAGACCGGTTCACATAAACCTAACTTAAATAAATCTTCCATGCAGGAACAAGGAACCGGACCGGACAAACAAAAGAACCGGCTAAAGAAAACTAGCCGGTCAAGTCATTAAACCGACCAGGAACACTTGGAATATAACCGCACAAAGAAAGGATCGGCCAAAGCCTAAAAACCGGAAACATCAGACAGCCGACCAGCCACAAGGCAAAGGAATAACCGGAAGAAGTCCGGTTACATCACTCGTACCGGAAGCCATCCGGTTAAGTCGAATGACCGACCAGTACAAGAAGACAATTCTGGTATCTGTTGAGAATGATACCAAAGGAACAGACTGAACACTTCCATATCTATACAAGTCTGAGGAAAGTCTGCAGGCTGTAGAAGACAGTCCTACAGGATCTTTCCACTTCGGGATAAGTCAGAAAGGAGATCTTCCAAGTACAGACAACTGTCTAACAGACAGTGTCTACATTGAGTAAAAGACAAACCTAGCAGGTTTGTCTTACACACCGGAAGAACAGACTGCCAGGTCTGAGGTTGACCGTCAGGTCTGAAAAGATGACCGCAGGCTCTGAATCACTAAATCACTGAACCTCTGCATCCCTGCTCAGCCAATCAAATTCAAGGTAGTGAAATATGACCGTTGGCATATTTCACCTATAAAAGGGGCAGTTGAAGAAGAGTAAATGTGACACACAGAGACACACAACGGGACAAGTGAGGAATTCTAAGAGCATTTAATCTACAAGTGAAAACAGTGCGTTCTATCTCTAGAGAAAGCATGAGTGCTAGTGTGTGTATTTTACAATTCCGGTATAAATTGTAAGAGTGTTATCGAGCAGGAAATAAGTCTCGATCGGATTGTATTTGTATTCCTTAGTGAATATCCTTCTCGCGGTTTCGAGAGGAAGGGGTGACGTAGGAGTTTCATCTCCGAACATCCATAAAACTTGTCTTGTCATTTACTTTCTGTCGGCTCCATTATCTAACCTACCCGTACCGTTCCAACCTACTTAACTTTATCTAAGCCGAATCACTAGGTTACCGAAACCGACCCACCATTCCCTTTAACCTTCATCATCCGAAACCGGTTCTGCCTATTATACAAGTGTGCGGCTTCAACCTGAATGCAAACCTCTTCCGCACTTGAACTTAGTTCAAGGGTTTGTGACAGGTTGTGTAGTATTGAAACCCCGGTATTAATCTCTAACCGGATTAACCACCACCCTTCGAGTGAGAACCGCTAACTAGTCCAACCCCGGTCCTCCAGCGGCTACCTAGATCCTAACAATTGGTGTCAGAGCAGTTAGTTTCAATACTCAAGCAAGCATGTTTCAGGATAGGCCTCCAATACTAGAAGGTGATGATTTTGCCAACTGGAAGGCACGCATGCACCTACACCTAATCACTTTGGATGATGAGATGGAGTCCATTCTGGCCGAAGGACCGATAATCATTAATAAGGACAGAAAAGAATGGACAGCTGAAGATAGAAGGAGAAACAACCTGGATAACCATGCTAGAAACTGGATCTCCAACAGTGTGGACAGAAACACATACTGCAAGATCAGAGATTGCAAAACCGCAAAGGAGACATGGGACACGGTCATCCAGATCTTTGAGGGAAATGAAAGAACAAAGGAGAACAAAATAATGGTGGTTACACAGAAGTTTGAAAGCATCAAAATGAAACCGGGAGAAACAATGAAGGAGTACAGTGACCGGTTCACTGGTGTGTTAGACGAGCTAGCAACTCTTGGCAAGAGGTATGACAACAAAGAGGTCATTATGAAAGCTTTGAGATCTCTTCCAAGTGCGTGGGACATAAAGACAATGGTAATGAGGGAATCAAACTGCCTAAACAAGATGAAGCTACACGATGTATTCGAAGATCTTAAGGCATATGAGTTTGAAATGAGATCTAGAACTGAAGAAGAGGTTTCGGCCTCAACCTCAACTAGAGCATTGATCACACCCATAGAACCGGTTGCTCCTGCACCAGCACCGATCAGAACCGCCGAATAGTTCACCGAGGATGCCATGGCTATGCTCGCACAGAAGTTTGGGAGGTTCATGAAAAGGAACCAACCAACAAACTACAACTACGACGATAAATCCAATATAAGATGTTATAACTGTAACTGTTTGGGTCATTTTAAGTGGGAATGCAGGAAACCAAGGAGGGATACCCGGAAACCGGATAATCAAGATAACCGAAATAGTTATCAACAAACCGGTGAAGGAAGCGAGGTACCGAAAGCACTGATAGCCGATGATGGAGGAAGCTTATGGGCTCACAGTGACAGTGATGATGAACTCACATGTCTCATGGAAAATGAGGAACATGTATTTGACTCTCCTTGTGATGAATTTACTAAAGATGAACTATACAATGCATTGAATGACATGGTAGAAGAATATAGGAACCTACTAGCAATGCTGCCTAAGCACCTCAACATTAGAACCGATCCTATAATACCCATTCCGACAGAACCAGAGGTACCCATTATAACCGAACCGGAGGTCATAAAACTTGATGATACCCATATTTTAGAAACCGAGTTAGATCCTAAGACCGAACAATCCAGTGAACCGGCTAGAGAACTAACCGAGGAAGAAAATGCCCGACTCCAATATAAGATGGCTGCATATAAGAGATCTAGTGATATAGTAAAGAAAATGTGTAGTCATTACAGACATCCCCGTTGCAAGTTCGGCCTAGGATACACAGAAGATAGCTCCAAAGACCAAAAACCCGTAGAGAAAGTAAGGTTTACAAGAAGTAACCTCCCCCTTATAAGATTCCTTAAAAGCTCCTAGACCGCTGAAGAAGAGTTGACCGCATACTATAGGGAAGAAAAGCTAAAATACGACTATGTTGGTCCAACCGACTCTGAAAAGTGGCTTGATCCCGTAAAAAGAAAAGCCGAAATTCTCAAATATATGAAAGCCAATCCTGAACCGCATAGGTTAAACCAAAGATCACCAAACCGAAGATCACCACCATTTAAGACCTATGTAGAAAAACCGAGATACACGAGACCGAGTGCCAAAAGGACAGTTAAAACCTTAGCAAAGAAGACTGTCCGGTTTATCAAGGTTTGGATACCCAAGGGACTAATCGCATGTGGACCCAAGTAAATGTGGGTATCAAATAGTTGTAAATATGTACATTTTGCAGGATCCAAAGAAACGACTAGGAAACTCTGAATGGTTCTTGGATAGCGGTTGCTCCAGGCACATGACCGGAAATAACAATTTGCTAACCGACATCAGAATAGAAACCGGTGCTCTAATCACCTTCGGTGATAACTCTAAAGGTAGAACTGTGGGCAAGGGTAAGATTGTCCATGGTAACCTAACTATTGATAATGTACTTTTAGTTGAAAACCTACGTTTTAACCTGCTTAGCATTAGTCAGATGTGTGATGCTGGATACACGGTAGAATTTCTTAAACATGCATGCTTAGTTAAGAACTCTCAAGGTATTATACTGCTAACCGGAAATAGGATATGTAATATTTACAAGGTAGACTGGAAAACTAAAGTAGAACAACCTATATGCATGATAGCTAAGACTGATCAAACCTGGTTATGGCATAAGAGACTAAACCATCTGAACATGAAAACTTTAAACTACATTCGCGGTAAAAAGCTAGTTGAAGGTATTCCTGATATAGTATTTAATCATGATAAGGTCTACTCAGCATGTCAAATGGGTAAACAAACTAGGTCAACCTTTAAGAGTAAAGGAAATATCCAATCTAGCCGATGCTTAGATCTTCTTCATATGGACTTATTTGGACCGATTCAGGTCGTTAGCATAGGAGGTATGCTTTACACCATGATAGTTATTGATGATTATTCTAGATTTACATGGGTAATATTTCTACCATCTAAACGAGAAACCGCATCAAACCTAATTACACTTCTTAAACGCTTGCAAAATGAAAAATCAACTCGCATTAATAGCATTCGAAGTGATCGAGGTACCGAATTTACCAATAGTACATTAACCGCATATCTTGATGAATCCGGCATTAGACACGAGTTGTCTAGTGCTAGGACTCCTCAACAAAATGGCCTGGCCGAGAGAAGAAACCGGACTCTCAAGGAAGCCGCACGGTCCATGATAGCCGATTCCGGCATTGCTCAGAAATTTTGGGCTGAGCCTATCAACACTGCATGTTATACACAAAACCGGTCTTTAATAAACAAGTTTCACAACAAAACACCGTATGAGGTTTATTTTAACAGAGTTTCCAAACTTAAATACCTCAAGATTTTCGGTTGTAAATGCTATATACATATAAATGGGAAAAACCAACTCTCTGTTTTTGATGCAAAAATCGATACCGGGATCATGCTAGGTTACTCAGCAGTGAGTAAAGCATACAGAGTGTATAATAATAGAACTTCAACCATGGAGGAAACAATTCACGTTGTTTTCGATGAATCGGTTGAAAGTAATACTGCATCATACTTTGATCTACACAACAGATTGGAAAACAACAATATCCACTCTGATAGTGAAGATGAGACTCCGGTCTTCAGGCGGTTTGTCCATGACCAAATGGGTAACATTGAAACCCAGCCAGATCAAGCTGTCCCACAACAGGAAGCTGACACTTCGGTCCAATCCGAGGAAGTCGGTCGGTCTGACAATCCTGTTCGGCCTACCGATATGTCTAGCCTTGATCAAGTAACGGTAATTTGGTAGACATCCCTGCACTAAACCTCAGAAGAAACACTAAACATCCTCCTGAGCAAATTATAGGTGACCTTTCAGAACCTGTTCGAACTAGGCGTCAAGTTCTGGAGGAATACTTCAATTCCGCGTTTATATCCCAGATTGAGCCGAAAAGAATAGATGAAGCATTGTCAGATCCGGATTGGATCTTGGGAATGCAAGAAGAGCTAAACCAGTTCGAGAGTAGTAAAGTCTGGTACCTAGTCCCTAGACCGAAAGATCAATCGGTCATAGGAACAAGATGGGTATTTAGAAACAAACTCAATGAGGACGGTTTGGTCACAAGGAACAAAGCCAGATTAGTGGCTCAAGGTTACAAACAGGAAGAATGCATTGATTTTGAAGAATCATTTGCCCCTGTAGCTAGGATTGAAGCAATTAGAATTTTTCTAGCCTTTGCTGCTTTCAAAAACTTTAAGGTTTTTCAAATGGATGTTAAAAGTGCATTTTTGAATGGTGACCTACGTGAAGAAGTGTATGTTGAACAACCACCCGGTTTCAAAAGCGCTGCATTTCCAAACCATGTATACTGGTTAAATAAAGCTTTATACGGTCTAAAGCAAGCACCTAGAGCCTGGTATGATACATTAATTGCATTTCTGTTACAACATGATTTCACCATCGGTTCGGTGGATAAAACGTTGTTTAAATTTGAAAAGAAGGAACATATCCTACTTGTTCAAATCTATGTAGATGATATCATTTTCGGTTCCACCGATCCTAAGCTATGTGATAAATTCTCAAAAATGATGACTGACAAGTTTGAAATGAGTATGATGGGAGAATTAAGTTTCTTGCTAGGTCTTCAGGTTAAACAACTCAAAGAAGGAACTTTCATAAGCCAACCTAAGTATACCAAGGAGCTTCTAAAGAAGTTTGGAATGGACACATGCTCCTCAGCGGCTACTCCAATGAGCTCATCGATTAAATTGGACATGGATGATGAGGGCCAATCGGTAGACCAGATCGCATACCGGGGCATCATCGGTTCTCTCCTATACTTGACAGCGAGTAGACCGGACATTCTGTTTGCAGTCGGTGTGTGTGGGAGATTCCAAGCAAATCCAAAACAATCCCACTACACAGCCGCAAAGAGGATACTGAAGTATCTAAAGGGCACACCTAATGTCGGTCTGTGGTATCCAAAGGACTCGTCCTTTAATCTAACGAGTTACTCAGATGCAGACTATGCAGGCTGTAAGATCGACAGAAAAAGCACCAGCGGAACATGTCAGTTCCTAGGTGACCGGCTTGTTTCATGGCATAGCAAGAAACAGACATCGGTGGCCACATCTACTGCAGAAGTTGAATACCTGGCGGCAGGAAGTTGCTGTTCACAACTCCTTTGGATACAACAACAGCTGAAGGACTTCGGTGTCACAGCCGAAGAATCTCCGATCTTCTGTGACAACACGAGTGCCATAGCAATAACTTACAATTCGGTTCTCCACTCTAGGACCAAGCATATTGACATAAGGCACCACTTCATCAGGGAACATGTCACGCTGAAGCATATCCGGCTGGAATACGTATCGACTGACCAACAAGTAGCCGATATCTTCACGAAGCCTCTACAGGAAGCTAAGTTCTCTCAATTCAGACTTACTCTCGGTTTAACCGACATTAGTCAGATCCTTCCTAAGGATGCTTAAAGGGAAATCGGTTCGGACAGATAAAACCGGTAGTTCCTCCAAAACTGTTGGACTTCAAATTTTCAAGATACCTATGGAAGAACCGCCCAGTTCATCAGATAGAGTAAACCGACCGGCTACTTGGTGCATGCACCAAATAACCACATCGGGATGAACAACTGATAGCTGACCGGTTCGGAAGTAGGCTACTTTAGATTATTTGAATTTCAAACAAAAATGGAATAACTATCAGTGTTTAAAGATATCTGTTCTGAAATATTGCCTTTTTAAAGTAAAATGGTCGCACCTAAAAAGACGTGAAGATTTGATGATATCTTTCACAGTCCAGGTCTATGACCAACATCCTAGACTGCAAACATACCTATTTCATGCAATATCCTGTATCCTGCAGTTAATAGATATCATCACATGTAATACCTAGACATTAGGATACTGCCCCAACTAGTATTTAAGAGAAACAAACATTCACCAAAACATTCACAAGACAAAAGATCATTCTCTCACTAAGACAAAAATGTCTAAGTTTCCTAACATCTTTCAAGTTGATTTCCAATCTGCTTTGAGCACCGAACACTATGAGGTGTACAAAGTAATCAAATCCCTGGAAGATACTGGTCTTCGGTACTTCCTGGATGATAAACAAACTATATATTCTGAGTCAGTCCTGGAATTCATGTATAATGCCAGGGTGTTCAGAGGAACTCCTCATTTCGATACTCACATTCAATCGAAAGTAGGAGGTATAGTTTTTTACTTCACCGAGAACGACTTCGCTAGGTGCTTCAGCTTACCGAAGCAGGGATTAACAGATCTAAACGTTCCGGCCGATGTCAAGGCCGAAATTTCCCTCGCCTTCGCACGTTCAAACGAACCGGTCGATGATCATGGCAGTAAATCACTATTGAGAGCTGAGTACCAGCTCCTCAACGATGTGATAGGAAGAAGCATCTTGGGAAGAGATGTCACAAACACTTACTGCACATCGGCTTTCAACATGATGGCAGCCATCACCACCGGTACACCGGTGAACTGGTCGAGGGTCCTGTTTGATGTCCTAATCTGGATGATTGGGGTGCGAACAGTCGGCCTGATTCCACAACTAAGCTGCCTACTAGTTGAACTTGGTGTTCCGACCTGTCCAGGCGAAGGTCTAAACCAGTCTCAAGTAATGACCAAAGAGATAACTGACTCATTCTATGAGCGGTTCGAAAGGGCTTGGAGGAGAAGGAACCGCCGGAACAACCCCAACGGTGTAGTAAACTCCCACGAACACTAAGTCACTCCTTCTTGCATCCGGTCATTTTGCTCCACGTACCGGGTGTATCTTTATCCAACATCATTATGATCTCTTCGGCTTTTCTTATGTCCTTTCTCGGTTTTTATTTATGATTCCCTCGGTTTCTTTTGACTACCTTTTATTATGTTGGTGCAATTAATGAAAAAGGATCTTTAATTAATAAGATAACCCCCAACCACCTGAACATTTACTATCCAACTAACTTGGTTACTTCTCAACTAATACCTACCTCGAGCTCCGCAATCTGCTTCTTCCCAATAAACCTTGGAAACATAAAGATTCTCTTGTCTAATAAAACAAAACTGACAATCAAAGCTTATGTTTTCCCTCCAAAACCGACCCTATATAAGGGGCCATTTTCTACTCAACTCACCACATTCTAAAGCATAAAACTCTCCTGAAATCTCTTGAATTCTATCTCTCTCAAAACCGCAATTATACCGAGCCGAACTTTGGGAAACTTCTTGAGCGTTGACTTCAACTCTTGTATGGAAGAGTGGGATGGAAATCATAGAAAGGAGTTCATGTTTCACTCCCTCACTGCAACCGGTCTTCGACCCTTCCTCGAAGAGGCCGGTCCCATTCTCTTGGAGGATGTCAAGGCCTTCTTTCGAAGCGCCTGCATCAGGGGAAACTACATCGTCTCTACGGTAAGAGACCACACCTTCTGGCTTGATGAAGCCGAATTTGCTTCCCTATTCGACCTGCCCACGGAAGGATTTTCTGATTTTCCAACCATAGAGGGAGTTGCGGAATTTGAACACGCACTATACCTCTCTGCCACCATTGATCCGGTGGAACACTATGGGTTAAAAACCCGACTCGCTAGTCACGGTCAACTTCTTCTTGAGATTGTGACTCGGTCTATCCTATGTCAATCACCGAATCAACGGTACTCTAGAAATACTTACAACATCATGACTCACATTGTTGGCAAGACGGCCATCAACTGGTCAACGGTCATATTCCAAAACCTGAAGAACATGGTGCTGACCAAGAAAGGTCTCGGTTATGCACCACACATAAGTAAGCTGATTCTCAAGTACCGGCTAGAGTTTGGACCAGGTACACCGGCATCCCCTTTGAACATCCTTGATGTGGATGCGGTGGAAGAGAAGTTCTCCAAAATGGTTTTCACATAAGTTGTATCTTTTCATCTTATGTATGTTTTCGCACCGAACTATCTTTCGATTTCTGGCTTTCTTTCTGTAATGTTTCTTAAATACAATTACGTTTCAGTTTAAATGACCGGGTCTTCTAAATACCTTGAATTTCTATCTAAGTAACCGATCAACATTATAACCGCGTCCTTATCCGGTCACAAAGAAAATCGCTTAAAATCAAAAGATTGCAAAACTCTGCTTACTCAAAATAACCGGTTAACTTTAGAAAACTGGTGCATCAATCGGTCTCAAAAGAGGATTGCGTCATCAATGACAAAAGCAAAACTTTTGAGGGAAATCTACCGCCTAACTCTCCCGCCCACGGATTGGCGCCTATTCGTTTACCGCCGTTGGTTTCCCGCCCATGGTTTGCCGCCCTTTCAGCTTGGAGGGAAAACTCCCGCCCATTGTTGATGGGACGGTTGAACTTCCAAACCGCATCTATAAAAGGGGGTCTCGGTCATTCCCTTTCATTCTCACGCGAAATAGCTTTCTCTCTCTAAGCTCTCAAATTCTCTCAAAGCGGTTATCTGCTCTCACACTTTTAAAACTCTCTCAACTCTCAAAGATGGGGCGCGACTCGGTCTTGTTTAAACACCTGACTCAAGTGGATTTCGAGGAAATCCGACAGAAAGGCACGCCTGCGGCAAAAGAGGTTATTGACCGGGTAGCCGAAGCCGGTCTGGAGTATTTTCTCGGCGGTCCTCATGTTCTCTATGAAGATGCGGTCAAGGAATTCTTCAACACCGCAACCATCTCTGACGATAAGATCACCGCAACTGTATGCGGTACTGAAATAGAGCTCACCGAGGAATCGGTGGCAGAGAGTCTGCGCCTTCCAACTGCCGGCCAAGATGCAACGGCGGACATAGAGATCAAAACATTTGAGGCAGCTTGCCAGATACTCTCGGCGACTAAGGAGCCGATAAAAGTATCAGGTAGCAAATCGACGTTGAAACCGGAATATATACCGATTTGTGATATCTTCGCAAAAGCGATTCAAGCGAGAGGAGGAAACTACAGTAGCCTAACAAAAGACAAAATCAGGATGTTAGTCGGCCTGATAGAAGGGACAAAGGTTAACTGGGCAAAGGCAGTGTTCCACAATTTGATGGAAATGGTGAAACCGGATTCGGTTCGGTCATGGGGATATGCTGTTCCTCTCGGTAAGATCTTCCTTCACCACACCTCAAGATCGGACCCGGCGTCACAATTCCATCTAGAAGCCTCATTAGAGCCAAACAATTCCTACAAAGGAAGAAACCGGCCCCCGGTTCCTCAGGTGGCCGAAAGAAGACGGCCGACAAGAAAGCGGCCCCAGCGAAAGAAAAGGCCGAGAGCAAAGGGAAAGAGAAAATAGTCTTCTCGGAACCGCCACAGCCAACAGAGGAGGAAGAGTCGGCCTCCACATCTGAACGAACCGGATCTGAAAAGACCGATGATAAAGAGCAGTCGGGCCAAAGTCCCGATAATGTCGGTCCTGGCACAAATCCTGAGACCACCGAAGGTGGTAATGAAGGCGGTGATGAAAGCGGTAACGAAGAGGAGGAGGAGGACGAAGAGGCATAGGCCGATAGGATAGCGCTCAAACTCCTAAAGGGCACTGAACAGCGAGCCAGTAAGATTGACGAGATATACCGGGAATGGCACGAGCACCGGTTCGGCAAACGGTATAGGCACATCCTACCGGGCTACACCGACGAGGAAAGCTTCCAAAGACTGAAGGAAGTGGAGGACGTGGTCATGGATCTCACAAAATCCGACACCATTGAAGAGGCCCTAAACCGAACCTACCTCTTAAGACCGCGAGCACAGCTACGAAGCTAACCATACGCATCCGGAAGATTACGGAAAGGTTCGAAGAGGTAGCATCGGGGGACACCTTAACACCGTTGGTGTTAGAAAGGCTTGAGAAAGCAAGAGGGGCACTCATTAAAGAAATTGACCGGCTGGAGGCGATGTACGGCCAAAGGAAAATACCGCACTATACAGCTCCCCAGATCGATACGAGTCCAGCTCACTGTCCAACACCTCCAAGGGCGAATTCGGCAACAGAGGAATCCGATGAAAGGACGGACCCTCCTCTCACCGGGCAATCTCCACTCACACAACCGGAAGTCTCCGAACCGGGTGTCACAAAAGAATGGGTTGAGAGCCGCTTTCAAGAGTTTAAAGACTCCGAGGTTTACCCTTTGAAGGAGAAAATCAAGAAAACCGTTAGCTCGGCACTCCGGTTTGCCAACACTACAAGGAAACTTTTAGAAAGAACAGAGGACCGGTTCTCAGAAATCGACGATGATCAACAGAAAGAAGCGGTTCTGCACAGCAAACACCTTAGGCGAACCGTGATTTTGGAAGATAAAACTTCCGAGATAGAAAAGAACTTTGACCGGCTTGAAAGAGAGACCGATCAACGATTGACGGAGATTGCTGAGGACCTGGTCGGCACAACACTCGGACGGGTCTCCGAAATTGAGAAGAAGAATGCGGGTCTCGAGGACGAACTCAAGGCGCTGTCCGCACAAGTTGCCGAATTGCTCCAAGCCAAGATGAATGCGGATGCCGCGGCTGTAGAGGCTGATGCCCGAGCGGCTAAGAAGGTCCAGGATGCGCTGGACGACGAAGCAAGAAAGGAGAAGGAGCCACCGCAACATACCGAAGAGAAAGAGGCCGAGCGAATTCAAAGGGCAGAGGCTAAGTTCCCGGGATTTGCAAAGAAGGCAGCCGCTCAAGCTGCGAAGGATGCTGCGCGGTTAGAAAGGGAAAGTCAGAGGCTAGAAGGCTATGCAACCGCTAACAAAAAGAAGAAGGAAACCTCTGCCTCTTCGATACCGGCAAAGCAGAAAAGAGAATCCTCGAAGAAAGCTCAAGTGGCCGACCTGCTGAATGTGGTAACTGACACGGTTATCGAGAGTATACCGGATCAGGCCACTCACGTCGAAGAAGAGGTTGAAGTGCACCTACATCGGCGGCCCACAAAACAACAAGCCTCCGGATCGGCCAGTCGACCGCAACCAGCGAAGAAAAAGCGGAACATATATGACTTCTCGGACTCGGACTAGGGGCTCGCTTTTCTCTTACCTATGCTTGCCTTAGTATTTCTATATGTTATTATCTAATTTCGGTTATCCATCGTATATATATATATATATATAAAGTTATTTTTGAAACCGGCCATCTTTTGCATCTCTACTTGGTTTTGATAATTTTAAATAAAATAATCAAAAAGGGAGAAATTGATAAGATAAAAAGATAAGACTTCTCCAAAAATTCCAAAATACTTCTCAAAATTTTTCCAAATTTTTCGAAATATTCTCCCAAGTTAGTTTCAAAAATCCGGACAAACAAAACAACCGGCCTACGTTTGCAAACTTACATGATTTTGATGATTTTAAATAAAATAATCAAAAAGGGAGAAATTGTTAGATAAAATTAGACCGGTTCACATAAACCTAACTTAAATAAATCTTCCATGCAGGAACAAGGAACCGGACCGGACAAACAAAAGAACCGTCTAAAGAAAACTAGCCGGTCAAGTCATTAAACCGCACGGGAACACTTGGAATATAACCGCACAAAAAGAGGATCGGCCAAAGCTTAAAACCGGAAACATCAGACAGCCGACCAGCCACAAGGCAGAGGAATAACCTGAAGAAGTCCGATTACATTACTCGTACCGGAAGCCATCCGGTTAAGTCGAATGACCGATCAGTACAAGAAGACAATTCGGGTATCTGTTGAGAATGATACCAAAGGAACAGACTGAACACTTCCATATCTATACAAGTCTGAGGAAAGTCTGCAGACTGCAGAAGACATTCCTACAGGATCTTTCCACTTCGGGATAAGTCAGAAAGGAGATCTTCCAAGTACAGACAACTGTCTAACAAACAGTGTCTACATTGAGTAAAAGACAAACCTAGCAGGTTTGTCTTACACACCGGAAGAACAGACTGCCAGGTCTGAGGTTGACCGTCAGGTCTGAAAAGATGACCGCAGGCTCTAAATCACTGAATCACTGAACCTCTGCACCCCTGCTCAGCCAATCAGATTCAAGGTAGTGAAATATGACCGTTGGCATATTTCACCTATAAAAGGGGCAGTTGAAGAAGAGTAAATGCGCGACACAGACATACAGTGAGACAAGTGAGAAATTCTAAGAGCATTTAATCTACAAGTGAAAACAGTGCGTTCTATCTCTAGAGAAAGCCTGAGTGCTAGTGTGTGTATTTTACAATTCCGATATAAATTGTAAGAGTGTTATCGAGCAGGAAATAAGTCTCGATCGGATTGTATTTGTATTCCTTAGTGAATATCCTTCTCGCGGTTTCGAGAGGAAGGGGTGACGTAGGAGTTTCATCTCCGAACATCCATAAAACCTGTCTTGTCATTTACTTTCTGTCGGCTCCATTATCTAACCTACCCGTACCGTTCCAACCTACTTAACTTTATCTAAGCCGAATCACCAGGTTACCGAAACCGACCCACCATTCCCTTTAACCTTCATCATCCGAAACCGGTTCTGCCTATTATACAAGTGTGCGGCTTCAACCTGAAAGCAAACCTCTTCCGCACTTGAACTTAGTTCAAGGGTTTGTGACAGGTTGTGTAGTATTGAAACCCCGGTGTTAATCTCTAACCGGATTAACCACCACCCTTCGAGTGAGAACCGCTAACCGGTCCAACCCCGGTCCTCTAACGGCTACCTAGATCCTAACACACTAGATTATCATATTTTATTTTTATTTAAAAGGTTATTAAAAATCGATTTTTAATCAATTTTAAACGTTTTCTCTTCACAAAAAAATATTTTTAGAATCATAATAATAATTATGATCATATTTTATTTTGATATGTTTGGGAATTTTTGGATATTTTATTTCATTATTTTAAATCATAAATTAAACATAATTCATGATTAAATATTTTTAACCTCTTTTTTGGTCTAGTTTGGGTAAAATAAATATAATATCACAATAATTAACCCTTAATTATGTTTTAATTCCTTCCTTAAGTTATTTTGAATATAAAATTCAAAATATTATATTATTATTAAAAATAATATTATTATTTGAAAATAGGATAAGTCAAATTTCATGTTTACAATAAGGAAGCTATTGAGTAACTCATTTCTCTTCAAAACGGTTTGATCCATATTCAATTTTTTTATCACAAATTGTTTTGAACAAATTGATCATTCAAGTTGATTGATACCTTGAAATGATGATCAACATATTTTTGGGAGCTTTGTGAAGCTACTCAAACCCTCATATAAAAAAATTGAGCTAAAAATGAATTTTAAAAAATGAACTTTGTTTCAAGAGGTCCGACCGATGTTCTTAAACTAGAATCGAGAGGTCCGACCAATATTTTTTATTTAGAACCGAGAGGTCCAACCTAAGACCGATGAACTTAGCCCAGAGCTAACCAAGGACTAGTAAGTTTATACACCCAAATCGATGAACGTAGCCTAGTGCTAACTTGGAACCGATGGGTTTATACACCTATACTAGTAATTTCAGCCAAGGACCGAGAGTCCTTAACACCTAGACCGAGGGACTTCGGAACTCCGACTGAAGACCTCAAACCTCGACCGAGAGGCCCATCGAGCCAGACCGAGGGTTTTTAGACACCGACCCATTAAAATGGTCCTAAGGCTTAGTAATCCGGTGAGTCCTATTTAGTTCAACTTTTCAAAATCAAAAATTATTTTTGTAATTTTAGACCCCAAACCTGTTTCTAAAATCCCGAAGAATTAAAAAATTATTTCAAAATATTTTTGGTATATTCCCACAAAAAAATATTTTGACTAAGGCTTGTTTGGTGTTTATTTCTAAACCCTAAGATCTTTAAAAATAATTGATATTCTTTAGGTATAGTCCCCCTAGTTATTATCAACAAAATGTATTAGCATTTAAATATTGGTATTTTAATATTTTAAATAACGCTAAAACCTATAAGCATGACTAGGACTAGAAAAATAATTTGTTAAAACTCAAACGTTAAACAATCGATTTTCAAAAGCCAAATTTATAAGTAGATATATTTTCTAAACGGGTACGGAGGATGAAGCACGAAAACTCTTTCCTAAGTATCACTAAACTATGAGCTAAAATAATCTTTGGCCAATACATTTGTATACGTATACCAACTTTTATTGATTTTCAAAAATCAATTGGCGACTCTATTTCAAAATAAATAATTTTTTAAATTAATTATGTTTAATTAATTTAAACTCACATCTTTCTAAAATAAATCAAACTATGATTTAATTACCATAAATCACCGGATTATTTAAAATTTAATCCCGAAATTAATTTATTTTTTTAATTAATTTTAAAAACTGTTAGGGATCATTTAAATTTTTTCTAAATAATATATTTTTTTAAAGAAAGTTCCTGCCACGCAAATCGAGGTTGATATTCTCAAACCTCGAGCTTTTCACTAAAACGGATACAATGAGTTTTTCCGGGAGTTACATCTTTCTAGCGACTCTATTGGGGATTAAATATTTAACTCGAAAACATAAACTTGGCTTTTAAAACGTTTGTATCACGTTTTCAACTTAATAGGTTTGTCTTCATAGGTACAACACCTAAAAGACGCATATGTTTTATGTTATTTAAAGTCTTTATGTGTAAAGAGTATATCACCCTCTTCTTACTTGCGAAGAAGTACACGGTCGGGATCGGTACTTCTACACCTATGTGAAAAAAATGTCAATGAGGAATGACAACTTGTTACAAATCAAGTGATGTTGTGGGAGGAAAACTAGAATGCACGAGATCGACCCCACCCTTTGGCCATGAATCGTCCGATAGGATGCAGGCATTGTGGGGGGAATTCCCAATTGAGTTGATATTTCCTAGTTTATGGTAGTGGTTTTACCCCCTCCACTATCGGTGAATGATACTCTCTTATGATTCTCATTAGAACAAAAAACATAATTACTATCACCAAGTCGGTTATTTGTCATGTCTAGACAACCAAAACCTCGTCACTATAACCCCTTATGTGACTACTATATGTGTATGCATGTATAGTTTAAGTGAGCATCTCGAACATATTCCTTCTTTTCAAAACAAACGCATGTTTATAAACGTTTCGAATTTCTAATCTCAAACAATGTCCATGTTGATGGATGTCGAGTTAATCCCATGGATTGACAGTTTTCACAAAAACGAGTGAAACCATGGGATTTACGGACTCACCCCCATCATGAAATTCATAAACTTTAAAATAAATGTCACCTTCATGATGCAAAGAAGATGGAGCTATACAAGACGGGTATATCCATAGAGGAGTTTCGAACTATCTTAATGATGTACAACAAGAATGTTCTGCATTTAAAACTATTTGTGGAATAAATGTCCCTAAGGAAGCTCTTATAAGAGGAATGCGGATATACAAAAACAACATCTGAAATAATGCTCAAGAAAAATGTCATTGATTTCCAGAAATAGACAAAAATGAAAATCAGGAATGGACTAATTCCCCTAACTATGGGATCAACCTGTTGGCCCATTCTTCATGGCTCTAGTAGATGATAAGCCCTCCTCCAAAATCATGGAGGTAGCATACCACATGCGTAGGAGAAACAAAGACCCCACAAATATCATCTTAGCTAAAACACTCATGGGTTTGAATGACTCGTTCTTAACCTCTATTGTGAATAAAAGAGGCTCACCTTTTATTCTCTACATCTGGTTGCTTGACAAGCTTGGACACATGCTGTCAGTATGTCCCAAAGAAATCTTATCCCCTTCTCTTTAATATCGAAAAAAGAGGAAGGCTTCACCTGGACCCCTCTTGGAAAATGATTATGAAGTTAAGGATTTTTATCCCATGGTATCCTATTAAGAAAATGGCATACATGATGAATGATGAACTCATGATAATGATTATGGGCTTAGAATGGGTTACCTCTTACTACACTCACGACCTCTACAAATAGTTTGGTCGTGACTTCATATCCCTTTACTCGGGCAATATCATTGTTATAGACCGGACAATTGATAACAAGGCATATATGAGGTACCTTGAGAAATGGCATAACGCCTCTCATATGGGTATTCCAAAAGAACGAAAGAATAATCTAACTATCATTCTTGAAGAATACAAGAGGGTCAAGAAGAATGAAAAAGAGGAAGCTTATAGTGTAGGGACAAGCTATAGTAGAACTACAAGTATGTGACCTCCGTCAACACTTTTTCCCTTTTAGACTCTCTTTGTAAAATATCAACAAGAGAGTCTTGTCTGTAACAATCTAAGTGAGTATGTGAATACAACAACTCTATGTTTGTTTATCGAATCACAAAAAGAGATGCTCACTCTTTATGATTTATTTTATATGTAGGTGCATTGCATTTGTACTTTGTTGCAACTGCAAAACCCTCAACTCTTTCTCTTCGTAATAGTCCACGACTACGACAAGCTGACACAGCCCCAGAAAGAGAGATCCAAAAACCAGATATTTTATACACCACTAGATAGTCGAAGAACTCCCAATACCTTAATTGGTCTCTATAACTAAATTCTCGCGTTGATCACAACTTCATTAGCTAATTAGAAAATTTCGTCTACATCCCAAAACATACCTTCTTCTCCTTGATTTTCTAACTAGGCATTCCTGGTTATGTTCACTCCTACTAATCAAATAGCTCAAAAAGAAGTCTCTCTCTACGAAGATTCCAAAGAGGATATCGACCTAACCACACGGGTACATAATGAGGAGGTCATCAACCCTTAGAATCACAAGAAAAATATTTTAGTGACTAACCAACCACCGCTAAGGGTTCGTCTACTAATTGGTGATTTAGGGTCTAAGATCATGCTGAAATGTGTAATCGAATATTTAAGAATGCACCCTTGAAGACCGCAAAGTTCATATAGAGTGAGTCAAAGTCAAAGATAATGTCAAAAGGCGTAGTCGAATGTTTAAGTATGGTGGAAAAAAACTATAGTCGAATACTTAGGGATGTTGGGAATTGAGTGTATTTGAATGCTTTCAGTATAATGAGAAATAGGAATGGAACGGTTAATAATATATTATTAAAGAATAATTTAGATGATATTTTTTTTTTTACTTTTTAGTATTAAAATTATTAATTATTATATATATATATATATATATATATATATATATATATATATATATATAATCCATAAAATATAATAAATTTTTATTAATTTAATTTATGTTTCTATGTATATTTTAAAAAATATATAAAATAGAAAAAAATATTTAACTAATAGGTTAAGTTTTAACGTGATGGAGATTTTTTAAATTTTTTTATTATTATAAAAAATTAAAATAATATCTTATACTTGAAATAATATTTTAGAATTTTCCAAAAAGTTTAAAAGGAAAAACATTAGTTTGATAGAGATGAAATTAATAATATTAGAAATAAAAAGAGTGATATCGGTGGAAAGAATGAGTTGGTTTGCCAATAGTAATATTAATTAAAAAATATATTTTAAAAAATAAATATTAATATTTAAGGGTATTAATATTAATATTTTTTAAAATACAAATATTTTTACATATTTTAAATAATTTATAATATAAATATATATATATATTTAAAAAATTTTAAAAATTTATTTAAATTAAACAAAAATATAAAATTTTATTTAACTAAAATATGTTAAGTTTTTAAGTAATTGAAAATTATTTTAGGTTTATTTATTATAAAAAAACAAAATGAAACATTATGTACATGTAATAATATTTTAGAATTGATTGAAAATATAAAATAAAAATTATCACATATTTTTATATTTTACTATATTTTATTATATATATATATATATATATATATATATATATATATATATATATATATATATAACTTGATAATGTAATGTTTGAAAATTTTTAAAAAATTGTTAGAAGTAATAAAAAATTAATTGTAAATATTAATGATATTAGTGATTAAAATATGTAAATAAAATATGAATAAATTGATTTACCAATTATAATATTTTTGTAAAAAAATGTTTAAAAAATGCATATTAATATTTAAGGTAATTAATATTAATATTTTTGTAAATAAAATTTTAAATAATTTATTTTTAAAAATTATTAATATTATTTTTTAATAATAAGATATTTTATGATAAAGAATTATTAAGTAAAATGATATTTTAAAATAATTATTTAATAAATATTTAAATAAAAAACTAATATATTTAACATAATATTTTTTTCTTTTAATTTTATTCTTTTAAAATTATTAATTATTTATATGTATATAAATGCATACAAAATTCTTTATAATATTATATATATATATATATATATATATATATATATATAAATAAATCAAATAATAAATCTAAAAAACAGTAATAATTCTCTACAAATTTGGTGAAAAATGTTAAAAATAAACTAAATAAAAATGTACATAAACTCTATGGGTAAGTTGACTTATTTCATAATTGTAAAATGGAAATGTGTTCTTAGTGGACTTTTTTGTGCTGATGTAAATAGTCATGCGCAAAAAAAGATTCTTCAATACCCAAATGTCCATGCCCATGCTGTAGACCTCTAATTTAATAATCAGTTTGTTAAATTGTTATTAAATTCACAATGACATGTATATATAATATATTATTACTGTTATAAATATTATTTATTACCAAAATTTAATATTATTTATTAAATAATTTAAAATAAATTAATTAAACAATTTATTGTTCATATATTTCAAATTCAATTCATACTAAAATTAACCGATTAAATAAAAAAATAACTATAAAATCAATTCCCATAATTAAACGATTAAATGAAGAGATATCTATAAAATCAATTCCTAATTAGCTCGCATTTTACATAGTCCACTTAAGAAAAACAATTTTTTATTCTAAAATAATAATAATATGAATTTTATAGTCACTTTTTGCAATATTTAAAAATATTTTTATTATTATTATTATATATATATTTTTTCAGTCATAAAATCTTATGAACTGTTTTGATAAGTGTTTCATCTTGACAATAAAATTATATGATTTAACAAAAATAGTTTTGGATTTATTGAAAGAAATCTCAAATATTAGGGACGGACTTAGGATTTCGAACTGAGATAGGCTTGAAAAAAATTTAGGGTGGCTTAAAATAATAAATAAAAAATTTTGAAAAAAACATATATATAAAAGTAAGTTTTACAATTTTTTTAATAATTAAATAAAAAAAATGAATTATATTAAATTTTTTTAAGAAATCAAGGGTAATGTCATATTTTTACCATAAAAAAAAAAAATAATTTTTTTTTTTGGAGTGGGCTTCAACCCACCGGAACCCCTACATAGATTCGTCCCTAACATAAACCATTATACTAAAAAAAAAACAAGATTGAAGATCTAAATATTTAATTTTAATTGCTTACAACAGAACAGAATACCTTAACAAACAGGCCCTTCCGAACTACCTTACTAAAATGTTGGGTTTGAGTTAGCCAAGAGTCGTCAGATTAAATGTCTCTTTATCCAACGGTCGTTATTGACTTTACAATCACTATAAATTTGATGGCCAATTCTTCTTACACCTACTTCTCCGCATTTCTCATTTTCTCTCTCAGTGTTGATCTAAGCAATTCCAATGGCCACTATTCAGTCCGTCAATGCGAGGCAGATCTTCGACAGCCGTGGAAATCCCACAGTCGAGGTTTGAATTTGATTTGGTGTATATCGTTGTTTGAATCTTGAACATAGATCTTTTCATTCACAAACAGATTTGCTGTTTGGAATTTGTTGATTGTGGCTTCTCATGATCTGTCATAGCTTCTTCACCCCGTTGATTATCTAGTCTAGCGATTCAGAAAAAAATAAAATAAGAGCAATAAGAAAAACCGATAATCGACTAGGCTGATTAGAAGGGTTCATTTTTCCTTATGTTCATTTCCTTTGAACGTGCAATTAGTTGGTTTGCGATAGATCTGAGATGTTTTTTTTTTGTATTCCAAATGAGTTCTGTTTTTGCATAAATTCATGAACATAAGATAGTTAGTGTATTTTCAGAAACTAATAACAAAATTTGCACATCTCTGGTAAGAAAGGTTGAGAGATATTTGACCAAATTCGTCAGATATCCTTTTAGCAAATAAATAAGGGAAACACAGCTCATTAGATCTAGATTCTATTGAGCCCGTATTGATTAATTTCGGAAAACCAGTATTACCCAACTTTATCAATCACATATACCATTTGGCCTAGAAGCTTGTGAATTAACTGCTTGAAAACACCCAACTGATTTGTGATGCCATTGCTTGTGATTGGGTTTTGACATTTGAAAGGGGTTATGTCCTTATAGGTTGATATTCATTTGTCTGATGGTACTCTTGCTAGAGCTGCAGTTCCAAGTGGTGCATCGACTGGTAAGATTGTTATATCTCTTCTGGTTCTTGTCAAACAAATATTGTGTCTGAGAAATTTAGTATTTCTTAATATACTTGAATTGAATGTTTACTGCATTCAACTCTGGTGGCCATTAGTTTTCACTTTAATGGAACATAATTGATATGTCATCTAGTATTAATTTAAAGCACATACTACATATCATCTTAATAGAGTATGGAATTGTATGGTTTCATCTTTGGAAGTGCAACTTGTTTTCACAAATGATGAAATCACAACTGTATGGTAATTGTTGATGAAGGATATATATTCCCTTGAGATACATACGTCAATGTGTTACTGAATGCTGACGTTTGAACATGGTTGTCCCTTCCTAAAATCCCACTGTTTTTGACTTCTTAGACTTGTGCAACCCGACCGAACACATGCCATTTGAAAATTATGACTGCATCATAAAATGTTGATACCAAAACTTGTCTCTTGCCTAAAACTGAATAAGCTGTTGAATAGCTGATCTTATAAAATGTTGGAGCAGTTATGTAAGTTCTCACAATTAGGAGCCGAGATTTGCTGATTAATGTGAAAGTTCATTTCAGGAATCTATGAGGCCCTTGAACTAAGAGATGGTGGATCAGACTACCTTGGTAAAGGTGTTTCCAAGGTTAGTACTACTATTTCTTTGCAAATGTTAGTGCTGATTTTTAGCTAAATGGTAAAAACTGAGATTTATTGTTTGTTATCCTCCTGGGTAATTGTAGGCTGTGGATAATGTTAACACAATCATTGGCCCTGCTCTTGTTGGCAAGGTTTGTTATGCTCTTGTTGGTTAAGTAATAATTTGTTGATTTTTCTATGTAATCTTCTTTACTTATATAAATCCATATTATTGAATTTCTCTTATACATACAATTTAGCAATAGCTATAATTAATGTTTTATTTTGGAGAAGGGAGAGAATAAATCATGCTTTGCCTAATAGTCTACATCTTAGTTAATCTTCTTCATCAACCCAATGAGAATAAGACAATGAACCTAAAACTATCATACTACATGCAATACGAATTTCATGCGGTGCAATCACACGCCCATCAAAGAAAACTAAGTTTTATCGAGAGACTGCAGGACACAATAATTCTATCTGTTTAATTTTCTACCATTGCTATCTCATGCAAAGTGTGGAATTTCACAATCAGGACCCAAGTGACCAAGTTGGTATTGATAACCTCATGGTTCAACAGCTGGATGGAACTGTAAATGAGTGGGGTTGGTGCAAGCAAAAGGTATTTTGTTTAGGCATAATCCACTTTTTTTATATATAAAAGATCTCCCATAGATATCCATAAATGCTAATTATATTTATACCATGATTTTTAGCTTGGTGCAAATGCTATATTAGCTGTGTCACTTGCTGTGTGCAAAGCTGGGGCTAGTGTTAAGAAGATTCCTCTTTACAAGGTATTCTAGTAGAAAAGTTTTTTATTCTAGAATCATATTGATGTATCATCACTGTTCTATTTTTACCCACTTCTGGTTAATAACAAATATTTTTTCTATAAATGATATCTTAGGGGTTGATGTGGATTATTTGGATTTAATCTAAATAAACCACCCTCACATCATCTATCACTTCTATCAAATCATCAACATACAAAATATCTTTGCTTTTATAATTTATAACATTTTCAAATACTAATACAAAGGATATTTTAAGTCATTTAACCCAAATAATCTACTTCTTCATCAATCAAATCTCTCTTCTAAAAATATCGGTTTATTTCAAAGAAACCCTACATCAAACAAGCTCTCACACTTGAATTCTTTGCTTATACTAATCTGTAGTCTGTTTCATTTTGTCTGATGGGTGATATTGATGACTGCAGCACATTGCAAACCTTGCTGGAAACAAGAAGTTGGTGTTACCTGTTCCTGCTTTTAATGTGATCAATGGTGGATCACATGCAGGAAACAAACTTGCTATGCAGGCATGTGCGCTCATCATTCTATTTGCACTTCTTAAACATCCAATATTTTGCTTGTTCTGAATCAAGTGCCAAATATTCTTTCAGGAGTTCATGATTCTACCTGTTGGAGCTTCCTCGTTCAAAGAGGCGATGAAAATGGGTGTGGAAGTTTATCACCATTTGAAGGTGGATTTTGCGTTTTGGTTAAATGCAAATATTTGATGTTATTCCTTGCAAGTTCCTTGCTGTTCTTAACCATTGGTAATTTCAGGCTGTCATTAAAAAGAAGTATGGTCAGGATGCAACAAATGTGGGTGACGAAGGTGGATTTGCCCCAAATATTCAGGTCTATTTACTTTTTATTTTTCATCAAAAGGATGTCAGACAATTGGTATCGGTCTTTGGGATCTGAACTGCACATTGATGTCAATTTTCAAACATTTTGTTTTATGTCCATTCAGGAGAACAAGGAAGGACTTGAATTGTTGAAGACAGCTATTGCTAAAGCTGGTTATACAGACAAAGTATTGTGTCTACAATGAAATTCATTTTTTTTTTCTGTCTATATATGATCAAATAAGCTTAACAGGAAAATGAAATTGATTTTAGGTGGTCATTGGTATGGATGTTGCTGCATCTGAGTTTTATGGAACTGATAAGACTTATGATCTGAACTTCAAGGAAGATGTGAGTTTCTTAATTTGTTATATTGTTTATTTATGATTTTCTTTTAGATGCTTGACTAGAGTGCTGGCTATAGACAATTTCTTCAGTTAAAACTATCAATTAACACAAGAAGAAAGATGGTTACAAAGTATACAATGGAAAAGAAAAAGACCCTTTCCTCACAATCTTTACACCTGAAAACAATCCAAATATTAGGGTGGTGTATGATAACACAACTTATCATTTAATCTTAATAATAACTCCTTATTTTGATTAAGTTCATTTGCTAATTGTTTTTAAATTTACTTAATTATTTAGATTCAACTCAAATTAATCTAAAAGAAGATAAGTTATCTGGCTTAATTTGTTACTATGAGTGTCCAAAAAAAACAAAATCCGTTTTTAGTATCACATTTTATTTAATCAATTTAGATATCAAGCACTTTAAAATTAAATATTCTTATTTGGTTTATTCAACATTAATTTGAGACACCTAAGTCTTAATTGACACCCAATTTTCAGTTTTATCCAACGCACTCTAGATGTAATTTCAACTCACCTTATATATTGTCCATGTTTATACTAATATTACATTGAGTAATTTTGCACTTTTTTTTGGGTATGAAAGTGGCATATTTTCTTCATTCTAAGAACTTGACTTTATTGCTTATGCATTGCAGAACAATGATGGATCACAAAAGATTTCAGGGGACAAGCTTAAAGATCTCTACAAGTCTTTTGTGGCAGATTACCCCATTGTATCAATTGAAGATCCATTTGACCAAGATGACTGGGAGCATTATGCCAAGATGACTAGTGAAATCGGTGACAAAGTACAGATTGTGGGTGATGATCTCTTGGTAACAAACCCTAAGGTACGTACATAAATCGATCTTTCAAGTCTGATTCCTTAAAAGAGATTCCTTACTTACATGTAAAAACACTCAGAGTTTGTCCTATTTTATGTTTGACAGAGAGTGGAGAAAGCTATCAAGGAGAAATCTTGCAATGCTTTACTCCTTAAGGTATCAATGACTCCATGTCTTTTAACAGAGAGTTAGTTGAATAAACATTTTGAATTTAACTCATTTCGTTTGTACTTGATCTTGATAGGTTAACCAAATCGGTTCTGTAATGGAGAGTATTGAGGCTGTTAAAATGTCCAAGCATGCTGGATGGGGTGTGATGGCTAGTCATAGAAGGTCTACTCCCTATAGATTAATATTTTATTTTTAAAAAAAGTCTCAAGATGCTAATGGAGGTAAGTTTCATTTGAATTTTGCAGTGGGGAGACTGAAGACACATTCATTGCTGATCTGTCTGTGGGTTTGGCCACGGTAATCTTTAGTTTGTAGAAGTGCCATATTTTGATTTAAACTAAAATTTCTTTTTTGTTTATCTAATGTTTGCTTTGGATGGTTTTTCAGGGACAAATCAAGACTGGAGCTCCTTGTAGATCAGAGCGTCTTGCTAAATACAACCAGGTTTTTGCATTTACGCATTTTCATCAATGTTTGGATTTTTAGTTATTGGAAATACCCTTCATTTACCTAAAATATCACAATGTTCTTGCATTACAGAGGAAATAGTTAAATATATGAGACACTTAGTAGAATCTCTTTTTCAAAACAATATCAACTTTTTTTCAATAAAAGTTTAATGATCTGCTCATCGGCAATAATGTTTATTAATTGCTGTAGTTGTTGCGGATTGAAGAGGAGCTGGGTTCGGAAGCAGTTTATGCCGGGAAGAACTTCCGAGTGCCCGTTGAGCCCTATTAGAGTCGGGAAGAGTTGCGATTGAGTCTATCTCTCATTAATGTTGTTGCAGGCAGCAGCAAAATAAGCTATTTTACTTACTATCATTGAGTGTCTTATCTGACAAACAAATAAGTTCTCTAAATTTTTGTTCTATTCTTGCTTGCAAGATTATTACATTGGAGAAATTGCCTACTCTTCAATTAATGGTTTTGTTATTGCAAATCCAACTGTATTTGGAAAGGAACAAATATGGATTAGGGATTAATAACGAGTTTACAATTCTCCATGTGTTACTTTTCTTTTTTCCAAATTGAAATTCCCAAATACAAAATAAAACTCTTAAACGAATCTATTTAAAAAATGGCTGTGTTTAATAAAATTATATATATAAATAAATGAGACTAACAAATTATATATATATATATATATATATATATATATATATATATATATATATATATATATATATAAACAGTGAATAAAAGAATATATATATGTTTAGTTTTCTAGTTTATAATTAATTTTTATATAATTATATATTTATTTTATAATGCTTGATCTTTTATATATAATATTAATTTATTTATTTTGAGAGTAACAAGTTTAGTTTTATTTTTATTTTTAAAATAAACTTTATATTTTAAATTATATTTTTTAATAATTTTTATTTAATTCTATATAAATAAGTGATTATAAATATCCGTTATTAAATATACATATTTTAAATAATTACTTAATATATAAGTTAAGTTAAAAGGTCACGCCATGGATTCATTCAAAAGTTTAATTAAAAAATAAAACTACTTATCAAATAAAAATAAATGTTTAATAAGTCAAGTTATCAAATAACCACTTAATTTATATATAAATGTTTAAACTTAAATTAAATGCATCTAAAGTTTTGTTTTTTTTCTTCATTACATAAATAGATTAATAAAAAAAAAATTCAAAGACTAATCTTATTTCATTAGATTGAAATGATACTATAGAGATAATAGATCACCATTCTTTATAATTCATATTCCACTTTCTTAATCAAGATATCTACTAGGTTCAATTCTGATTAGAAATTGATAGAAAACTTAGATGTTTTGGATCAAATCTAACTTATGCGAACGAAAAGGCATTTAAGAAAAAATTATATAGATAATTTTTGTTTTCTAACTAGCTAGCCTTTATGCCTTTTGATATATATATATATATATATATATATATATATATATATATATATATATATATATATATATATATATATATATATATATATAAAGTTAATTAAATAATTGGTTAAACCAGCTCAAATTAATGACCTAATCTAAAATATAATTTTTACTCTAGCACAAATTATTAAAATTCAGCCCAAACACCTTAATTTCTTAAACAACTGCCATAAGATATGACATGAAAATAAAACATGACATTGAGAACCTTTCAAGTTGATTAAATGCGGGATGTCACAACGAGGTATTAAATTTCATTTATTACAAACTTTTTGTTTTTTTTAAATAATTAAATTCGGTTAGTATATCATTTAACACGCATCTCCGATATTAAGGGGAGCTCGATTCAAATAAGTGAATGAGAATAATAATGAGATTGATAAATGTGTGGAATGAGAATGAAAATGAGTATAATTGATAGTAGTAACACAAAAAATATTGTGTATATTATCATAAATAAAAAAATGATCTATTATTAGAGAAATATATTATCTATAAAAGATAAAGTTACGTAATATTACAAAAAGAAGATAAAATAACAAGAAAATATCTTATTTATATTTGTTGAGTTGATGCTCAAATCGATATTTCAAATTTGAGGATTTTGAAATCAAGAGATGGATTTTCTTTGATATTACTTTCATAAAAAAAAAGAACAATCATTGTCTTCAAAATAATTTTATAAAATAGAAGAAAAATAAAGTTTATAAAATCTTCGTATGATTTATTACAAATTTTATAATAATGATATGAAATTTTGATCATACATTGATTAAAAGTGAATGTGACAATTATATATATCATGATGACGATGCAAATTATTTCATTACGTGTCTTTTGTACAATAATTTTATAGTTGAAAATTATGATAAAATAATTAAATCCTATAAGCATGTGAATTGCACTACACAAAATATCATGTTTTTATCAAATCATATATTTATATTGTTAAGTGAAAGACTTTACATCTACAAGTGAATATGTTTACACTTAGAAGTGCAATCGACGTATGAAAATATTCTAAGAAAATTATTGTAACGTCCAGGGGACGACGATGACACCTCCTGGTCCCCATATCTTAGCACGTGTCGCGGCGAGACAGACACGTAGCAATATGGGGGGGAAGATATCATATCGCGGGATAACTTGAGATTCGATGCATTTCAACCTTGGTTTATGTTGGGTATTGGTTGACCCAACATTGTGGCCCAATCTCTAGTAACCCGCTTATTGAACTTGACCTAATAATATAAATAGATACTACTCTTTTGGTGGGAGGCAGATGTCAAATTTCTTTGTGGTGTTTGGATGCTAAAGAGAGGAATGCCTCCATTGTGTGAGATATTAGTACAACGGAATCGATAAACAAGAGGACTGAACCAAACTCCAATCGCATTCACACCCAACAGTGGTATCAAAGCTAGGGTTTGTAATTGAGGTTTGAGATTGGGTTGGAGGATATAAGTTATCTTCACCAATAAACGTAGATTTGTCCTATATTTCTTCTTTAATCCTCTTGCTTTTATTCTCTACTTCTGCTGCTACCGGAGGAAAAAGAAAGTTGTTTCCGCCTCTAGAGAAGAATTCGTTGCTGTCATGTTTAACCATTATCGGTGTAGCGTTTGTCGTGACCGTTGAGAATCAAAGCTGTCGCCGTGCCGTTGTCGTGCCCTGCTGTGCCGTTGTTGAGAAGACGAAACAGCAAATCACCGAGCGGGGTGGGTAAGTCGAAACTTTCTTTGAGTTTCGCAAGGTATCATAGCTTGAACCCTCCTATTAATTTCTACCAATTGATTGTTGATTGCTTTTAATTTGTTTGATAGCATGTCTGGTGTTAATCAACATGGTATGGTTCCATTTGACGAAAAATTGATTTTAGCATTTGGAAACAAAAAATTAAATGTGTTTTGATTCAAAAAAAATGTTTTAAAGTTGTTAGTTAGGCTTATGCGGTTATTGATACCGTTGAGAAAAATAGTGAAATGAATGAAAATGCTTGTGCCTCTATATACTTGAATTTATCTGATTCTGTGATGAGAAAAATTGGTAATTTAGAGTGTGCAAAAACCTCGTGGAATAAATTGTCTGAACTTTATACTGAAACCACTCTACCTAATAAAATGTTCTTACTTGAAAAGTTTTTCAAATTTAGATTGGATATGTCCAAGGACATTGAAGATAATCTAGATGTTTTCACTAAACTTATTTCTGATATTAAGTTGTGTGGTTATTCCCCCATTGTCTTGTTGAATGTTATTCCTGATTATTTTAATGATGTGAAGTCTGCCATTAAGTATGACAGAGACCGTGTCAATCTTGATATTGTTGTCAATGGTCTTAAGAGTAAGGAGTTAGATTTAAGACACTCTGAGAGGGATAAACAGTCTGGTGGGGAAGTCATGCATGTGAGGGGTAGATCTCAGGGTAGGTCGTGTGCCCAAAAGAATGTCAGTAATGAGAGTTCTGGTAAGAAATCTCATCCTGCTAGTAAAAGTTGATCTAAGTCTAGGTCTAGTGCTAGAAAGTGTTATAATTGTCTTGAGTCTGGTCATTTTATCAAGGACTGTCCTAAGCCTAAGAGAAATTAGCATGTTGAAAATGCTAATGTAGCTGTTTGTGAGGGCAATTTGGGTGATATTTTTATGATTAATAATCTATGTGATTATGCTAGCTTGAACTCTATGTTATCTGATTCTTTGTGCAAATCTAATTGGCTAGTTGACTATGCTTGTACTTTCCATGTGACTCCATTTAGAGATTTGTTTTCGAACTATAAAGAGATTGAACATGGTTTTGTGTCTATGGCAAATTCAAAAAATTACAATGTGTTAGGAATAGGTGATGTATGCCTAAGGTTTTTTTGTGGTTCTGTATTTACTTTGAAGAATGTGAGGCATGTTCCTGATTTGCGTTATAATTTGTTGTCTTGTGCATCTCTTGAGAATGATGGTTTGGAAGGAAAGTGGGGGAAGAGTGTTATGAAAATTTTACGTGGGTCTTTTGTTATCTTTACTGCTAAAAAGATGAACAATCTGTATGTGTGTCATGCTGAGACTGCTTGTGACTCTGTGAACTCTGTTATTGGTGATAAATCTATTCTTTGGCATAATAGATTAGGTCACATGAGTAACAAAGGTCTAGTAATTTTGCATAAAGGTGGTCACTTTGATAGTAATAAATTGTCCCTCATCCCCTTCTGTGAATTATGTGTGCTAGGAAAATAACATAAGGTGAATTTTCCCATCTCCTCTTACCCAAATGTGTCTAAGTGTACTGATATCCTTGAATATTTACATGCTGATGTGTGGGGTCCCTATAGTGTTGCTACACATAGAGGGAACCAATATTTTATGTCCATCATTGATGATTATTCTGGGAAAGTTTGGGTGTTATTATTGAAACATAAGTTTGATGTTTTTGAAAAGTTTAAAGAGTGGAAGATTTTGATTGAGAATCAAATAGGTAAGAGAATCAAAAATCTTAGAACAGATAATGGTCTTGAGTTCTGTAATAAACAGGTGAATGATTTATGTGCTACTTGGGGTATTAAAGACATAGGTCTGTGTCGTACACACCACAGTAGAATGGTGTTGCCGAGAGAATGAATAAGACACTTCTAGAGAGGGTGAGAGCTATGTTAGCGTCATCTGGGTTGTCTAAGAAGTTTTGGGGGATGCTTTGCATACTGATCCTTATTTAATAAATAGGTCCCCTAGTGTTCCCTTGGGAAATGTCCTGAATCTGTGTTTTCAGGTAAACTTCTTGATTTGAGCAACTTGAAATTTTTTGGTTGTGTTGGCTATGTGTATCAGAAGGTTGACAAGTTGGAGCCTAGGTCCAAGAAATGTGTGTTCTTAGGCTACCCTAAAGGGGTAAAATGTTATAGGCTTTGGGATAGGAGTGAACCTAGGCTTAGGATTGTGATAAATAGAGATGTTGTCTTTAATGAGAATGATTTTCCTTGCTTATCTATGTCCCCCACTCTTGTTAATGATGCTCCTAATAAGGTGGAGCATGTGCATGTAGTTTTTGATCAACCTGCTGAACATGATGTGAATGTTCTCAATGAAGTGGAACATGATAATGTGCATGATATTGATGATTTGCATGACTATCAACTTGCTAGGAATAGAAGTAGAATTAGAAATGTTAGAATGCCTGCTAGATTTAGGGATGATAATTTGAATGATTACAATATATCTGAATTTGCTTTTAACATGTTTGAAACTCTAGACTGTAATGAGCCTAACTCTTACAAAGAAGCTTTGAGGTCTAAGTTTTCTACTAAATGGATTATTTCTATAAATAATGAGATGAATTCCCTAAGAATCAATGATACTTGGAAACTTGTTCCTAAACCTCATAATTGCTCCTTAGTGAATTGCAAGTGGTTGTATAAGGTGAAGCAAGAGTCTGAAAAAGTTAGATTCAAGGCCACGTTAGTAGCCAAGGGATTTACTCAAAAGGAGGGAATAGATTATGCTGAATTTTTTGCTCTTGTTGTCAAATTCACTACTGTTATAATTATGCTAGCTTTAGTTGCTCACTTTGATTGAGAATTTAAGCAAATGGATGTTACTACTGTTTTCTTACATGATGAACTTTATAAGAATATTTATATGCATCAACTTGAGGGGTTTGTTGACCCCCAGTTGCCTGATCATGTTTGTTTGTTAAAAAAAGTCTTGTATGGTTTAAAACAATCTCCTAGGCAATGGAATATCAAGTTCGATAAGTGCATGCAATCTTTGATGTTTAAAAAAAGTTCTTCTGATCATTGTCTTTACTTCAAGAATATAGACTCTGTGCATGTATTTCTTTTATTGTATGTGGATGACATGTTGATTGTTAGCCCATGTTTGAAGTCTGTTATGCATGTGCAAAAATCGCTTTGTGAAAATTTTGACATGAAAGACTTAGGTGATGCTAAGAAGATTTTGGGCATGAATATCATTAGAGATAGAACAAAATTTTCTCTTGTGTTGAAGAAAAGTGCATATGTTGCTAAAATTTTGAGTAAATTTTCGATGTCTGATGTTAAATCTGTGAATGTGCATTTTGCTTCCCACTTTGTGTTAAGTAAGAATCAGTCTCCTAAGACTGAAACTGAAATAACTGAAATGAAGAATGTGCCTTATTCCAATGCTATAGGATCTGTTATGTATCCGATGTTGAGAAACTGAGGGAATATGAAGAATCTGCCAGACGTATTCAAGAGGAAGAGACCGCAAATGCTGAGGCCGCTAAATAAGCTGATGAAAAGGTTGCCCGACGTATTCAGGACGAGGTAAATGCGGATGAAGCTGGCATGCAAGCAAATACTACAAAAAGCCTAAAGCATATAAACGAAAGAATACTACTCAACTCAGGGTTGCGGCAGATAATATGACATTGTCCCAATATAATGCCCAAGTTGCGAATTAACTATTTAAATAAGAAACTAATTGTGGCAAAATAATAATATGCAGACTAAACCGACTTTGGACTTAAGAAAGATCGGCTTCCGGAGGTTATCGACTTTTGGAAGTTATCGGATCTCAGAAGTTCGGTATTCGGAAGTTCGGTTTTCAGAAGTTCGGCATTGAGAAGATTGGCTTTCAGGTTATCGGCTTTCGGAAGTTATCAGATCTTAGAAGTTCAGTATTCAGAAGTTTGGTTTTCAAAAGTTCGGCATTCAGAAGATCGGCTTTCAGGTTATCGGCTTTTGGAAGTTATCGGATCTTAGAAGTTTGGTATTCAAAAGTTCGGTTTTCAGAAGTTCGGCTTTCAGGAGTTCGGCTCTCGGAAGCTCGACACTCACAAGTTCGGCTTTCGGAAGAATTCAACTTTTTTATCCGGCTTTCCAATCATCGGTTCTCTTCAAGTGAATCAGGCACTCCACATTTCAGAATTCCATGAAGCGTGTAAGATGTTATATTCACTGCTTCCCAAAATATAAATACCTTTCTAGTAGCAGCAAAATCAACTTTACACTACATCAGAATTTATTTCCATTTTGGTGCAAGTCTGAGGAAAACCTTTTGATAGCAGCTATCTTCTATCACAGTTCAGACTATCAAGAGCACCAAAAGACAAACTATCATTGCTGTATGCTTCTAGGAAATGATAATCCATTTAATGACATCATTAACCTATTATAATCAAAGTGCAAGCAATATCAAAGAATATCTCTTATTTTGTACTATTCTAGACTTTAACCAATCAAAGAGAAGAATAGTGGTCTCTTGAATTAGATATAGTCGTTGAAGTCACAAATATATCCGTTGATATATTTGCCTACTTAAGAAGACAAAATTCAATCTACTTCGACACATTTTTCTGACACTTTTTCTCTTTGCTAACAAATCGCTCAAGCTTTCGAAACTTACAAGTTCTAAAAGAGTGTGTTAGAATCTCAAGTGTATTACAGTACTACATATTCTGTGTGAGTGGTGAGCATTATAAGTTGACAGAATTTGTTTCTGTTCAACGGAGTGTGTATATTGAAATGTCAAAAACAGGCAGTAACTAAGCCTTGGTTGTTCGACTAAGTCTGTGTACGTGTTGTAAACAAACTAAATCTTCTAGTGTATTCTTCCCAATGTTGAGAAGAAGGAGCGACATATGAGTTTTACTCCGAACATCCATAAATCTTGTGTTGTGTCTTTTCTTCCTCATTATCCTCTAAATCGGCCATCTGCTACTTCAAGTTGAAACAAACACTTCCGCACTTAAACTCGGTTCAAGAGTTTGTGATAACTTGCGAAGAATAAAGATCGATATTAACCTCTAACAGGGTTATTATCAATCGACGTGTGTATAAACGTTAACCTTTGTGAGACCCCAGTCTACTTTGATAATCCGATCATAACAAAATGTTATTTACAAACGTTTTTTTTTGTGTGTTTTTTGAATTGAATATTTTTTACACATTTTAATTTGTTAAAAATGTTTTCGGTGACTAAGAAATATGTAATTTATGAAAGATTTGAAAAAATTTGAAGTGGGTTAAATTTGGTATTTATTTTATCCCCATTTAATATAAGTCAAGTTAGGCGTTAGGCGTTTGTGTTAACTTGATATGAGAACGAAAGAAAAAAGTTGAAAACTAGTCTTAGGATTATAAATGTTACTTAACAATAATTTTAATATATATGAATGAATCAACATGAATTTAGAGCCCGATTAAAATTCGAAACTAAACTTAGGATTATAAATGTTACTTAACAATAATTTTAATATATATGAGCTATTTTTATGAATGAATCGACATGAATTTAGAGACCGATTATCGATCAATAACCATCCTCGAACTTTACGGATATTTCAGTTTTATTCTATCACGACTACCCCATCCGGTGTGGAGAATACCCAATACTATCCTTATAAAGAACTTTATAAAAAAATACTAATAATTGTATTATTATATAATAAGATGAAATATTATACATACTCTATTCAAAACTATCTTAATATGACTTTGAACCTCATTTAAAAGTAAGTAATAAAAACATGAGAATAATTATACAATATCTTCTAAAGAAATGAAAATTCAAGAGCTATAATCTAATAATAACGTTTTAATTTCTCATCAATGATTTCCAAATTAAGGTAATTAAAATTAATAATTTATTTAAACTTGTTAAGCATTTGTAAATACGTAAAATATATAATTTATTTTAAAAAATATTTGTTATATATTAATATTATTATATATATAATTCAATATAAAATTAATTTAAAAAACAATTATAAATAAAATAAGTTATAATTACAAAATTAATTATATTAGTTCATTTATCTGAATTTTTTTTTTTAATTTGTAATATTAATTCACTCTAATTATATAAAATTTTATTTAATCGTAAAATTAAAATAATTTATAAAAATGTAAAAATTTTAGAATTTTAGATCATAAATTTAAAATGGTAAGAGTTTACTTAAATCAAAATCGTTGGTCCATTTTAAAATCATAAAATCATAATAATTAAATGTAGATTTAAATGTTTTTGTTATAGTCTCTACCTATTGTATAGGCATTAAAGAGTTATCTAATTAATTGGTGATAATGGTGCTCCTATTTTCAATAACCATGCACCTATGTATGTGGGGTTGTATTTGACTTAACTCCACTTAACTTTTTTTTATTAAATATCAAACTTTTATGTATCCAAATCTTTTAAAAAACAGTAGTAACATTTTCGATTTAATGGTTAAGATAAATTGTTTACACTTTGCATGGATTTAATTCATCCAAAGTGTATTTTTTAGAATAAAAATAATACCCATGTTCAAGCCACATATTTCTATTTTTTATTTCTATTTTTTGGCTCTTAAATGCCAATAATTGTCTTGTTCTTTAATTGGTTGTGGGTTTTTCAATGTGTATAGCAACACATGGGAACGTTGATTTGTAAAAATAAAATGTCGATTATTCGTTGGATCACATTGATCGATAATTTCAATGTGGGGGAATTGTTACGATTTATTCGTTATGATTGAAAGAAATTTTGAGAGTTAAAATTTTAATGGAAGATCTCGTTCTTTAAATGAAGCTCTATTCACGGTAAAATTCTTACGAATGATATTTGCATAAAAAACGGTATGATGTATTATGTTACATCATTATCGTATGTGTCACGATGAGGTAAATCGACAACTTACTTACTATTGTATCATCGATGATGTCTAATATTTAGAGTTTTATGGAGTATTATTAGAATTTATTAGGTGATTTCCGAGTCTTTTAGTATTTACTGAGATATTTGGATTGATGCGATAGACCTAGACATCTGGGTTATAATCTATATTATTTTCTAATATGAAGTATTTATTTCTCATCTCCTTCCTTCTATAAACATAATTTCTCATCTCTCATGCATAAAAAAAAACTACTTATAAATTTGAGCTATAAACTACTACCACATAAATTCATTTCGATTTTGATTTACAGTTTAAACTTCATCAACCAATTAAGTGGATGGAGTAAACTAGCTTCCAAAGAGAATACAAAAATAATAACAAAAATATAGAACTTGAACATTTAGATCCATGTTTTTGTAATTTAATATGTTTTACTCGATTTATATTAAATCCAAAGTATATTATTTCAGTCTGTAATCCAATTCATAATATTGATTAATACGGATTAAATTTGTACAATTTAACCTTTTTATAATCTTTTATTTATTTTCCTTTCTTTTTATTTTGTTAATTTCTAATATAACTTTTATATGTATAAACAACCTACTTATAAAAAAAAGTTATAGTTAATGTTTTAAATAATATATTTTGTTTATTCATAATAATATTTTATCTATCCAATCATAATTTTAATTGACTAATTAAAAATTTATAGTTACCTAAATGAAAAACAAAACAAATATGATTACCTAAAGAAAAAAAAGTGAAAAACATTTTATATATATATATATATATATATATATATATATATATATATATATATATATGATTTCCTAAATGCTAAAAAAATAATAATAATATATTGTGGTGAAATAAGTAAAAAATATGGAAAAGGATTATTTTATTTAAATATTTGGATAATCATAATCCAATTTGTATTTAATCAAATCCGAATTCAATCCAATCCGAAATAACTAATTCGAATTAGTATTTTGGTTGGGATTGAATTTTGGATTAATCCATTTAATACTTATTGTACATTGAAGTTCCAATTATATCGTCCAAACATGATTGGAGAGATAAAAAACATATTTTTTTCCTCTAGCTTTGTTGTAATATCACCTGATGATTGCCCTCGTTTAACTAATATTGGAATGTATTCTCAAGTTTTATCATAAAACGACACAAAAATTGGTAATTAGGATTTATATCAAAAACCAATTAAAGTGAATGAGCACTTAATTGATGAAAATAAAACCTCTTAAGAGCTTAGTGTGATTCATTGATAGTGTTTCAAGCTCTTTTAATTTTTGGTTAATATCATAATGGAGATAGTTTAGACAGTCTACTTCACATGTACCTATAAAATAAAAAATGTTCAATGTGACATACTTTATTTATGTGCTAGGGTTTACAAATTTTAAAACGTCCATAGACATAAATAAAAATTAAGGTTGTCAAAAATTTTAACAAGTGATTAGCAAAATCAATCTGAGCTAGGACAGTTTTTCATTCTAAAAGAAATATAGAAATTTAGGTAATGAGGATATACATATAAAATAAAGGGAGAGGAAAGTGAATTCTATCTTCTTCTTTTTTCTTTTATATTTGTACGAACATATGTCCAAATAAATAATTCAATATTATAAATGTGTCCAAATAAATAATTCAATATTATAAATGTGTGATCGAGAACTAAGTTCCTACTCACTCTATCCAAATTAAGCAAAGGTAGAATTAAGTGTTATTATATACTGTATATTGATAAAATAGATTATAAATATAAATTAATATGAATGAAAATTTTCAATCTTACTAAATCTTTTAAAATAAAATCATTGTTTAAAATATTTGATTTGAAAATAGTATTAATTTATTATATAAAATTAAAATTATTAATCTTATTTATAAATAAAATCATAATTTAAAAATATTTTATTTATTTTATAATAAAATAATTAAGTTAAAATATTAAATATATATTAAAACAAGATTGTATGGTCCAGACTAACTCATTAGAATTGTTTATTCAATTTTACTCAACTTAATAGATAATTATAATAATTTTCTGTTTGAACTCGAAATTAGAATTATAAGAATTGTTATACAATATTTATTTAAAATTCACTATATTACATCTCTACTAATATATTATATATTTACAAATTTTGAAAATATATAGATTTAAGAAATAATAATTTTTTGTTAGACTTAAGTTAACCATATTTGTTATCTCTCTTTTTCATTATTGTCCTTCATTCAATTTATTTTTACTTCGATTTTTTTTAACTCATGTAACTTCTTTGCCCCTTTGTGCCTTTTATATAATTGACGTTTTGTCGTCTTTCACAAAAAAAAAAGTTAACCCATATAAATTCACTTATTTAACTCTGCTTATAATTTGAATTAAATAAAAATTAACAAAATCAAGATAATACAGTGTGATAAGAGTCGTTTTTAAAAGATCAAAATGTCACTAATGAATGAATATGTTTCTTATATTTGACCTTCAAAAACTCAACAAAGCTCCATGGGCTAAGTACAATTTACTCACTAGAAGCCCAATTTCCAAATTTAAAAAAACAAAATCACTCTTCCACTTTTCTTTAAAACAAATATTACAAAAAAAACGCACTTAGAAAGAGAAATTTTCTCTGGAGATTTTTTTCTCACATCGGGCACGACCGGCACATCAACGCCGCCGGAGCTTTTGACGTCGGAATGATCTCAAATTTCTCCAGTAGGTGCGCCTCTTTCCCCCCTACAATCTAACCGAAGGAATTTCAATTTGAACGGAGGAATCGGGAGAAATCACGATTATAGTTCCTAGATCGGATATTTAGGTCGTTTTCGGCACGATCGGCACAATCGGCACGATCGGCACATTCGGCACGATCGGCACGATCGGCACGAACAACACAAACGACACGGATTCTTGCCGCGACCGCGCTTCTACATCGGAAGTCAGCCTCCATCCTCCAGCACCTTCGATCGGTTGTCGTGCTCCCTCTAGAATGTGTTCTGTTGTGCAAGGAACGGTCGCGGTCATCTTCTCTTACCGTTTACCGGAACATTTCGTCAAACCCCCTTCTGCAGAGACTTGACGTCAAATCGGCGTCGGTCGCCCTCCTCTTCTCACTTTTCGTTTACAGGTTAGTTCGGACCTCGGTCGGGACATCAAACCACACCGCGAGGCGCGGGTAGGTCTCCATTAAACTTCTTTATCGCCGTTTGAATCAAGTGTTCGGTCTGGAGGAAGCTTTCGTAGCTACAGACCGTTCCAAAATTGCTTAAACCCTTTCTTGTTTGAGCAATTATTTTCAAGCCCCTGTTCCGGTGCGATTTGTTTCCAATCGTGCTGTTTGTGCCCACCCTTTGCTGCAGAATTCCAACCTCTGTGGCTCCTTTGAAGATTAGGCTGTTTGCGCTTGATCTTTCCAATGACTGGTACGCGCCCGTCCAGTGTAGTTACTCGGGCAAGGGGCGTCCTTCAAGTCCGTCCTGATGATCCTAAGAAGGTGATGAAGGGGCCGTCAACAAGCAGCAAGGCTAGGTCTGATAGACGAACTCGCAGGTCTCTTAACAATCCCAGGAAGCAGAAGCCAGAAATCATGGATGAAGTCCTAAACAACGGAGAAGATGCGCCTATTGATTCTATGCCAAATACATCATCGGGTATGAGTTCTTTTCCACATGCTGATGAATTAGATGAGAATAGTTCTATTGGGGATTCATACTGTAATAATATGCATGTTCATAATAGAAATGATAGGATTGAATTGATAGGAAAAGACAGTACTGCATATAGAAATGATAGGACTTTAATTCCAGAAAATTCTGTTGTTACTGGACTTGCTGCACAGAATGGACCGTTAGAGTCGCTGGTTGGTACCCTAGACCTGACCGGTCATTCTGTTGGGAAATTGGATTTAAAATCTTGTCTTGTTAAAATTGATGACAATCGGGTCGCTTGTGCTGAAAATTCAGTCCCAATGTTGGAGATAATCTGTCAAAAAGGCTCTAAGGTAATGCAGGAAAATGACATAAATTGTACAGGTTTATTGGGTCCTATTGAAAGCTCAAAATTTGGGTCTGTTTCTGAATCGGGTGAAAACATTATGCTGAGATTTATGTCTGTTTTGAATGATCCTACTAAAGTTGGTACTGGTGTTCCTATTGAGGTAAGTATGACAGAGCTGAATAAGACTGTTGATCGAGAATTAATAGGTTCAAAGAATATTACAAGGTCGGAGTCAGTTTCAGAAGCAGGAAAACATGACAGTTTGGGTAATTCAGGTGCAGAGAAAGATCAAAAAACAAATTTTACCAGTCCTACTAAAGAGGATGCTAAACTGGGCAAAATAGATCATTTTGAAATTGCCTCTACAGGGTTGGAGATATCAGCTGCTCAAAGTCCATTAGGTCCAAAGAAGGATATAATTTCAGAGTCTTGTTCTACAATGAGAAATCTTGTAAATCTAAGAGTCTCGGGTTCCATTAATGATCAGAATGCTAAGTCTACCTGTCCTGCTAAGGATCAAATGGAAAGTCAGATATCCAGACTATGTACTAGGCTTGAAAAAGATTGGACATAAGACACTAAATGCGCCCAAGATTCTGAAACTGAGGCTAAAATTGTAGGATCTTCTAAACAGCATGCACATCTAGCTGAAACTGTTAAAGGACATAGTCTAACAGAATCTGGAAACACTGAAAAAATTAGATCTGAGTTAGAGCTATTCATGGAAACAAATTCAGCTAAATTAGAAAAGCCTAATAATACAGATATAAAGGATGATGAACTGAACTTGATTGGTATAGCCAATGGTGAAAGCTTGACTGGAAATTATATTGATTCGTTGATTGATGACATCATGAATGACAATCTGGGTCTGGGTATGGATCTCATGGAAGCTACAAATAAGTTGGGTCAGAATTTAAGTCAGGGTATAAGAGGTGAAGAATGTATGAAACTAGAAGAATTAGCCAACGATTTTCGCTTGGCCGGGTCTGATGAGGGGTTAGCCAACGGTTTTCGCTTGGCCGGGTCTAATATGGGGTTAGCCAACGGTTTTCGCTTGGCTGGGTCTGAAAAAGATAATTTGGTTGCAAAAAAGTTGGGTCTAACAAGGGTGGATAACATGAATATTCAAGTCATTGATCCTGAACACGCCGGTCCTGGATACACTAAAACTACTCATGGCATTGGTCATAACTCTTCAAATGTCGGTCCTAGCTCTTCAAACGTCGGTCATAGCTATTCAAATGCTGGTCCTAGCTCTTCTAGTGCCAGTCCTAGATCTTCTAATGTCAGTCCTAACTCTTCTAATGCCGGTCCTATCTCTTTAAATGTCGGTCCTAACATCACATATCCACCTTCTACCGGTCCTAATCGCCAAGATAATAAATCTACTAACAAAGCTATGAGCCACCGGTCGAATCAAAAGAACCAAAGCATAGATGTTGATTTGGAATCAGACGATAGCACTGACTATGATGAAACAATAATATGCGACCTCGAATATCATAAATCCATGAAGAAGATATCGGCAACAAAGATCAAATCCAAAACAAAGAGGCATAATTCTTCCAAAACAAGTGCTGAAATTGAAAAGATCGATCAAGAAACTAGATCGAATAATTCTAAAACAACTAAGAAGGGTAAGAATGAATCGAAAATCAAAGAAAGGAAAAACATGAAGGCAAATAACTCAAGTTCTAAGAAGAATGCTGAAGTAAATCCCAAGGAAACTGTGACACCCGAGGCTAACCCTGAGATATTGAACCTGGGTGCGTTTTCTCCACTCGTTAATCTGGATCCTGAAATGCCAATTGATAGTATTCAAAAGAGGAAAACTGATACACAAGAGAAGAGCACTAAAGGGGATATTCTAAAGAAGATCGGAACAATTGAAGGCAACGGTTTTGTGGGAAATATAAGGGTTAGATGGGCCGAAAAGAACAAACAAGTCAGGAAAGATAGCATCCCTGAAAAAGTCACCTCCTCAGCTCCTCCTACTGTTGCAATTCCTGGCAAAGAAAATACTCAAGCTGATGACAAGGATCTTACTGCTGGTCCAACGTGGTCAATGAGGAAAAACGAAATAGCAAATTTGGCAGGACTGAGAAACCAGATGAAGAAGATATTTTTCCAAATTAATAAACAAGAGATTACGATACCCCAAGAAAGAAATGATCAGTTCAATGCTCAGTTCAAAAGTCACTATCTAAAGAATTGAAATCTCTTCAACAAAGACCAATATGATGAAGTGATCAAGTGGACGGTTGACGCCATGAAGGAAATTTCGAAATGTAATAAAACAAAGGTGTACACTATCATGAGCAACCCAAATAAAACTTGGCAATAAGGAAAGGTGTGGAATGGAAATGCCATGAGCGATCCAGAAAAGGGAAAATTCCAGATAGACACCTTATTCCCAAAGGTAATTACACTTGATCATCCGCACCGATTTGAGCTCCCACCCGAAATTGAAGAAAAATGTGTCAAGGCATGGGAGTTTGTCATAGTTGGTCATTTTATGGGCAACATGAAAGCACCATTTGCTGAGGTTAAAAGAACGTTGATGGGTCAGTGGGAATCCTCTAGTCTAGAGAGGATCACAATCAATGATCACGGATTCTACTTTCTATCCTTCAGGAATGGAAGCGAAATAAAGTCGATCATAGAGAGCGAATATACTTTTATCAGGGGAAAAAGATTCAAGTTGTACAAGTGGAGCGAGGAACTTAATACTAATCATAGACCGCCTGAACTTGAACAAATCTGGGTAAATCTCAAGAATGTTCCACCACACATGTGCAACCCGATGGGCCTGACCTATATTTCAAGCATTATAGGGAAACCATTTATGTTTGACCCAGCAATGGAAGGTTACGAGCGTGCATCTGTGGCCAGAGTTAGTGTCGAAATCCATCCAAGCAACTCTCTTCCAATCAAGCTTGAACTTAAAGATAGACTGGGAAATTTATTTGACATTGGAGTACAATACGAATGGAAACCAAATCGATGTATATGGTGTAGCACTTTCACACACGCTACGAATAAATGTCCAGTCAATAATAATCTAAAATCGATGGCCAATAACAACACTCAAGTAAACGATATCAATGACTCTAACCAGGCTCAGGTTGAGAGAAATGTGAACATGTCTGAACTTAACAGCAATGAACGCACTAAGGATGATAAGATGGGCAACCAAAAGCAAGAACAGATAAGGGTGAGGAAGAAGATAGGAGAAAGAATGAAGTGGGTAAGGGTACAAGCTGGCCCTACTAACGTTGATCATATTGGTCATGTTCAAGGCACCGGTCCTAGGGATTCTGTTTTCTCAAGAATAGGTCCTGTTCAAAATGTCAGTCCTGGTCAGGGTATCGGTCCTAATAAAGCTGGACATAGACACACCGGTCCTAGAGCTTCTCATAAAGCTATTGTTCCTAGCCATATTGACCATATTAAGCCTGGTTTTGGACTTGTTGATCATGAAACTACTCAAGCTACCGGACTTGCTACTACAGGTCCTGATGAAAAATGTGCAACCATTGCTGATCCCGGCTATATTGGTCATAATACTGGCACAAGTCCTATTATTGTGGATGATACTATTGTTGGTCCTAACTCCACCGATCCCAATACTGATCAAAGAACTGGTCTTGATGTAACTACATGTCATAGTTCCAAAGTTTCTGAAATTCAAAGATCTATGGGACGGGGAATACTTGGCCCATATGAAACAAGCAAAATTAGATCTGAAGGCACTCCAATAGGTCGTGAGTCTACTCTTCACAGTTCTAGGAATGCAAGCTGGAACCTAAAAAACAATTTCATCAAAATTCGAAATGACTTGACCCTTAGGCTCGGAGCCACCTTTCGAGATGATGAACAGGAGAATCTTGGAATAAGTAATAAAGAAGCTCTTTAGAATGGACTGGGAAATCTTGGGTTTTGTGAAATCAAAAGATCAAGTGCAGAAGAAGACAATTTGGTCTTGAATAAGGCAGTGAGCCTTAATTCTGAAGTAGGGCGAATAAAAACCGATAACAAACATGAATCTAGTATTGAAGAGGTTCAAAGTCAGAAAAGACCTACTAAAGCAGAACATGATGAAAATCGAAGACAAAGCAGAAAGATCCTGGATCCAGAAGCTACTAAATCTATCACGGGAGAAGATGAGATCTACATGAGGAAACCCTCACTCAATGGCAATAGTATTCCATGTAATCAAACTGTAGCCATTGAGGATAGTGAGGCAAGTGATGCTTATGATTTCTCTGATGAAGAGGTCCAGGACAGTCTGGAAAGTCAGGAACCCAACACTTATATTCATTCATGAATATAGTGACATGAAACATAAGGGGACTCAATGAACCTCTAAAATGTAAAGAAATCAGGAGGATCATTGAGAATCAGAAGATCACTATTATGAGTATTCTTGAGACAAAAGTCAAAAGTCGAAACGTTGAGAAGGTTATCAAACTGTGTATTGATAGTAGCTGGGAAATCATTCACAACTCAAATGACAAAACGGGCAGAATCTGGGTTATTTGGGATAACAAAGTTGTTGAGGTGATGACTCTTTTTTCGAATGATCAAGCAATCCTGGTAGAGGTCAAAGACAGAATCACAAGAATCGTGTTTAATCTTGCTATTATCTATGGTAGCAACTCAAGCACGGAAAGAAGACTCCTTTGGAATTGTCTTAGAAACTGGATCGGTATTGATAAATCTTGGGCTGTCCTCGGTGATTACAACGTAACTAGAAACGAATCTGATCGTAGCCCAGAATCTGAAATTACTCGGGATATGATTGAATTTAATGACTGCATCAAAGATATGGGTTGTATCGAGCCTACCAATTCTGGGAACTTCTTCACTTGGTCTTCTACGAGAGGGAATGAACAAATTAGAAAAAGTAGAATTGACAGATGTCTGGTAATTGAGAACTGGATTAACCAATTTACGAGAAGTCAGCTTCATGTTTTGAATCCGGGTATATCTGATCACTGCCCGATTAAATTGTTTTGGGAAAAGGAAGAAAGGTTCAAAAGGCCCTTTAAATTTTTCAATTTTTGGATGGATAACGATAAATTCAAGGGTATCCTCGAAAGCGTATGGTCAACAGATGTCAGAGGTTCCAACATGTACAGAGTTTTTAGAAGCTTAAGATCCTGAAGAATCATCTCCAAAGCTTTGACAAGAAGAAGTTCAGCAATATCTCCAATAGAGTTCTGGCTGCTAGAGAAGAACTGGAAGAGGTTCAGAAAAAGTTATTAAGAGATGATAGTGATGAACAACTCAATGAAACAGAAAGATATGCGCTTGAAAACTTCAGAAAGCTGAGTCTGCTTGAAGAGAATTTTGTTAGACAGAAATCAAGACAGAGCTGGCTTTCGTTGGGTGACAAAAACACAGCTTTCTTCTACAGAAAATGCAAGGCTAGAAACATGAGAAACAATGTGTACAGGCTGAAGAATGATGATGGTGAATATGTTCAGGGTCAAAAGGGTGTCCAAGATCTGACTATTGATTTCTATAAGCAGCTTATGGGTACAAGAAAGCAGCATCAAAGTCACCTGAATACCTTGTATCAAATCATTGATAGGAAAATCTCTGCAGAAGATAGTCGCGAGTTGATAAGGGTGGTCACGAAGGTTGAGGTTAAAGAAGCTCTGTTTAGTATTGATGGGAATAATAGCCCGGGTCCTGATGGGTTTAATGCACAGTTCTTCAAAGATAATTGGTCGGTTGTGGGTAAAGATGTTACTGATGGGGTTCTGGAGTTTTTCAAAAACAGGAAGATGTTAAAGCAATGGAATACAGCGGTCCTAACCTTGATCCCCAAAACTGCGGTACCTGAGAAAGTACAAGATTTCAGACCAATTTCTTGCTGCAATGTGATTTATAAAATAATTTCAAAAATCATTTCTAAACGTTTTAAAAATGTTATAGGAAAAATAATAAATCTTAATAAATCTGCATTCATCCCCGGTAGGACAATCTCTCATAATATTCTTCTCATGCAGAGCCTATTAAAAGGCTACGGGAAAAAGAAAATATCCTCGAGAGTGGCTTTCAAAATAGATATCATGAAAGCTTTTGACTCTGTTAGATGGGAAGCCATTCGAGACTTTCTGGTTATTTCTGTTTTTCCTATGATTTTTATCGATTGGATTATGCAATGCGTTTCATCATCCTGCTTTGTTGTTAGCGTCAATGGAGTCCATAGAGGCTATTTCAAGGGTGAAA